>NC_086247.1:125119995-125429337 GCF_021018805.1 Prinia subflava
CCAGAAAACATCAGCAGATTCTGGTACCTTCATGCACTGTTATCATTTCATTTTCTAAAACTATTTCCTTCTTTACCTCTCAGTGGAGCTAAGTATTTAGTTTGTTTTCTGGATGTTTTTATGCAATACTTGATGCAAGGTTAAACTTAGTGGAATCCAGAAAATAAGTAAGGCTCAGAAGATGTGTAAGTACCCATAGTTATCTCACATTAAAAATGTATTTGTGAAGTATTAAAGAACTCTCAAGTAATCATTTGAGTTGAAAAAACTCAATCATTTAAGCACATAAGCATTTAACTTTATATTTCCAGAAAATGCTGTTACTATGTTCATTTCTGCAACATAAGAGGAAAGCTTTGTCATAAACTTATAAAATGTACTTCTAGTGGCCCAGCAGGATAGAAAACAATATATCTGTTTTTTGTTAGCAGTGGATCTACTAGCTGCTTGAAAAAATTCATAATATAAAGACACTCAGAAGGGAAATAAATATTTTATTTTATCTCTTTGTTTCTAATTTAAAATTGAAAAGGAAAGTGAAGCTTCTTCTGTCTGTAATAAATTCAGATTTCCTAGAAAGACACACACATTCTTTTGCACTTATCTTTCAATTTTGTACTCAATAACTCTTCCAAACCACAATACATCATAAAATATTATTTACATGAAACATAATAAAAACGTTTCCTTTACAACCAGGTATTTGTTATTTCTGAGTAGTCCAAAAGCAGAGACACTAGGAAGATAGGATCTCTGGTACAGCCATTTGTAAGAATGGAAAGGTCTTCAGTTTCAAGCCTCTGCTTGCTTTTATATCTACTCTCATAAAGTCTAAAAATAATGAAGGTTGGTTGCTGCTGACTGGTGGATTTTGGAGATAGACAGACTGTTGCGATGCCCTAGAAGACATAATGAGGGTCAGTCTAGAGAAAATCTTGCAAAAAGCTGTTTGAGCCTTTCAGATTCAAGAATAAAGCTGACACAGTTTCCTTAGGTCAGTCAGCAGTGCTGGTCTGGGCCATCTCACATGCTACAGGTGCCCATTCAGATGATACACAAAGGAAGTGTCCTATCTTCAAAGCAACATGAAGTTTCAGTTTGTTCTGCATCTGCTTCCAGCAGAATTACCAAGCGTTTAACCGTGAATCCAGACTGGTTTTAATCTTCCACAACTGAGATCCTGGATATTTTTCCTAGTCCTCTAAACACCTTTAGTGTTTTGGCAGAGCAGGTATGTACCACACAATCTGACGAGCAAGGAGGCTGAAAAGTACAGCGCCCTTCATTTTCCTGAGGGGCTCTGGGATGGCATGTGTCCTCACAGCAGGGCTGGAGAACTTGGCCAAAACTCCCACCACTGTGGAAAGATTCGGGAAGAACAGTCTATGAGGACTACGAAGGTCTCCTGGGAATGGCAGCATTGGGCTCAGAGTGCTTTTCCCACTGCCTAAGGTAGTTGTTTAGAAAAGCCCATCCTCCAAAGTGCCTTGCCATTGAACTGGGGTATGAACTGTTTATCTGTTTCCTGATTAAGGGAAAGGCTGCAGCAGGAGGTGAAAAAACAGAGATTCAGGCTTTGGTCCATGTGCAGAGGATTATCTGTGACTTTGGGGAGGACAGTGCCTGCCCAGCCCTTGTTTCCAGGGTGTTTCCAGCCACACCAAGTACTTTCTAGAGAAGCCCCAGGAGCACAGTATTTTGCAGGAACAGGATGTATTTATTTGCCAGTGTGTGGATTTTGAGACTGATCACATTGGAAAATCTTGGTCTTAACCTTGGGTTACATAGATGTAATTTGTGTATGTATCCACACTGTCTGTGTATATATTTGTATACACATTCATGTACACATAACATGTACAGTTCTTGTGAGCTGCAAGCATCTGATTCAGGATAAGAAAGACAACACAAGGACAATATCACTATTTTTCCCTACACAAAACTTAAAATTTTGATAATACTGCTTGATTGATTCCAGCTATAGCCAATTTTGCAAATAAAAAGTAAAATTTTCCAGTTTTTTAGGCAAGCCCATAGAATGCTGAGAAAGGAAATTGTATCTGGCAAGTTAAAGTAGTCTGGATTGCTATTCTTTACTTCCCAACAACATACACCCACACAAACTTTGAACTCCATTGCATCCTGAATTCTTACTGGCTGCATTTCCAAAGATTCAAATTATTTCTAGTAAAAGAAGCCATCAGCCAGAATTTCCCTCTGAATTTTGAAATAGATCGTGTGACCTGCAGTGACCAGTTTCCAAAATTAATGGATGAATCATAAGAAGACACACTTTTTTTCTTGTTTATAATTTGAAAGTGTTGGCACTTGTGTTTAGGAACTTTTTTTTAACTTTCTTTTCATTATTCACAATTTCATTATTATAAATGTGGGAAAAGTTCCTAGTGGGAAAAGAATGCTTCAGACACACAGATCCCAAAGCCAACCCCCGCACTGCAATTTTCCTATTGCCTCACATCTGGAATGTGTAACTAGCAAACTCACCCATAAAAAGAATTATGGTTGAGCAAGTTAAAAAGTTAGTATTTGATGAAGAGAGGCATTAAGTTGACCCTGATAAGGAGGTGGTTTTTTTTCTTTACATGAAGCCACATATTTTTTCTTAAAGGAGAGGAAAAAGAAAAGACATGCTAAGTTTAAGCCAGGAAGTTAAACCCTGTTAAGGAGAGCTCAAGTTCACACAGCTGGCTTGTAATCAGGACTGACTGTACTCCACATTGTCTTGCACATATATCCATTATTTTTCCTTTAAAAAATAATCTGTATATTGCAGCTGGGATGGGATTATTTTTCCAGTTTATAGTTCATAGCTCATATGTAGTAGTGAACATTGTAGTGAAGAGGTATTAGATTGGAGATTTTGATTTTATCTTCCATTAAATATAATTATGAATTTCTGTCCCAATACTTGGAGGAAGTAAAATAAGACCAAAATCAAAGCAACATAACTCACCTAAAATTATTATATGTTTCAAAGTATGCTAAAATCAACAGCATAAAAATAACAAGTTTAATCTATTGTTGACATAACTAAATTCAGTAAATGTATTTCATAGATTATTTTTTCCTTTCATAATTTCTGGTTGGATAGTAGAGAGTTATTATACTTATGGAAACATTTGCAAACCCGATACATCTGAAATCCTGTTTATAGATTTTGTGTGAATTGACAAAACATTGTTCATTACACCTGTCCAAATGTGAGTTCATATTCACATCAGCTATGCAAGAGTGTATCAAAAGGTGTACCTGAGCCTGATTCGGCAATCTTACAGTCTTGGGGGGAAAAAAAAAAAAACAAACAAAAACCCACAAAAAACTCTATCAAATTGATCCAGTTTCCATTTACCATGGTCAAACTTATGGATGGAAAAATTAAGCAAAAATTACCGTGAGTTAATTTTTCAAGGCCAAGTAGATATTTGATTCTTGCCAAAGGTAAACTCCATCCTGCAGGAGGAAAGAAATGGAAGAACTGCAGGTTGACAGATGAAGTAAAATGCTTACTGAAGAACTGTGTAACAGTAGTAAATTTTCACTATGAACCCCTAAGAAAAATTTCTCTGGAAGTGATGAGTCAATAAACCCACAAAGACCTACTGCATTTTGAAATAATAGTAACTGAGGAGGCATTAATTGAAAGGTTTGCTTATATAAATATAACAATTGTTGATTATAAGAAAGAAATATAATCAAGAAGAAGAAGACGTGTAGACATGGATCAATATCAAGCCACTTTGAACACTGAGGGACACACTGAAATTTGCTCATTGTCTAAAGTTCAAACCGTTGGTAGTTCAGTATAAAGACATTTACAGCAAATGACTCCATTTGGGGAGGACACGGTATCTTTTTCAAAATAAGTTGAATTGTCTAGCAGCCTCCTAAAAAACCCCATGTATTATATTAACCTGTCTGCCACTTCCTTTCACTAACTCAGTTTCCAGATTTTTTTCATTTCATACAAATTCACTGATTGTTGTACTTGATGTGGGTTTTGTGGTGGTTTTTTTGTTGGGTTTTTTTTTCAGTTAAACTGCACAGAGGCAACCAAACAATTTAACAAGGACAATATTGGCTATACAATAAACTTGGCCAAAATAGATGCCATTGCATCTATGGGTGTCAAAAATGATTGGATGTGAACAGGAATCTGTGAATGGTACAAATTTCAAGTAATTTGAGTTCCAGGTACTGAGGCTGACACTAAATGTATCTGTGGTAGCTATGAGGAAGATGGTACTATAAAGGCATTTCCCTTTTCATCAGCTTTCCTCTTCACTACTTTCAGTCAGGTTATCTTTTAGAAATCTGAAACTGGTTTGTGCTGACAAGGAGTTTGAAAGACATTAATATTGTGGGCTATGCTTACCTTCCCACTGTACTTCAGAATAGGGGTCAAACTTCTGAATCCTACAGAGGCTTGGCTTTCTCAGGTCAGTATAAGCATGTGGTGTGGGGCCTGAAACATCAGCTTCACCACCTCATTATGCTTTTGCAGTATGCCCCAATAAACAGGAAGTAAAAAACCCAAGGGAATGTAAATCCTAAAATATTTGGTACAATCTGTGTATTTGACAGCCCTTTCCTGGCTGGTAGAAATCAGCTGGGAAATTAGGGACTGATCTCCAAGGATGGATTAAAATGTCTAAAGAACTACCGTGTGATGCTGGATAAAAAATCAAAGCTTGAAAAATTTGATCTATTTATTTTTAATTATGTTTTGTAAACTTAATTTTGGTGAAATTTTTATGCTTTTATTATCTGCTATGGTGCAAGTTTTAAGTTTCTACTGATAAGGTAATGCCAATTAATTTTCATGATTTAAAGATGTGTAAAATTTTGAAAGGAAAATTTTGCCTCACTTAGGAATAATCCCTTTGAAGAAGTTTTTGGAAAAAGCCCTCTGCATAGAAAAAAATGGCTTATCTTTTCTGCAGCAGCAACAGCTTTGATGTATTTTAAAATTACAAAAACACCCGTGCACCACAGCCCAACACCTGCTACTGGATTTTATTTGGAAATATAGCCATATGTTCACCATCCTTTGCTATTATTAAAAATTTATTATTGTAGCAACAACCACATTTCCTCACGTTTGGTTGATCTTGATTTTGAGTTCGGGATACACAATGGCATTTCGGTCTCACAGGGGTAATTTCTGTGATGTTGAAGACACTGGAAATGTTTAATATAAGTTTGGTTTTTTTACAGCAAATTGTGCTTCCACAAACCTCTAGTAAATACTGAACTTAATTAAGCCAGTGGAACTTCGATGCCATGACTTGTTTTGTTTTTGGATTATTAAAAAGTTATTAAAAATAAAGATACCTATGCTTTATTTTCTGATGTGTGAGAGTAGTATGAAACTCAAAAGTAAGATTGTGCTTTTTTTTTAAATGCAAGTCTGTTATTGACTAATAACAGCTGTTTCTGTGGTTAACAAAGAATCAGATTTCTTGGATGTAGGCAAAATTTGAAATGGGGAAATATATACTTATTATTTCCTTTGTCTATGAATTTAGTAAATGCCTGTGCCTTGTGGAAAGCTGTTTTCAGAATTTTAACTTTAAACAATAAGAATATTTTGATATTGATTTTAGAAGAATATATTTCCTTCCAACTTTTCTTATCATAAAAAAAAAATTCTAGTTAGTGACCAATTTAAGACCTTTAAATCTTAGAGTTTTTCCACATATGCATTCCAATCCAAAGAATTTTTACACAAAACCCCCAATGTTTTAAGTGGAAGTTGGGTAGGTTCTTTTTTCAAATTTAAATATCAGAATTAATTATGAAAATGAAACTGATGCAATCAGCCAATTTTTTGAAAACTGTGGAAGTTTGCTGTCAGTCACTAGGAGAAAAATATCCCCTCTGTAAGAATTAATTTGTTGACATGGTCTTTGAGAAAGAAAACTAAGGGGAAGGCAGAAAACAAAGTCCCATTTCCTTTTTCCATACATCTTTAAATGCATCAGTAGAATCTGGGCATCAGTTTGATCTCTAAAATCCAAACTGGGTTCAGTAGAGTGCCGTGAAGTGGCACTTTCAAAGCAGCAATAAAGCAGCTGTTGAATCTCCTGTGTAAGCGTAGCAAAGTGATGTCTCTAATCATGTTAAGGCTGATTGAAGAACAGACCAGAGTGTTACGTAACAGAAAGTTGTATTCAGGTTAGAGGAGATTCAATCATATAAGGATAAATATAAGGATAAATATTGAAACTCTTCTTGCTCTATGTGAGGAACACCTGCTAGGTGAATCAGAGTTTCATTAGAATGCTCTTTGTGCTGTGGTCTTTGTCATTAGCCTAATTAAAAGATCCTCATGAACCCACTATGATGCTTTTCTTGCTTGTTCAAGAAAAGGATCTTTGGTGCTGCCTTGGCTTAAATATGGATTTACCTCTCAGTCTTAAAAATCTTTTACAAAGTAAATGTTTCTATAATTCTATGCCATCAGTATTGACCTGGTGTGAAGTCAGGTGATTGCACTGAATGTAATCATTCAGTTTCTGAACAGAGGGACTGTCTCTCGTTCTTGACTCACTTTTCTAACCATTTCAAGCCCCACTCACAACTCTCTGTCACACCACGGTTCTCCTCTATTCACACCCTCCTCCTTCATTTTCTTACCTTTTAAGTCCAGCTGCCATCTCACCCTGACTGCTTTGTTTCTCAGGTGTGCATCATCCCTTTCCTTGAGCTGATCCAATTTACTAATCCACTATCCTGTCAAGGAAAGAGATATTTTAAATTTTTCCTAGGGGTAAGATCCAGAGATATGGAAAATCTTGATCTACAGGTAATACTACAGCTACCTTTATGAACATCTCTGAATTGTCTCACCTAGCTAACCTTCAAGAGTTTTGTGGGAAATAAATGAAAGATTTTTTACTTTAATTTCAATATATATTGCATTATATTATCTTTCACATGAAATTAACAGCAATATTTCAATTAAAAATTACTAATGAGAGCAAAGTCACAACATGTCTATGATGAAATTTCATTTCTATTGAACGAACATTAATACTTTTTGGAAGTGATGAATGACCATTTAATCTGTCAATTTATATATAAAATATTAAAAATTTGGTGCCCTTACGTATGCTTGAGTATTTATAGTAAATCTGGATAATCCTGCAGAATACTGTTTATTGGAGTGATTCATGTTAGCAAGATTGTATATACTTTTTTACTTAATCCTGCTGTCCATGGGCAAACGTGGTTGATCAGCTTGTCAACAGTATGGCTTGTTATTATATGTATGTGGCTAATCTGTTTATAAGTGCTGTCTACTATTAATAACTTCTTTGTTCTTAAGGTACATCTCCTGACATCTTTCCTTCATGGCTCCTTCAGCAGTACTGAGGACAGATATAGCAAATACACAGTTGATGCTTATTCATAAAGAATTTGCCCTATCCCTTCTGCTTGCCCTTCTCTCTTATGACCTCAACATTTCACTCAGTCAAGTCCTGTAAAATTCTCTTTGTGGGAAATACTTTTTATGAGAGAATATCGTATCATTTTCCTTGGGTTTTGGCCATTGTCTTCACAATTGCTGTGGTAGATTTGGTTGCACAGATGTTGCATTTTGAGCTGAAAATTTTTCATGGCAGTTATGTAAGGCTTCCTTAATCACAACAGGCTTCCTCAGCTGTCCCTTGGCTGTGACCTATGACATCTTCACTCCCTTACTTCTAAACCCATTTCCTAATAGAACCCAGAAGATCTTGTCTATGATAAATTGTTATTCTGGGTTGCAGCTGGAGATCTCATCATATGTGCAGTGTATTCTGGGGCTTATTCATTAATCCAAAGTAGTGGCCACAGGCAAATCCCTACATGCACTCTTCAAGTTTTAGAGTTCAGTTGTGATGAAAACTGGCCTAGTAAGATTGGCTATGAATAGGATCTGTCTTCACACCTCTGCCTGCAAGCAGTGTGTTACTGTACTGCAGGGAGATGTCATTAGATAATATACAGCTACATGCTTATACAGAAGTACACAGAGTATGGGATGATTATGAATGCAAAATCCTAAGCGCATGTTACTCAGATTTCTTGATTTTAACTTTTGTATGATTTTACCTTCAAATAAGTTGTTGTGTTAAGAGCTCAAAATCGCAATCTCCTTGTGTGTTGTACATAGCCAGCTGTCTCTTTTGTATTTTAAGTGATTGTGTACTGATCTTCTGGGCTGAAGAAGCATCAAATTCATCTTGGCATGCAAAGTGATAGAATGAATACTTATGGCACAGAGGAGGTTCCTTGTTCTTTGTCAAAGGCTGTGGGGCTATGTTAGTCAGTAAAAGATGGTCATGAATATAATGTGGTGCTTTTTGACCAGGGTTTGACTGCCATAAGCATCACTTGGGGTCAATTCTAAACCAGAGATTCCCATGAGGATGTTGTCCAGGTAGGGCAAAGCCATGTCTAGGAAAATCAGCAGCAATGTATAAGCTGGAGCTGGTGAGTTGCTACCACAGGTCCTGGAGCTATAATTTGGCCAGTACAAAAACATAATTGACACTCAAAGATCAAAACATTAGACATTGTACTGAAAAGATTAACCTATAGAGATTTTGGATAAAGGCTTTAGAGGAAATAAAAGACAGAAATTTGAAGACAGAGCAGATATATTTCTCAATAATAATCTTTTCAAGTACAAACAAAGATTAGTCAGTAGGTTAATTTTTCTTGTCAAGACTTCCTCCAACATTTTGACATATTACAAAAAGTTCTGAGGAAAACTACTTTTTTAGTACTCTGCCATCAGCAAAATTTTTCTATCCAGAAATACAAAATGAATGTAATATGTTTCTGAAAGTGACAAGGAGCAATGTTCTGGGTATTTGTAGCTGGTGATAATATTGATTTATCTGAGAATGTAGTGCAAATGTTTGTCATTCGTAGTTCACTCTCCAAGATGCAAGAAAACCCCTACACCTGTGGATTTAGTGGTGCATGAAGTCATAAACGGTGATCTCCTTGGCTCATGAGGTTGGCAATTTATACATAAGCTCCTAATATCCATAGGACACTAGTGGTGTGAAATTCTTCTGGAGTTTTAGTCCAAGCAAGCTTTTTATGTTTCACAGGTTTTATTATCTCTTGTTGCTCAAGTGTAGAACTGCAGCTCAAGAGAAGACAGCCTGTATACAGTATGTACACACTGCTGAAGCCTCAGCCCCTTGTAGGATTAAGCCCTGTCTGAAAAGCTGTTTGTCTGCTCTAGTTTGATAGAACAAATTATGGTAAAAGTTTTACAACTGTCTCCAAACTACTGAAGTAATAGAAGGCAAAATACAGAAATATTAACTATAATAGTAAATCGGATCACTTCCTGATTTTTTAATAAAAATAATTAAAGAAACAGTAATTACTTTTTATTACTAAGCTGGGTTAAAATGGAAGTTTCTAAGCAACTTTAATGAAAAGAGACTGCTCAACAATATTTAAACTTCTAAAAATGCCAATGCTCACAGCAAAATCAGTCATGGATTTTTTTTTTTTAAACATATCTTTGTCCCTGGTTAGGCTCTTGAAAATATGAGGTCTGATTTCATCTTTCCACTTGATTTCTCTACTGGAAGCAAAGGGACTTGAATTAAATTTGAACAGGAGGTTGTAACCATGCTATTTATTTAGTGGTTTTGAGAATTCTTGAGAAATGTGCTTTCTATGCTTCCAGTTTTGTTTGTGTTCATTTCTTGATCTAAGAGTCAATTAAAATATTAATACACTTAAAAATATGATAGAAGAGTGATAGAAGAGACTGTGGTGGCTGGCATAGGCTATGATGGTTTTATCTTTCCTTTTATTATTCAGTTTTTAAGTGTTCTGCTGATAATTCAGACTGACAATGGACAAACATTCTGCTCTTCTCCACTACGTTGAAACAGGGGAGAGTAAGTAGTTTACAATAAAAATTTTCATTAAATTATGCAAAGGCAGAATAGACTATGTATAACTAAACATCTGTATATACAGTATACTAACACAATATGTAGCCAGATGATCACACAGGGATTCTGGATGTGGCCTTCAGGAGAAACCCTCAGCTATCTATCTCCCTATTTTGCTGCATAGTAAGTTCTTTCAGCTCAAATTTTTTTCCATTGGTGCTTATTTTGTTGTTCTGAATGAATAAGACTGGCATAAAATACTGAAAGTTTATAGCATAAATACTGAGTTGTCACTTGTTCAGATACATATACAAAGACTATCAATACTGTTTGTGGTGCAAAACAAAGACAGAAATTTTAAATATCTGTGATTCTGATTGAACAAAACACTTGAACACACAAATCATCACATTTCTATGTGAGGAAGTCCCAAGGTAATGACATCTTTAAGATACAACTGCTCATCTGACATCTCTTGAAATGAGAGAATGCAGGAATGTGGTGAAGGCTTCCAATCTCTGAAGTTCTGCCTTACCACGACAGTAGTATACATGTATAAACTAGAACAAGAAAATTCTTTGAATTCAGACACCCCAAAACTTTGAAATGTGTCAAAACCCATGTATTTGCCTGCCTGTTGTGTCATTCCAGGGAGAGGAACAACTCTGAGAAACTTACAGTCACATCCTGATTTGAATAATACCACTCAAGGGTTTTTTTTCCTGTGCTATTGGGAAAGTCTCCTTCTTTCCACTGATTTTAGCTGTGCTCACTTCACCTGTCATTCCACTGACAGGCCAGCCTAGTATTATCTAGAAGAAAATGTGCTCTGTGCTTTCACTGTAAATGGTAAACCAGCCAAAATCCCATACCATGTGTAAATGAAAATGTTTGCATGTCTGCAGAATCAGGATCAAGGAAATTTGTGAATTATGTTGTTAAAGCTATTCCTGAAATATGATCTATGCTGGGAGCCACAGTACATTTTGAGTTTCCAATTCTTCCTTCAGCATTCCTCTGAAATAATTATGAGGAAATGAAGAAGCAGTCAATAACTATGAATATCAGTAGCTGTGGGATGTGCCACGTTCTACGCATGCTTTAATAAAAACATATGAAGATTAGGTATGGATAATTTATACATTTTTGTGGTTTCTTCTATGACTTCTGATCGATGTGAACTGGAATTTAGCAGTTCTTCATGTGGCCTCAATGTGCCTGCACCTTGAGTGCTTGAAAAGCTTAGACTTTTATTGACCAAGATGGTATTTAAAATGTAAATAGACATAAATACAGAATGATTTCTAAAGTTTTATAAAGTGTATGATAGGCACAGTTTGCTTTGTCTCAATATTATTATGTGTGATACCAAATTACAGTGGAGAGTGCTAGTTTGGAAAATAGACATAGATAGGTGTTGAATGGATTGCTCTGAAGTCTAGTCATAATACACTAAGTCTTTTCACTCAGTTAACTTTTTCACTAGATTATTAGGATCTTTACAGCATCAGAGTATATCCCACAGCTGGTAAAGTGTTCTTTGCTAACAGTAATCTAGATCTGCTGTCACATAAAAGCCACACTCATATTAGCCCAAAGTTCAAAATAAGCTGTAGCCCACATGTAAAAATGGCTTATATAGTTTTGAAATTAATTCATGCAAATTGGGATCTTAGAGATGTTATTTTTTTCTTGCACCTGTGAAATACCATTCTGATTTGAATTTTGTTGCCTCTGAACTGTGTCACATGTTAGATGAAGGAGAGATTTAGACATGGTTGCTGCAGTTGTAAATTGATGTGTCATGCAATCTGTGTGACTACAGGTTAGTCACGCCCATTAGTTTTCCTTCAAAATTTCATCTGTTAATGCAGGAAATATGGTTATGGACTTTAGCTTTTGTTTGTATCTAGTAGCACTTAATCCTCTAGATTAAGTTTTTGGGATTTGCTTGGGGTTTTTTTCTTTCCTTTTTTATATGGTTTGCTATGTAGTTGGTGTTGTTAAAGACAAAACTTCTGTTACACCTACCGGTTTCTCCTCTGGGTTGGCAGCATTGTAAATTACTAAATAGAATTACAGACAGTGTCATGATAAGCTTTAATGTGACAATGAAGTGAGAGCATTGATCTTATGTAATTTGAGTCAGAAAAATCTGAACAGGTAAACTGTTTGTAACTTCTTACAGCTGAATAGGAACATAAGTAATATTAGTAACAGAAAAAAGGCCATCTGGTCCAGCTTGCCTGAGTTTGTTTGCCTGGTTGATCATAATCTCAACCACCTGCTTTTCCACTGAGCTCTACTTCACCAGCCCTATCTAATTCCAGAAACAAATGTATCTGTCTCTTGTACACCTTTATAAATCTTTCCTTATAACTTTGAATATTTAGACCTTATGTGGTCTTATGGCACAGAAGATCCACAAAGTCTCAGAAGAGATCAGAGCTGGTAGGTTCTGTATGCTCAGTAAATGCACAGAAAGAAGTGCTTCTGATCTAAGGGTTTGTAATCTAATTTCAGAGGAAATATGTGGATGATTAGAAGCCTATTGTAATAGAATTAGATGAACATAGATGTGATGATGTGATTGCCCTAGCCAGTTGCAAAATGCAAATGTTTGTTTTGCTTTTAGATTTGGAAACAGGCACCTGTACTATTTATAATCTGTACTGACATTCTGCCAAAACATTTATTATTATTATATCCAAATTTTATCAAGACAATACTTATTTCTTACAATGTTGGTGAGGGAATAAAAAGAGTATTTAGTACTCTTAAACTATGGGAGTTTTTTTGGCTAGTAGCAGAGGAAGTAAACAACAGGCCTGTGAAGTAAAATTTTCTTTCTATAAACTGAAGAACAATGACATTTACTATTCTGACAAGGTCTTTCAATTCCTGCTTCCTTTATCAGATGTGTTTCTTCTCTATGGCAGTGGTTAAATAATTGGGAATGTTATTGAAGTGGGATTAAAATTATTTAAACAATCACTTAAAGTTTTGATCTGTTTCTGAAAGATCATGTCTATCTTAATAGCCTTCAAGTTCTTTATAAACATATGTGAATTTACTATTCTGATGTATTTCAGCAACTATCTCGAAGTTAGGTTTGTTTGTGTTTCTACAGTGTCCCTTCTCCCTGCCGCCCCGCCCCCCCCCCCCCCCTTTTTTTTTTTTTTTTAGTCTCCTTTTCCCCTGCTTTTCTGTGCCTGGAGGTGAAACAAAGAAGGTTCCGATGCTATAGCCATTGTCTCAGATGTCGTGACCTGAGATGTCTCAGCCATTGTCTCAGATGTCGTGACTGGAACCTGCCAGTTATACTGATTTGATTGTCTAGGTCCTGATTCCCTAGTGTAAGCTCCTAGCAATTCCTCTGGATATTCTTATCCTGGACTGGCACAGCTGTGCTCTGTTTCCCCCTGGCCACTGTTTTGCTGCCACTGAGTGTCTTTTGGCAGGGAAGTTGAAAAAAAAGTTATTCATTGCTGAGGTCTTCTATCAGAGACTAATTTAGTGGTGAGATGAATACAGGGTAGTCCTTTAACTTAAGAGGTTTGAAAGCCCTCATGCTGGGTATAGAGATAATGGGTACTGGAGTGCATATAAAATATCCTATATATCCTATGAAATTATACATAAATGCTTACTGTTCTGTATGTCTTAACAGACTGTAAAACTTTGTACTTACAAGTATGTTTTCCATAAAAAAATCAACACTTTTCAGATAAAGAGAAAGATTCTCTGTTTCCCTCTCCTCCCCTGCTAATAGTAGGTGGAGATTGGCTATGGAGTAATATGACTTTTTGGTAGACTATAGTTGAGTTTGGCTCAATCTGCCTAAAAAAGTGAACAGCACACTTGTTTTGGGTCAGTTCTTTTGTCTAGCAATGGATTTTAACCAGAGATCTCAAAGCAGCAAAAACTCCTTCTATTTTTATAATGAAAATAAAATACACTACCCTTGCCAGATAATAATCACACTATATAGAGTAGAGAAGCCTGTTTTTCTTGGGCAGATCTGTTTCCTATATACATCTTTAGTGGTTGAGGTAAGCCTGCAATCCAGTATCCTGCACTTCATAGCTTTAATGCTGACTTTTTTGTGATTGGAAACTGCAAAGTACAACAGTTGCATCCTGCATTGAGCTTTCAGTCTCAGCTTGTTCTTTAGCTTAGAGCAAACAGATAAAGGATAAAAAATGAATTAATTTACAGTGAGATGTGTAAAAATGTCACAATTAATCAGCTAAAAATAATTTCTTTCCATGCTTGCTATTTTCTGTCTCTGGAATCCTTTCCTTTCTGTTAGCTCTGGTACTAATTATCCACTAGCTATTGGCCTTTAAAGTCAAAAATGCAACATCATGCAGGAGACATGTGGCTGCCAAACCCAGTGAGCATGTAGGAGGAGTGCCTTTACAGGTCAAGTGCTATAGCTGCTCTTTCACAAATCAGTCTGAATTAGCATCATAGGAGTCTGTCGGTATTCCCTCTCCCCCGCACCTCCGGCTTCATCTTTAGCTGCTGGTGTTGCCAGCCATTGTTTTGCACTCCCAGACCTGCAATCTGTTTCAGTGCTTGCTGGTAGTGCAGGAGCACCTCCAGCTCTCCAAATTTAGTACTAGAACTTAAGGCACACGTTGAAATTAACTCCATACTTGAAACTCTACAGCATGTGGTTTCACCTGTCTTCAACTAGCAATCATTTATCAATATTTAGGGAAAAGAGGAAATGTAATATAAAGTTACTCCTTTGACTGATACTGATACTCCTCCTCTGATATTTGGAGTTCAAGAGTTGGTACTAGTAGCAAGGGGCACCCATGTTAAAGGCTTTCTTAAAGGCTGTTTCATGCCTTTTGGCTAAATGCAAGCATACTGCCAGTATCCCTGTGGATGGCTCCAATGTTAAGACCTGTTTTTGTAGTCCTAATTTACGCTCGTGTCTGTTCCCTGCTGAAGAGACAGGACAGAGAGTGAGGGGAGACAAAACCTTGAAGATAACATTCTAGTGCCAGAGGCATCCTCTAGATAATCCCAGCTGAGACACTTACAGGTGTGCTCTGGCAGGTAGATCCAAACTTGGGGGAGTGTGGAGGAAAACTTGCACATTTCTTCCTCACATTTAAACTGAGGCTGCCTGCTTTGACAGTTGACTGTGTTCTGTTCTCTTTATCTAATCTGTCTAAATGGCTTCCATGTCCCTCTTGTTAGAATGATAAATGAAAAAGGCTACTAAAGTGTTAGTATGCTTAATAGTGTCCAGAGCCTCCGTAACAGATGCAGACATAGGTAATTACTTGAGGGACACAGAGGATCTATGGTCAACTATATGCTCTTAGGAATGGGAGCATAAAGTCCAAACACTGGTCCAGATGTAGTTTGTGGAAGTGCAGGTCCCTTTTAGCACACATCACATACGCTAAAAATGAACTCAATGGCTACCAAATTCAATGGAACTCCCACTGTTTAACAAGCACAAGGCTTTTGCAATATCTCCATAAACGTCTATAGATTTTTTGCAAATCTAGTCTGCATTTCTACGCATCTATCATTCAGGAACCTGGCTTAATAAGTCATTTAAAATACTTTGGAAGAGAAAAGTAGAGAGCCAATTCCTCTTTTATACCAGAATAAATTGACTTATCAGTGTTAATTCTTACTGTATGTAGCTTGAAAAAAATTACTAACCAAATGAATACAGGAATTCAGACTAAAAGATAAAAGATACATGAAGGGGCCATGGCTATTTCCTTTGAAAAAGTATATTTATGTTTATGCTTTTAGCTTGGAAGACTTGAAATCATTCCAATTCATATTTTTCCTTTTTTTTCCCCTTCTCTTTTTTCACACTTGTGTGTGTATTTCCCTACCAGTTTTTGAATGTATTGTTCTGAGGGGCAAAAAAGTAAGATTAATGTGTCTGATTTACTATCAGTTATTGTTTTCTTCCTAATATCCTCCAGCTTTATGTTGCTTTAATGTATACACATTCAGAGTTTTGAACATTGTGGGAAAAGGTTTCACTGGTATCCATTCTTGCCATTAAAGTGCTTCCCCTCTGAATATTGCCTGCCAAAGTATGTGGTATCCTGCAGAGCAAGAGGATGAGGACATAGATTGCAATGAAGCTGAACAGTTTGCACTTCCTAACAGTGACACCGGACATCAATCTTTTGTAAAGACAGCCCAGAACAGAGGAGAAGGAGAGCTCTCACCCCCACTCTCCCACAAAAAAAAACACAAAAGGAGAATTATCTTCTCTTTTTTTTCCCCATTTCATTTCAGCAATTTCCTTCTAAGATCCTCCAAGATGAATATGTTCTCAAATTGCATAAGCTGACACTTCAGTGGCTGAGACTCTTTTGGGGAAAGAAAAAAAATAAATGGAAAGAATTGAAGAAAAAATGGGTTTTTTAGGTTTTTTGAAGTAATGTTTTTTTCCTTTTAAGATTTTATTTAATTTAGTCTCAGTTCTCTTTTTATCATCAGGCTAATGCATACAGTGCTAATTTTGTCACAGTTAATGCGGGTCACATGTTTATACCAGTTTGAGCTCAGTATTCAGTAACATTGTTATAATATACAGACTGGCAAGTGCTCAGAGCTAAAGACTGCCAGTGCTGTAATAGGCCATACTGGGAGAAGCTTGAGTCAAGTCTGCAGCTTGTATAAAGTGGCACAGACCTACAGAAGTCATTTTGAACCAGCTGCTGGGGATCTTCATTACACAGAAATTTGTTATAGGTTTTATTCTAATATATAAATGTAACTTCACCAACACGATGATTTAGAGTTGTGAAATTAATGAGCCATATTCTCCTCTTTGTAGTAAAAAAGGTGCAGAAAGAGTGAAGTGCTGCAAAAAGTTTCTACACCAACGAATTTCAGAAGTTAAAATATGGTGTGTCACTCAGGAGGCTGTGAAGTATAAGGTGGATAACTTGCTATAACCAGTAGGAACTCTCATTAAAGAAAGGGTATTTGAAAGAACTTGAGGCCAATATTTGTGGGAAATGCTTGTCAGGGCTTGGGACTGGGCTCACCAAGAGGATTTTATGCTATGGTCTAGTTATCCTTGAAACTGCCATGGCACCTTTTTTGCTGCTTTAACACTTTTACACATAAAGAATCTGTTATGAAATCCTTAACAACTGGAAAACAGAATACCTGAATCAAGCCTTACACACGTGAAAGATACAAGTGAAAGCACAAGGCTGCTGCCACCATGATTCCTGATGGCCTAGAGACTCCTGTCTTTGTTACAGAGATCATCCAGAGCTCAGGGAAACAAAGCTTTGACCAGCTGCAGAGCAGCTCCAGACAAGTAGAGCACTTGAAAATTGGCTTCAGGAAGGTGTGAGAAACAGGCTGGTCAGGCAACTTGTTGTAGCAGAATTTTTGTGAGACCAGCTTTGGACTGAAAGACTTGGCAAAAGTTCCACTATTTTCAGAATATACGCAGTACTAAAACTTCATCCCTTCTGTATTTTTCTTCATTTTTTGAATTTTTCCTATTTTTCTTTGTGGAAGTGTCCAATTACAACAATTGCATGCTAAAATTGCTTTGGATAATTTATCTTCTCAGTATCTTTTCGCACAAGGGAATGAACATTCATTTTCTCTTAGAACTAGGAGTGAAGTCAGAGACTGAGTCACTGTTATTTCTGAGTCTTACCTGATAACCTTCGTTCCTTTGTGGCATTCCATGGTGTATGTGGAAACAGACTGTTCAGTTCCTGGAAACTGTATGAAAAGCTCGCAGGCCATGGGTTAACACTGTCCTAGTGTAATAACTGAGATTACTCCTGTTTGCATGAATATAACAATACTGCATGGAGTTTGACTCATGCAGCTTAGTTTCCAAGAGAACTGCTTCTACGAGGAGAGACTAAATCTTTGGGTATGCTGTGGCTTTTTCTAGCCTTTCCATTGATGTCCCATGCTTATGAGGACGCCAGCAAATAACATGAGGCACGTATGAGTTGAGAGGACTATTATTTTTGACCTGGCCAGCCTCTGCTTTCCTAACCACATGATCACTTAAATATTTTACAGATCCAGAAGTGTATCTGAGTATAATTCACAGTCCCCTGGATTATTGCTAGAAGGGGATAAGATCTGGCTTGTTGTTTATTCTGGGTAGCATGTGTAATACTTTGGCTTATCTTGATTCTTCCCACGTTTCCCCAGACCATTCTGCATCTTAAGTTTTGCAGATCTTATTGTGGATTTTTTTGTGTGGGAGCAGATTTGTGTTTTCAACTGGTATGGCAGCAGATCAAGCAGGAGGTTTTGGCTTGTGCACACATTCTGGAGGCAGGTTTTGTAGAAGGTTGCTCCAATTTTTGGCTTACAAACCATGGGAGTGTATACCATGTATTACTTGATTACAAGTTAGCCCACTCACTAAATAGTTTGCTGACCACATAGAGTAACATAAGAAGGTGGCTGAAAAACAGATAATCCTGACTAAAGCTCAGAAAGAGCACATCTCACATCACAGAAGGATCAGAGGCTGAACACAAAGTGAAATGTACTAATTAAACTGCTGGATTGTTATTATATAGACACAGGGTGTCTCTTGGTACCATCATCTTCTTTTGACAGTGGCTTTGTGACACTTTTGTATGATTGCCTGTCCTGGCATTACCTGGCTAGCACAATAAGTATTTCATTGCAAAATGACCATGGAGGACTAGATAATACTGAGGCTGAAAAGGTGCTTCTGCATCTGTGCTTCTGAAAAGATGCTTCTGTTCCCCCTCTCCTGACACACCAACTTGATGAACAATGGCTAATAAACAGTGGTGGAACTCCTACTTCCTAGACTGAGAAGTGATCTGGGTCAGGTACATGCACAGATGGGTGCTCCTCAAGAAAAATGAGAAGGTTAAGAAAATTGTTTGAAGGTCTATAGTAAATCAAGTCTAGTTCACTACTTGAACTCAGACCTCCTTATGGCCAGTCTTTTGATTTACAAATGTGATTATGTTTAGAATACAAACTGCTGAAACTCACTGTGGCCGAAACCACAATTTAAGAAAAATGTGTTTTATTAAAAAGAAAAAAACGAAAACCAAACCAAACAAACAACAAAAGTGTACATTTCCCTGTGTACATGCTTCTTAGTGTGTGGTATATAGCAGAGCCTTCCAGATAAATTCCTTGGATCTAGTCCTGTTCTCATTAAACCCGCACAGCTCTGTGCTAACACTAACGTAACCAAGGAAAGAATTTTTCCTATAAGAATTATATTTCTAATAAGCAGGAAGCAGAGCCGTTTGGCAAATCACCTATCCTGTAACTCTGCCTGAACAACACTAAAACAAAAAACATAAAGCAAAATTGGCGCAGAAGAGTCACAAAGGAGGGGCTACACCATAACAGGAGAGTTGCACACAGTTCGTATCTACTTCTTCTTGTGGAGATGATAGCTAATCTATTCGATTTCTGGTTTTATGCAAGGTGGATCCCAAATAGTTCCCAAAATACAGTTTTTTAGCCAACTTTTATTAAAAAAATCTGGTAATTGTTCTTTCCAGTAGCAAAATTTAAGTGGTACTATATCTCAGGGGTTTCTCATCTAATGCAAGTGTAGAATTGAACAATCGGATTCTGTGAAAAAGCTCTACATGAGAAGGGACTTACTTAAATTCTTAAAAAGCATCAATAGTACACTAAATTGGGAAGAGCTGTTGACTCCCTTGAAGGCAGAGGCCCTGCAGAGAGACCTTGTCAAATGAAAGGTCTGGGCAATCACAAGGTACAGGTAGTTTAATGAGGACAAGTGGTGGATTCTGTACCTGGACCAGAACAACCCTGGATGTACGGACAGACTGGGGAATGAGAGGCTGGAGAGCAGTGCCAGGGAAAGGGACCTGGGAGTCCTGGTTATTGTCAGGTTGAACATGGGCCAGCAGTGCCCTGGCAGCCAGGAGGGCCAAGCCTGTCCTGGGGGACATGAGGCACAGCATCACGGCCAGGCAGGGGAGGGGATTGTCCTGCTCTGCTCTGAGCTGTAGCAGCCTTGCCTTGAGTGCTCAGGGCAGTGTGGGGTACCACAATACAAAAGAGACATTAAACTGTTAGAGAGTGTCCAAAGGAGGGCAACAAAGATGGTGAAGGGCCTTGAGGGAAAACCATATTAGGAGCTGCTGAGGCTACTTGGTCTGTTCAGGCTGGAGAAAAGGAGACTGAGCTAAGACCTCATTGCAGTTACAACTTCCTCATGAGGGGAAGAGGAGAAATAGACACTGACTGATCTCTTCTTTTTGGTGACCATCATAAAGCTGCATCAGGGAAGGTTTAGGTTGGATATTAGGAAAAGTTTCTTCACCCAGAGGGTGGCCGGACTCTGGAACAGACTCCCCAGGAAAGTGGTCACAGCACCAGCCTGACAGAGTTCAAGAAGCATTTCAGCAATGCTCTCAGACACATGGAGTGATTCTTGCTACTGTTCTGTGCCGGGCAAGGAGTTGGACTTGATAATCCTTGTAGGTCCCTTCCAATTTAGCATAATCTATGGTTCTATGATTCTATGAACAGATCAGTTAGAAGAAGGCAGAAGGGTAGTGAGTAATCAAACAGTTGGGATTTTTTAGTGAATTAGAAAACATAATAGTTTGGCAAATAAATTATTTAAATACTGTGTCTTTTCCTTTCTTTTATCTTTGTAGGTAGGGTTGAAATGCATAGAAAAGGTAGAAATGACATTTCTACCTTCCAGGCCATTTTTCTTTCCTCAGTCAATCTGGGGTTTCTACTAATTCTGACTAGAGAGAAGTAGACCCAGGAGATGATCCCTTTTTGATTGCTTGTGGGTGAACGCTGCACGGAGTACCTGCCTCTGAAGCCCTGTGGGTTACACCTGCTTTAGGAACCAACAGATTGCACACTGGGGTCAGTTAGGACCATGCAATCCTGCCATGTTCTAAAAGATGGCTAGGGTAGCAAAACTGAAGGCTCTGTTTAAATCTAAGTAGGTGCTGAAGGGAAGCTTTCACCTGTTCTCCTAGATACAGTCAGTGTTTACTGTGAGAGAATGGAAACTTACATGATTCATCATCTGTATTTTTTTCCATATTACTTAAGATCCAGGTCTTATAAAGCTTGTATGCATATTTCAATTAAAAGTTAATATCCAATCTTTTTTATTTACTCTAGATTCATCAAATCTTTAGCATTTCACTGATTCTGAGGATTTCATAAAATAGGTGTTTTCATTGAAATCACTCCTTAAAATGACTGTAGGGGTTTTTTTAGCATACATGTTTTCTCCTGTCGTTAATCAAAATGTGTTGGGCTATGGAAATCAGGGAATTAAATTACTGAAATGAACAACAAAAAAAATCTCATTTTGACACCTTTTTAAGAGGAATCTTATGTGCACAATGAATGTTTCCTACTGCTAAAAAAGAAATACTTCAGAAGTAGTGAAATATGGCCCAGGCATTGGATCTGTCTTAGGGATTCTTAGAAAGGAACTTGATTAGTAATGAAAAATTATTTTTAAATAAAAAATTAAGCCCAAGTAAAATCATTGCTCACCTTAACAATATGATTTTGAAACTGTGTGAAACATTACATTTTATTAATTAATTAGGAGGAGGAAGGAAGAAGTGCAAAAGAAGGATAACATCAATAATCTTTCTTCATTTTGGAAAATCCAGAAAAAAAGTTAAATGAGACTGCTGAAAAAAGCCTAGCTTCAGCTTCTTATTAGCCAGTACTTCATTGCTGTTACAAGGCTACTAGTAAGTTC
This sequence comes from Prinia subflava, assembly GCF_021018805.1. Taxonomy (NCBI): domain Eukaryota; kingdom Metazoa; phylum Chordata; class Aves; order Passeriformes; family Cisticolidae; genus Prinia; species Prinia subflava. Next base: position 125,141,698 of record NC_086247.1, read on the forward strand.
CCTCAATGCCTGTGCTTCTCCAGGCCAGTTCCCTCAGATTCTCATTTTCTTTCTTCTAATAATATTTATTTATACATTGAACTAATGCCAAAATGACCAATCTTCATTTTCCTTTGGAATACGTTGTAGGATACAAACCTCTCAGTTTCTTGGAGCCCACCGATTTTAACAAGTGCAGTCTGATTCTGAGATCAGAGAGACAGACATCACAGAGATGATCATTAAAGAGCTACAATGAAAACTGGGGGCCAAACCATAACCTGTCCTTCATTCAGCAATTTCTGTGTAGTGCCAGTTTTCCCTCATCACCTAGCTACATGGCCTCATTTATTCTCTGCTGGGATTACATACAGATTCCTTAAATTGGGTGATGGATGAAAATATTATTTGATTCAGTAGATGGTGGTAATAATAATAATAATAATAACAACAATAATAGGGGTAATACATTCAACAATGATTAGCTCTAGTACCAAGACGCAGTTGTGCTGTCGTTTCCCAGATGAGAATAGCTCGTCAGGTCTCCATCCATTAGCAGGAAGTTGGGGAAAACAATAGGAAAGGAGGCCCTTGCTGTGCTGGGTTATAACTTGTATAACCTTCCTCACAACTACACGAAACGGAAATGCTACCTTTATCTTCACTTAGAGGTGGTTCTTCATAATAGCAGCCGATGCAGAGGTTTTTCGAGACCCAACTCAGTCTCAGGCACTTACAGCTGGTCCTGCTGTGAGCAGGAGGTTGGAGTAGAGACCTTTGGTGGTTCTCTCCTGTCTGAATTGCCTGATGATTCCATGAAGTTCACTCTCTTCAATCAAAAATAGGGGGTATAAGCGTATTGAAGTTATCTGGTTTTTTAAATTGTATTTAACAGTCACATTTGAATTATGAAACATCAAAAATTCCATTAGAGCATTGTCTCAGTGGCTTATCCAATTCCATCGCCTACTTTTTTCCTGCGGCTTCACATTAGGATTTGATAATTTTATAAAATGCAGTAATACTTTCTGTATTTTTTTGGTTTTTTAAAATCTGTGTTGGAATTGGCTGAGTCTTGCTTTCTTTATTGGTCAATATGTAATAATACATATGCAAAAGTCGTGTTAGAGAGTCTTTTGTAGTTTTATCCTCATTCAAATAATTTTTCTTATTTTCTTGCAAGTTATCATCATTAGAAATGAAAAAGTGAAACCACAAGTCTTCTTTAGACACATACAATTTTATTTCTCTTGCAGGCAGTTGGTGAGCAGTCAGCTTTATTCCATGAAGAATGCTTGGTCTGTTTCTTAGATTTGAGAGATGTTTTTTTGGAATTATGGTTGTAATATTTTTAATGTACTAATGCTTACAGACTGAGTTTTGGGGTGAACTGTTTCACCCATTCATGTTATTCTTCTGCTTCAAATAAAAAGTTCTTGATTATCAGTTTCTTCAGATTAATTTTCAATACAACTTTTTTTTTCTGATTGAATATGCCTATTTCTCAAGGGAATTTAATGTAGTCTGTGCCATTGGTGTCATCAACAATAGGATTAAGGAGCAGGATTTAATTTACTTAATGATAACAGAAGTCAGAAATAGCTGTAGCAGGTGAATTACTTGTAGAAGAATTGTTTGTTTATGTCCCTTATATTTCTGTGGTGCATTTTTGAATGATAGAACATTTAAGCTGGCTCGCACATCTGAATAACTAACATTTTACCAATATTTGGTTACATTATTCTATATACTTGTGTAAGAGGCAGTTTAACTGAAAAATGAATCCTAATAAAATGCCTTTTTAGTAATTCGTTTTGAAAACCATTTGACCTTAACTACAATGAAAGTAGACTGTAAAAATCATCATAGATTCCCTTCCTTGAACTTTTCATAATGCTGAAAAATGACTGGGGGAAAGAAGAAAGATCCAGTTACTGTACCCTGTTTGCACAGCTGTACTTCATTGAGTGGAGGCTTGTGTTACACACAGTTTGTGATAGGAAGTAAATGCTTTTAAAACAACTAAGGAGACAGGTCTTTAACCTCCACCTTTTCAGATGCTTTTTTCACTCATTTAGCTTCTGTCGAGGTCTTAAGAAACATTTCAAACACCAATTATTGTTCAATACTGAAGCTCACCTGAATAATTCATTTCCTAGTGTGTTTATTAGGTAGAGATGCATTGAGATGAGGTTGGTTGGTTGGGTTTTTGGGGGTTTTTTGAGAGACATCACTAATTATTGATATAGTGAACACTTGTTCCATCAGGAAAAAATGCATTTAAGGAAGAAAGAATTCTTAGACTCAGTGTTGTGTTTTTTGATAGTTGAAATTACAGATTTCTTTCAGCTATTTTAAATATTTTTAAGGCCTTGGAGGTAATTAAAAAATGTTAATTACCAAATTGTCAAAATTAATTTGATTTGAAAGTCCCAGTTGCTAGTGTACAAGACTGTTACCTCCTGCTACAAGACTATCTAGTCCTCTGAATGGTAAGGGTACTTCCAGTTTCATTAAGAGGATTTTTTTTGCCTTACTTTACGTTGGAAGTACATGTTAATCACAAGACCTAAACTGTTTGATGTAAACTTGGGTGCAAACAATTACAGGACTTTAGACAGCCATTATAAAATCGTTTTTTGAATGTGATTCTAATATCTGCCAAAGGCACTTCTCTAATGGCTCTGGTGAAACAAGGTCAGTGGCAATGGGAGTGTGCAGCTGGCAGACAGCCAGTCAACTTTTAATTTCTGTAATCAGCTGAGGCTTTGTATATACTTCATCTCTTGAGATACATGAGACCTTAAATTAAGGATTATGATATATAGGCGTTATTTGGGCTGCATTGACCATGTGCTTTTCCTTTTTTTCCTGTAATTAAGGTAATTCTTATAGCTATATATCTGATGGCCATGAATATTTCTGTTTTAGCATCCCAGTTCACACTGGCCAGATACAGTGCAGACAGGCTGCTCAGATCTGCAGTTGAGTGAGAAAATGCCTTGAAATATAATCAAGATTTTGAAGTATTCTTCATTTCAGTGCATTAGAGGTGTCATGCCTTCAGAGGATGTGGCTGACACTGGTTTTGCCCTTATTCCAGCTTCTTTTTTTTTTTTTTTTTAACTGTAACAATAGAGCCACTGCTCTCCTTTGGCTGGCTCAAGGCTTCCCAGCAAGCATTGGTTTATTTTTCTATTTGTCATTAGTGGGCGCACAGTGGCTCTGTTTTGTGGTCTGTGGCACGAGTGGGTTGAAGATTCACGCATTTCAGAAAAATGTAAGCAGAAAAGCTGACACCAGACCAGTTGTTTGTTTAAATTTGGTGCATAAGATTTTTGGAACATTTTTGTGTCTCCTGCTAGTCTTTAAATATATCAAGTGCAAGTATGAGAGCATCCTCAGTTTTTGTCCCTCTGAATCCTGTACAGAGCTCCTACTGACTCATGTTACCAGAACTCAGATGAGGCTTTCTGTTTAGTTCTCATCTCACACATCCTTCTGCTCTTCCAGCAATGATTTCAGTTCGTGCTACAGCCTCGCCTTACTTCAGCATGAAATTCACACTGACTTGTGTGCAGTGACAGACATGTAACCCTGCCTTCACAAACTCAGCTTTGAGCATTAGGTTTTATTATTTCATGTTAATCTAAAATAGCAAGGTGCAAATTAGAGGATTAGTTGCTTCCATCTTAAGAAAGAAAGGCCTCAGGAAACAAATGTTACTTCTCTAGCGCAAACCTCATTAGAAATTCTGTGTTTTGCAGAGGTTAATATACTGTGGGCTGCACACCAAGTACACCATAGTTCAGAAGATTACAACTTATTCACAGCCTTGAGACAATCTGTACTGCAGAAATACACCTCCTGGGTAAGTTGCAAGATTTGACAAACAGGTTAATATCAACAAGGTTCAGTAAAAGTGAAAACATAGTGTTTATTTCCCTTCAAAGAAAAACATAATTTTTAAAAAGATGTTTGACACTGAAGGCACAGAAGATGAAACTGAAAAAAACTGATAATCATAAGTTTTAAAATATGTTCACTTATGTTGTACAGCAAACATGTAAATAGCTACAAATGTTAAGGCTGATTATATAACCCTGCATTTCTATTTTATAACTTTTTTAGTAGAATTCAGTTGTTCATACATGAGTATGACAAAAGAGCAGAGTATAATTCAGCTATTTCAGAATATGTCTGTCTAGCTAAAAGGAGCAGGGAGAAAAATCATCATTAAAATTTGCTTTGGACATACAAAGTGATTTATTTGTCTCTGCTCATTCATGTCATATCAGTACCCCTGTAGGTAAGAGCTGTATGTTACCTAGTGTTATTTCAGATAAAATTAATTTCCAGTGGTGAGCTGTGTACATATTCAGTATTTAAATATAGATTTTAAAATGTGTATTTCCATGTGTTCATCTTCAGTATTTATATACAGATTTTAAAAAGTATATTTCCAAATGCATTCATAAATGTAACATAATATTTAGGTTTTATTTCTGTACCCAGGGTAACTGCTAATTTCCTAAGCTGAGCCCTCATGTTATCTTTTGGCTTGTTTTTTTTTTCAATCAGACTGTAGTTTCTCTGGTTGTGTGTTATTAAAAATTGAATAACTTCAAAATTTAATTTTCAGAATTAGAGTTCAAAAGAGATATTTAATGTATTTACATATATAAATACATGTAATTATATAATTATATTTATTCTCCAGTGAGGTATAATATGGGTGGTGAAGGAAATCCACAGTCCTTTGGCAATCTCTCTATCCATGAGAGAGAAAGTCTGTGAGCAAATGACTCAAATTCAAGCGAATATATTCACCCATGCAAATCCAGTATTACTCCATTAACATAAGTAAACTGGATTTATGCTCATGTAACTGATCATGGACTTAGTCTGTACTATGTAACTGGTTTTAATGCAGGACATAAAAATAGTTACAGTGCTACGTTCCAGAGAAATTTTCTTCTGAAAATCATGAAGCAGTACTGTTTCTTAGAACTTTTTCTTGACATCTTCTATATAAATTCTTATTGTTTATTTATTAAGAAAATAATTATCTGATATTAGCAAGATTACCTAGAATTTAAATTATTGTAATGAACAATAGTGGAAGAGATATCTGTCTGTGAGAACTCTGCTTCCTCTGTAAATACTGCTATGTTAAAGATTTAACCTTTGCCCATTTACCCATTGGGACCATATGTGCAAATGCTTAACAAAAACAATTATTCAAAAAAGACAAAAAGCCTGTGTGTACATATGGGTGTGCATATAAGAACTTTGTCTGCTGGCACAATTTTGAGGATGATACCTCAGAGACCATAAAATACTCGGAAGACCAAGATTTCTGGCCACCTTGGATTCCAAAGAACATCCTCAGGACCACACTGATACCACTTGGCAAATAATATATGTGTATTTAAAATTCACATGCTTTGTGCAAAGGGAAATGAATCTGGGAATACATGGTACTTTTGTGTGCCAGGTTTTTTTCACCAAATATTTGATATTAGCCAAAACATATGGTTAATGTAAATACTGCTTTGCCTCCTCCCTGAACTTTTTAGACATACGCCAGTTTTCTTTCTGCAATGCCTTACTGTGCATGAGCACAATTCTTGCTATTCTTACAGAACTGCTATTTTTTTGGACTGACAGTCTTGTCCAGAACCATGGATGGATCTGCCTTGAAGCTGAACCTCAGTGAAATCCTCAGTTAATCCCTGAGAGTGATCTGATCTTGTTGAATGTGTACTGTACTGTTCAATGAGTTTGACATCCAGTTTCGTGGAGACTGTGAGAAACTTATGGTGGATGGCATGGGATTATGTGACTGTTCTGTTGTGTTTTAAGTTAAACATTATAAGATAAATAAATCAGCATGTTAATCTATGATGGAGAAGATATGAAATGAAAGAGAATAGAAAAACATTCTTGACAGTAGTGTGAGATGTACTCCTGATTTTGGAACCAAATGTATAGTGCTTTATGTTTGCATGCACAGTGTTTCTGTTTCTCCACTGGAGGGGCCATAGAGAAGCAAATCTACTGTGAAGACTGAGAGGTACTGTTGAGGCTCCTTTAGTGGGAAAAAAGATGTCAAAAAAAGTATATTCATTTTTAAGACGAAAATAGCAAGCTAAATCAAGATAATGCTATATAAATTAATATATCAGTGACAAAACAATCAAAGTGCAGTTGTGAGAGATTTGCAAATATACTTTGAAAAGCTGTGATTTAATAAAGCTTTGAGTACCATTCTCAACTTTCCTCTAAGGGTAAGATTTAATTGCAAACATTAAATCCTTAATAATTTGATAGCTCTAGACTGTACATTTAGATAAACTGTTGAACTATGCCTTTGTATAAAAGCAGTGGAAAAGTCTACATACAGGTCTGGAAAGGGAATAGGTAACACAGTTTTCAGCACAGTCAGTCACTTCTTGTCTACTGAGGAGTATGCCAGGTCTGGGATCTGTAAAAAATGGGTTGGCTTTTTTGATTTTTTGTATTTTATCCTTGCCTTTAACTCCTGAAGAGTCCTCACACAAGTTTCTGCCCACATGAACTTGCTGTCAGAGCTGTCCTGCAGGCCCCCATGCCCCCCATGCAGACCCTCTGCAGCCACATCAGCAGGTGGCCCCAGACACCCCAGGAAACTCAGCGCTCCTGCTAAACCTCAGGAGTTTCAGTGCACCCCCTTTCTGGAGTGGAAGTGGTTCTAAGCCTTTACCTACAAATGGGAGGGAGAGAGGTAGAGATGCCCACATGGGAGAGTGGGCAAAGGGCCTTCCAAAGGGGCAATGCCTGTGGCATGAGGGCAAACAGCTGCAGTGCAGCAGCCTCACATGCTAGCATCTCTGCACCCCTTCTCTGGGTGCTTTTCCCATCAGCTACTGTAGCACTTTCCCAATCTCTGCTGCTGAATCCACAAGTGAGAAAAGATCTGTCAGTGTGATAAAAGTTTTCCTGCAGTTTTGACCAGAAATTCCATTCTGGAGCCAAGTTTTCATCTACATATTTGTTAAAGCTGGTACCTTGCCATGAAATCTTTTGATTTGGTGAATTGGCATTTCCAGTAAAGAACTATTTAATGATTTTTTTTCCTGAGATTGCTCTTCTTGTTTCAGTAGAACCACAAATAGGAAAAGTCAAGTCTTGGTATGGGAGAAGTTTTCATTTCTCCCTATGAACTCCATTTCTGTAAATGATCTTTAAAATCCTTCCTGTGCAAAATAAAGCTTACATTGCAAGAAAACGTGAGGCATTTAGTAAAGCATTCTCTTTGACAGTTTCAAATTTACCTATAGATTTGTATAAAATTTCCTTCATCCCACCACTTAGCAGGGAAATCCTAGTACTCTTGTGAAAACTGAGTTAGGAAATAAATATGAAGATGATCCTTCTTTCCGCTTTGAGTCATCTGTAAATACCACCAAATTGCTTCTGATACTTTTAGGGGAAAAGCATATAATTTTTAAACCCTGCTTTCAATCCTGTAACCACCTCCATGAATAATCTGAAAACCATCTGGTTTGGGGTTTTGTTTTTTGGGTTTTTTTAAATCAATTTCCTCTCAATTCCTTTTCTTAAAAATCCTGCTGTTATCATGCCATTAGACAGAAACTTAGTCCCCTTCTACTACCTTTTAATTCCTTTACTTTTTGGAAAGCAGCTTCCGAGACAGAAACAGAAACACCCCATAGGTAATTTGTGGGGCAGCTGTGATCCATAAAGCCTTTAAAAGTAGATTTTGAAATCCCAGGTGTCGCAGCCCTACAGGGTGATACTGCAATGGCTTCAGGGTTTTGTCCCAGTGTTTCAGACATTGTCTGGTGTTGAAGCCAGCACACTAAGCTGATATTGCAAGGTCCTAGTCTTCAATTGATTTCTTACAGTGAGATATGTCTGTGGCGATTTTGTTGAGAGCATCAGTCACATCACTGGGGTGGAAGTGCAGTTGTTTCACAGCCTTGGTGTGACTTCTTATCTATTAGGCAGGCTTTTTGAATAAAACTGAGAGAATACTAGTTTTGCATGCTAAAGGAATTCCTGGTCCAGGAATGATGCTTGTCATGGCTACTGGACTGCCTTCTTGGGTGTTAAAAGATTTGATTTTTGTGAAAAGAACAATAGTAATTTGGAAATGCATTTTTTTCTGATTTTCCTGTGCTTTACAGGGAGCTCTTGTTGGCCAAACAAATATTCCCTTAGTGCTAAAGAGATGTAAAGTTTTGAAGACATCTCTGCTACTATTTCATTTAAGAAGAATCTCTGTATTTTAGAGAAGTATTAACTTTTCAATGCAGGTGATATAACACTATGTCAGGTAAAAGGGAAAAGAGAAACATAAGCCTTTTTCTGAAGAGAGCAGACTGACTTTTAATATATGAAGGTCTTAGACGTTTTATTCTATTGCTCAGCCAGTTGAGCAATTAATTGTGAAATTCCTAGGACTTCATCTGTATCTAAGATACCAGGATTTCCCAAGTAAGCAGTTTTCTGATACTTTTTTCATGCTAGCCTATTTATAGGATTCAGCAATATGGGAGATGCCATGAGAAAGTTAAGATGAGAAGTATCATTAACTTGGAAAGCCAGGTAGCTTACTCTCATGGTGCTTATGTAGGGAATTTGGATGGAAAAGCTATAGTGTTATAAATTCACACCTTGCTTAATCTGTGATAATTCTTCCCTATATGGGAACCCGTAATGTCAAGGCTATGTTACTATCTGCCCCATATAGTACACAGCATAAGCATCTATGCTTATGAATTCTTATGTTGAATTTTCTACTAGCTCAGTTTGGCTTGTGGGAAATCACTTTTGGATCAATTATGCCTCATTTGCTGTAGCACATCAAGTAGTAGCATAATACTCACTGTCTGTTTATGCTATGTGATGTCTGCATTATGGATGTATTAGAAGAAGCAAGTATATTATGCAGAGCTTTGAGCTCTTAAGAGTACTTCATTATATAATCATGATTTTAGAATTATATGTGTAATGTATGTTTTCTTTCTCATTTTTCAGATGTTCAACTTGCCCATGGCTCTTTTCATTCCCCCTTCGGTGTTTGCTGTTCATTTACAGTTTAATCTGCTTTACCAGTTTTGGATACATACAGAGGTAAACCAGGTTTTTAAGCCATACCTAAACAGTTAGCCTGGAGCAGTGTCTTGGAAATCCACTAGCAGCTGATTTATTGTGTAAGAAAAATCTTTGTCTGACTTCTTTAAGGAGAAACATCTGTTCATTTTTATTCCTTTTTCTGAATATATATTGCTAAGTTTATAAGAAGCAATGAGGCCAGTTGGTCCCAATTAGATTAAAAAAAAAATAGTAACTGTAAGGAACCAAAACTTTTGCTATTTTAATACTGTATTTTCCTATCTTGCAGCTTATTAAACATTTTTTGTAGATACTGAAACTGATTTCTTTTCTAAAATAAATATTTTAGGAAAAAATACCCAAAAGCTGATGCTTCTTAGAGATCATTTAGAGTTGCAGCTAAATTCAGATATTGTTTCTTTCTTACTGCAAGCAATTCTCAGATGAAAAATGCTCTATGATTATCTGATGGCTATTTGTTTATGATTTCACCTCTTCATTTCTGTTTTGTGATTGCATAGACCATATCTAGTTTACATACATACATGGTTAATAACACACTGTAATTAACAAGATGTTTCCCACACTTCTTAGGTAGTTCAATGGCCTTTGCCTTCTTCCTTGTGTTACAATAGAGGTATTTAAAGGTCCTTTATGTTATAAGTCAGTAGCATATTTCTCCATAGCCCCAGGTGGGCTGTGGGCTAATTATTTCTATGACATTTGCTCCTTTGTTTATTCTGCCCAGACAGATGCCTTTTCCTCTCTAATTTCATGATGCAATATATAGGACAGTTCTTTGGGAAAGGTACTTTATTTTCTTGATCTGCCATTTCAGGTTATTATGTTGTTTAAACTGCAGATTTTTCTTTTATCTTTTATGTGCATTTCATTAAAAAAAGAATTTAAAAAATTAAAAATAAGATAATTATAGTGGACCAATAGCAAATTTTGCTTGTTGACATTTTGTTTCTGTTGGACACATTTCTAAAATCATTAACAAATGTCTGATGATCTAAAATACCACGTAAATAGGGAAGGCTTAGATAAAATGTCACACACATCACCAGAAGTGGCATAAACTCAAGCAATACACATTTAAGCTTTTTAAAATACTTTGAAAAATTCGTGCAGTCTTTGAAACTATACCAAATGAATGCTAGGCCTCATATGGTAGCAAAGTTTCTTTGACTGTGCTTTAGGTTCTTGAGATTAGTTTTAGTGTGCTTTGCCTCTAAAAAAATCATGATATGCTTCATCTATGTCTTCTCTGGTGTTTGAAGGCATCTTTACCTTGGATGAGGTTTCTAATATTCTACTGTGTTGAAGTAACTCAATGATTCTCAGTACTGGTGCCACAGTGTGCGTATAAAGTTTCTAAAGTGAGTTTCAGGGGCCTATGAACTGCCTACATCCCTCTAAAGTGCTAAATCCTTCATAGGGCTTAAAAGGAATTTCCATAGCATATGTGCAATGTGCCAAGTTCAGACACTAGTCTAAACAAGAATGAATTTCAGTCTCAATGAAAAGATAAGCACCCCTTACTATTAAATTATTGTCCTGGTAGAAAAACAATGAACCTTTTGTATTAATCCAGTTGATCCACTCATAGAACTTTGCTTACAAGGGAAGTTATTCTTAATGTTGATATTGTTGATTTTAAAGCACAGCTGAAATTGGTTGAAATATGTTGAAGTCATGCTCTAAGGTCAAAAATTATGTCAAAATAGAAATAGGGTTACACCACGTATTAGCAGATTTCCTGCTCTCATGGGCAAGGCATTGACAGAAAAAAGTAAGGAAAGGAAGGGAAATGGTATCAGCCATTCAGGTTTATGTTACCCTATATTTTTTGTGAAATTAATGTGATGCTTCACCGTTACGTTGGGTTTTCTTTGCAACAACTATTGCAATTTTACTGTTTAAAGCTATTGCTGCTTTTTCTTCCAAACAATCTTTTTCTGAATTTTAATGATCCTAATTATCTTACACAGATTTTGTTAATATGAAAATCCTTTCTTCAAGTCTCTGTTTCTGTCAGTTTACTAACATAAAAAGTTTGTTCTGGGCTGTAGCCTGAGATTCTATAGCAAACAGCATCCAGTCTCAGTAAGTGCTGCTGGCCCTTGCTGTAAAAGCAGATATTTATCCTCCCCCAGCAGCTCTGGAGTCCTCTGGGAGCCCATGGAGGCTGCTGTTACATGTCATTAAGAGTCTAGGGGAGATACACTTCATTATTTCTATTCTGCCTATGTGATATTATAGTAATGTAATAGTTTGCTTCTAAAATGAAGGAGCAATTGATAATTATTTTTCCCCCAGATTTCTATTGCTTTTCATCAGTATCAATTTCCTGAGATACAGTTTGACCCCACACTGACTAGTCAAAGATATTTGGTCATTGTCACTTTGTGACTTTTGACTGCACATATTTCTCTTTAAGGAAAAAAATACAGTAAGATACAGGGGGCAAAAAATCTCTTTAATAGATGGTGTGTTTTTGTTTTTTAACATAGGATTGAAAAGGAAAGCACATGCAGAATTGTTTTATAGAAGAAAAAAAGGTCTACTTAAGTAATAGGAAAGAATTTAAGTAATGAAAGTTTCTGAGGGAAGATGTTTTGTTTTGAGAGTAATTTAAATTGAATTCAGTAATTTCAAAAGAATGATCATGCTGTGCTGAAACTTTCTATGCCATGTTTTATCCTAGAGCAAAAGTTTATAGTCAAATACAATCCCTGATATTTTCCTATACTTAAATTTTACATGTGTCCAGTGTTGTTTTAAACAACATTAAGAGATGTTTCCTGTGTTACAACTTTGACCTGTCTCATTATTTGTTATGTCAGTTTTTGTCCAGCTTTACTACCAGCAGGTCAGACATAGTCTACTTTATTTTAACTCAAGTGACTCGTATATTCTTGTGACTACAGTATCATAAAGATCAAAAGTACACATTCGTTCTACCTCATTTAGACTTCTGTATTTCCTACATGCTTGATATGCATTTGTTTTTTCATTTTATATAGAACAGTATAGGATTTTAAGCACTTTAAATCTTACATAAAAATTATACTATTATTTTGGTGGTGGATTCTTTTACTATTGTTTATTATTAGAGTGGACTATTGATACAGAAAAGGCATGCCTGAAATTAATAAAATTGTTTATGCTAGAGTGAAAATACAACTTTGTGACTTGCTTCATGCATTTGTGTTCAACTAATATTTTTTTTCACTGCATCGTGGATCAGTGGGCCAAGACCAGAGATACCAGATTGAAAGCTGAGTGCCAGGTCTTGCATTTTGATCACAAGAATCCCATGGAGGGCTACAGGCTGGGGGAAGAACAGCTGGAAAGCAGCCAAGCGGAGAAGAACCTGGGGCTGGTTGACAGCAGCTGAACGTGAGCCAGTGTGCGCCCAGGTGGCCGAGGCAGCCAGGGCATCCTGGCCTGGACCAGCAATGGTGTGGCCAGCAGGAACAGGGCAGGGATTGTTCCCTGCACTCGGCACTGGTGAGGGCGCACCTTGAAGCCTCTGAGCAATTCTGGGCTCCTCACCACAATACATTGGGGTGCTGGAGTGTCCAGAGAAGGACAGTGAGGCTGGTGAAGGGTCTGGAGCACAAGTCCTGTGAGAGTGGAAGAGGGAGCTGGGAGTGTTTAGCCTGGAGAAGAGGAGACTCAGGGTGGCCTTAGCACTCTCTACAAGTGCCTGAAGGGAAGCCGCAGCCACGTGGGGGCCATTTTCTTCTCCAGGGCAACCATTGTCAGAGCCAGAGGAAATGGCCTCAAGCTGTGCTAGAGGAGCTTCAGATTGAACCTCATGAAAAATTTATTAACTGAAAGTGCGGTTAAGCTTTGGAATGGGCTTCCCAAGGAAATGGTGGAGTCACCATCTCTGGAAATGTTCAAGAAATGACCAGACATGACACTTAGTGCTACTGTTCAGTGATATGGTAGTGTTTAGTCAAAGGTAGGAGTTGACAGTCTTGTAGGTCTTTTCTAACCTTAATGATTCTTTGAATATTGCACCATGTACATGACAAACTGAAATGATATCAGGATTTTTTTCAAGGATTTAAAATAAATCTCCAAGTAGCACCCAAGCATTGAAATAAACTCCTAATAATTTATTTAAATGTAAAATGAAAAAAAAAATCAACCCAAGAAAACTCCTGAGGAAAACATTTGACAGTGATGGGTTAACTATTGGACTTGGTAATCTTAAAATTCTTTTCCAATCGAAATGATTCTATGGTTCTGTGATCTCAATAAATCAAGACAAAAATAATTTTTTGTTCTATCCAGTACTGTTCAGGTCAATTGAATGACTCAGATCTGCTCCTAAATAGTCTGGAAGAAGTGCTTCTATGACCAGACAGACCATTCTCATCTAGATCATAAAGGAAGTGAAAAAAATACTTCAGTCAAAGAGCACTAAAAAACTAATTTTTCAAAAGCACAAAATGTTTCAGAACTGTTACTGACAGACAGAAATACTCCATTTCACTTTATTTTCTCTGGTGATTCAGAAGGTCTGTGGCTTATATTAAACTATATCCTTCCATTATGCATTTATTACAACCAATAAGTTAGGTGTGTTTATAACCTGATAGACACCTGTGAAAAACAGAAATTAGTTTCTGTTGGTTTAGCTGTAATTTTTATGAGATGTCAAACTGTATTTAGAAAGTATCGACTGATCCAATCCCTGATGGTAGTAATTGCAGCAGCAGATTATTCCTTGCCTATTTGATCTTTGACATGTATTGGTTTCTGTTTAGTTTTCTAATTTAAGGAAAGAATATGATCTGCCCATTACCATACTCACAGAAGTCAGGTTTTTTAAGGCATTTCTTTTCACCTTGTGTAAGTCTCTTTACCTCATCTAGCTCTGCGGGCAGAAAAAGGTGAGCCTCAACTACTAACCAGGAGTAACATGGGTGAAAACAGGTGACAAATGGGAATAATTTCAGCAACCTCATGCAGACTGGAAAGAGAGGCATAAAATTACTACAGATATAGGAAAAAAAATACAGTTGTTTTTATCAGAAAACACCCATTAGTAAAACTGCAACTTGCTGAGGAAGGGTATGGTATTTGTTAAAAGGATTTTTTTTTTACTTCTGCATGCACAGATTGTACTGGTCTAAGTTTTTGTCTAAGTCTTTTTTTACCTTTGGCTTTTGCTCAGTTTTCTTTAATGAAAAGCTTTGAAAGAGAGAAATTGAGAATGCCCTGCACAGCTCATTGGGGCTCCCTGAGTTCAGATGAACTCTTGTGTCCCGGTCCTTAAATTCTTGCATCAATCAGATGCTACCTGGGAAGTTGGCCAGATTGAGAAAAAAACCTGTTTCATTTTGCCTTTATTTTTCAATATGGAAATTAAAGAAGCAGATTGAGGAACCAGGTAAAATTGAGGAAAATACATACAAGTATACATAAGTTCCTCTACGTAGGAGTACATATCAACAGCAAAACTCTAGAGGACATACTTGTCTTTTTAAGGAGAAGCTGTTTGAGACAAAAGTCTATTGGATGGTGAAAGAATCATAATTAGGACACTGTGATAAATAAGTGACAGCATGAAAAAATAGATAAAACATTCAGTTATTAATTTCCAAGTCCTAACAATTGAGATTCATCTATTTCTTTGCAAATATTATTTTTCAGTTTTCCTGGACCTATTTTCTCTGCATTGTGTGCTGTAGTCTAGTTTAAATAAGCAAAAAGGGATTTCAGGATTAAAAAAATGTTACAAAGTCTATTTCATCTATTTCAAGTACTTGCAGTAGTTTTTTAATCCATTTTTCAAAACTGAAAAGTAAATTTGATCAAGAAATAAGATTTTGAATTTAAAAAGCATTTTAACAAAACTTACTTGACTATTACAAAACTTATTTGACTGTTACAAGTTTTACTGTTTGTATTGGAAAGAAGGTAGCTTTATTCTTGTTGATTTGTAAAGCTGAAGGAAGGTTTTGGTAAAGAGCAAAAGTATTGAATAGTTTGCAGATAAAAAGGAAATGCTTTGTTGGAGGTAAAATATCTCTGGGACTGTTTTACAAAGGCATATATTTATTATTATTTTACTGGACTGTGAATATTTCCTGTAAGGTCAGTAGGATATGAGTCAAATTTAACACATGAAAGTGTTTGCAAAATCATGACATACAGGTGGTATTGAATGGAGCACAGTGGAAACAGAGTTTGGAATGATCTGATTTTCTGGCCACGATAAGAAACGTTGTTTGGCTTTTGTTTTGCTGCTGGTGTTTTAGTTTGTGTTTGTTGGGGGATTTTTTTTTCTTAATCTAAAAATTTCTTAATCTTATCATCATAAAAGGTAAAATCAGTAGTAATCCAGTGTATTGAGTAGAATAGTGAAACTGCAGTGTCTTGATTCTAGAAGGCGACTCTGCCAATTCAAATGCCATATGCCAAGAAAACCTTTATTTTTCTTTTTCATTCTAGTACATTGCTTCATTTAATGAAATAATGAATTTATTTCCTTTAATTTGGCCATGTCAGCCAAAAATAGACACAGCTTTGTCTGATGTTCTCTTTCAAATTAGAAACACACACATAACCCCTTGTAACCCTGTCAGGTTACAAGGAATCAGACCTACCATTCAGAAGACTTTTGCTGAAAGTCATCAAAGGGATGAGGGCAATTAGAGGTGATTACAGCCATTCTCCTAGTCTGATGTTGGAGATTGTGTCAGTGAACATTCATTGACCTGATGATTTACCTGGAGTTCCTAGAAACAGGCAGCATCATGCAACAGCCTATTGCATATTTTCTCACTGTAACCAAGATCCAAGAAATTATTTTGAAAACAACAAAGCAAGAAATATTTGCATAAAGCCCCAAACTTTGGTTTACAGAAAAAAGTTCTTGCCACATTCCTGATAGCTGATGCTTTTATTATTCATAAATTCATTATTTGTCTACTGCAAACTCTCGAATCACATGCTTACTCTGGAGAGAAAGAGAACAAATTCAAAAAACACCAGGAAGATAAACATACTTTCTTTAATACAGACAGTGATTTTGTAGGTCCAGATAGGCTATATATGCAATACAGACATTAAAACTTAAGCATGATTCCAAGGAACAAAGAGATCTCACTGCTTCAATCCAGCCTGTCTGCCAAAAGGGCTTATTAGATTTTCTGACCAACCTGTAGGATCAAAGTCTTGTCATCACTGCACTTGCCAGAACGCAGAAAAGAGCAAAGCTGACAATGCTATCATTAAACAAAAATACTTGCAATAACTGTAAAATATGTTCCAGTTTTCCATGTTTCACTTGCCCCATGAGGGGAGAAAAGTATTGTCTTTCTAGATATATAAGGCATACAACTCTGCTTTTTGTTTTAAATAAAAAGAATAACAAAAGAGAGAGAAAATAAAACATTCATAAGAGAGCACACTGTTCCTATCCTGCTAAGTGTAGGCTGCACTTGAACACAGTATAATCAGGAAAAACATAGCAGGATGAAGTTTGGAGTTCCTTCCTTGGCACATAAAAGCTCAGTGATGATTCAGAATGCCAATGCTGCACTTCAGTAGTGTCAGGATGAGCCTCCCATTTTAACTGTGTGTGAACTCCTATTTTAACTGCTGTGCACCCAATAGCTCTGAATTCAGTGTGCAGCACAGCAGCCATGATCTTTTTCATTCAAGAGTGGCTGCTCCACAGTAATAGGGTTATGTTGGTGGTTTGCTTTTGATGGGCGACAATCCAGACAGAAGAATCCTTCCCGCTCCGTGTTGAAGCTGGGTCAGTAGTGAGGCCAGAAATAAAAAGTTTATGGGACAAGAACGTAATCAGTGACTTAAATTTGGATCCTAATAGTTAAGTCCTTGAGTATGAGTTTTGGCTTCTGTTCCTTGCACTAAAGATTTCTTGCAAGTGGCAGCTGTGAAATGTTTACTTCAGCAACAGTGGGCCTGACTGTTGCTAATCTGCCTGCAGAAACCTGAAAAGTAAAGATTGTACTTAAAAAAAATTTTTAGGTCACTTTTGTCTATTAAGTCCCTGGAGAATTATCAAGATAAAAGTGAAGTGAGCTGCTTAAACATGTAACACAGTTCAGTACATTCTGCATTCTGGAAAAAGAATCTAAACAACTCATTTACCAAATAATTTTAATGTAATAACTGAAGGATACCATATTAATAATGTTAGAGATGGTGTTCTTTGTAAAAAAAATCTTTTTCCATCTTAACATATTACACATAATGCTTTTGAGTTTTTCTTATAGCTTGTACTCATTGAGAATCTATTTAAATTAGTTATATCTTCAAAGCCAACAAAATTTGAAAGGCCCTTCTTTGTTAAAATCAAAGAGTATAGGCTGGTGACTATTTTTTGATCTGTTTGAAAAGGAAGATGAAGAGCCTCACTTGGCTATATTTTAGTTTATTTCAGGACTGGCATACTGATTTATGACTTTTGGGGTTTTTTCCTGCAATTGCCAGAATGAATTTGTCAGGCTGCTGAAAAATACTGAAATAGTATAGCAATCTTGCTCCTGGAGTTTGTTTAAAATGCTTAACTTGATATATGACTGAAAGTGTGACTTGCTCCATGCTCTGCCATTTGTAATGCTGCAATTAGATCAATCAGTTACTGTAAGTTTTTCATTTTTGGTGGAAAAATTGATTGAAATTTCCTGTATGTGCTCACCTTTCCCATAAGGCTTAATTGGACATATAAAGAAAACAAATAGGTTGCATCCATTTGTTGAAACAGTTAACTTAAATATTCATGTAAGATGCCAATTTGATTCAAACCTTACCTCCTGGTTGAGGTGTAAAACAATGAAAAGTGACAGCAGCCTGCCTTCAAGATAATTTATTATAGACACATTTCTTAAGTCTGCATGTTTATATATAAATGTGCCCTAAACCAGACTGTCCATTAAAACTGGGCTTTCGCCTCTCATTCCTACAATCCAGATTTATCAGAACTTCGCCCTCTGTGAAACTGTTTATGATCCCAACAGGCCTGATTCCTCTCACTTGTTTTATTTCTAAACTATAAATATTGTTTTTTCACTCTTCAGTGTGGAAATTCAGCTATATCCATTTTACATGCTTACTGGAGTAGAAAACTGCCTAATCAGATAGGAAAACAGTTGGTGGTGTATAAATCCGAGTTTGCCAAGGATTTCAAAGTGTGAAACTGGCAGACAAGCACATATCCTAGGAGTTCTGTCTTTCCTCAGCTTCCCTGTAGAGATTTTACATGGCAAATCTGATCACCAGAGCCATCTGCATAAACACATGGGTGTGTTGTCCTGAATTAACCAGCAGCTCTACTGGGGAATGTAATTCAGGTCATATTTTAAAATTTCTCCACCTAACTGTCTGAAATATAGATTTATGTACCAGGAATAAGAATCTTACCTTGATTTTGATGAGGAAATGACTTGTAATGTGTGTTTTACTACCAACTAGTCTAACAGAAAGCCCAAAGTTAAGATCAGAGTGCTCCTCAGTGATGCTCCAGGGATGAATTTACCCTCTCCTGTCCCGCAGATCAGTAACACTATGATATTGAAAGTAATGCTGTGCTACAAACAGCTTTCCTTATGCTCAGAGGAAAAAAAAAAATCTACCAGAACTTTTTGTATTCGAATGGTTTTACTGTAAGGTTGCCTGCTTTGCTCAGTTGACATTCCTTCCTAACACTGATGTTGAAACAGAGCTAAGTAAAGATTCATGTGGTAGTGGTGACAGGAGGAGTTGTTACACAAGATGTAAAGTTTCCCTTGGATTTCATGTCACGATTTTTTCTCATTACTTAAACAAGAACTACATTGAAGTGGTGCAGGTACCAGGCAATAAAGATTTCCCCTGCTGCTGACAAACTCTGAGACCGCAGACGGAGGCGCTTACATGCCACAAGAGATATTGCCTAATGTTCTTTCCCTTCAGGCGAGGGATTGCTGTCACAAAGGAAACATCTTTATATAAGAATGACTATTGTAGAAAAAAACCATTTCGTTCTCATTATAATTGAGGATTTCAATTCCAGTAATGTATGAAAAGTACTTCTGAGCATACCTTATTTATTACACTGCTTTTGGAGTTGCTTCAATTATTGTCAGTAATTCTACTTTATTCTTTAGTGATACACAAGTAGAACAGAGGAAATACACTGGCTTTTTAAAGAAAAGAAAGAAAGAAAGAAGGAAACACGTTTTGTTGACAAAACTTTTAAAAACCACATAGATTAAATGCCTATATATTTGATTTGCAGGTAGTTTATTGAGTCAATTTGTAAGGATTTTGACAAGTGAAAAATGATTTTTGTGGCAATAGGATGTTAAAAAATAAAGGAAACAGGAAAAGAGTTTTGTTGAAATGTTGCAGTTCATCTATGGGTCACTGGCATGGGAGTTTAGGTGCACATGATGTGTTGAGAAAGGAAGAATTGGAGACAGGAGTTGATTTAGAACAGTAGGTGTCTGTATCAGGGAAACAAACACAAATGTAAACCCCTGGTCATATTGGTCAAAATACAGATAAGGTTGGTGTTGGACAACAGTTGGAGTATTTCAACTTTTAGGGGATTGGTAGGTATTTTTCTGTATTCCCCAAATCACTTTTAGGTTATGATATATGGAATAAAATATTTTATGTTTACAAGCAGACATTTTTTCTTTTGAGTAATTTGAAATAAAGTTTGAAGTACTGATGGTAGGGTTATTGAACAATGACATTTCAACTGGTTTGTTGGTTTTTTTTTTTTACTTTTTAAAATGTTTTCTGATAAAAAGGTCAGATACAAAAATTAGAGTAGAAGATTTTTTAAAATGAAAATCCCAATTACAAGCATCAAAAACTAAGCTGATCTTCTTATTACATTTATTTGGTATTCTTTAAGAAGTTTAATTTTTTTTCCTTACATGTGAATATTATGAAAGCTCTTACTCTAAGAAACCAATTTGAATACAATGATGTTGTAAGCTGAAAATGTTTTCAGTTCTGAATGGCTGAAACTTAGTGGTCTATGTGCTTTGGTGACTGGTTGCAACTGCAGTGTAAGCTAGATTACTGCTACAAAGAATGCTTATGAGCTCCTTTGAAATTGCCATTCTCCAAGGAAAATGTCTGGACATAATAAAGACACAGAAATGAGGACAGACTGACTGATGAAAGGTAGATAGGTAGGTGAAATGCCTGCCACTGCCTTTCTTCTCTCTAGATATTCTTTTGAACCAGGACTGGCGCTACACCACATTAAATTCTGTTATGAGTCAGTTCTTTCATTATGACTGCAGTAAGTCCCTGTCAGCTTGACATGACCATGTCAAAATCTTGTCTGGCAAAAATAGTCCTACTATCTTATCCAATATAGTTTGGTGAAAAATCTTTCTGTAGGAGTTTTGCCCCGGGTAAGATGGCAGAATATAGAAAAATTCAACAAATTTAAACAAAAGAGCTATGTTGTTTGCCATGTAAGTGCTGCAAGAGCCTTCAAAATACAGCTTTTCAGTGGTGATGTATTTCTGTTTCTTGGAAAGGCATATGGTTATATTTATAGCATTTATAATTTTTTTGGCACCAATTTTTTTCCTCTGATAACAGTTTTTAACTTTTTTTTAAGGAATGAGCTAAATATCTACAAGTATACCTACGGATTGCAAAGGAAGTTTCTAGAAATAGCACCCGGTACTATTTTGACTATCTGGTGGAAAAATATTTTTGATGTGTTTTAGACAAAGCATTGATTTATGAATTGCTAATATCAACATACTAGATTTTTGCTTCATCAGGTACAGAGTTCTGCACCCCCTCTGAGCTTTAAAGTCATGTGGTTATAATTGTTGTCTCAGATGATATTTTTGTCAGAGTGGGGCTAAAATGTCTTTGCAGTGGAGATCACTCTTGAGTGAATGATGAGTCCAAGTAGGCTTGGGTATCGATCACTAATTATGCCATAGAGAAGATATATCAGTAGATTTTTAAATGTCATCACTCCAAGAAAGACTCTTTTAAAGGATGAGAGCGTTTTCACTATCCAAAGAAAATACTTTCACTACTATTAGTCAGAAAACAATATTTAAAGTTTTACATATAAATTTATATAAAGTTTTACCCTGAGGTCCCTGGAGAGTCTCCAGACAAAAAGTTCTGCATTAGCATAAGGATGTACTATGTCGACTTTCAAAAGGATGAATTTTAGTTTTAAAATTTTAATTCAACCAGCTGGATATACAGACCTGAAGGCAGTAATTCTGAGGGCATTTTTTCATAATCCACCTGCAGGATAAAGGTGAAGATTGTTCATCTTTACTGATTCCCTGCTCTGCTAGTGCCTACTTGCTTTATTTTTACAAAAACTGTTAAAATACTGAGCTAAAAATATATTAAAACCAACTGGATCAAAGTTAGTTGTGGTCTATTAGATAAATCAATTCTCTCTCAGGTGCTGGGCTGTTCAATTCAATTCAATTCAAAGTTCAATTCAAAGTATTTATATCAGATTAAATTAATTTAATGGTCACATCTCACATATCTTTAAACAGTGGGATGTTCTGCTTGAGAAAAGCAGAAAATGGAACTAGCATGAATGATGGATTATTTCTTACCTTTAGGTGGTCTTTTAAGCTTGAACTTATTTTGAGGGAGAGCTGATCCTGCTTTCGTTGTCCTTGGCTTTGGAGTGAAATGAAACAAAAGACTTGTCTCAGTATTCTGTTTTTCCTGTCAAGTGTGAGCAGGATTTTGAGAAAGATGGCTCAAATATTGCAGTTCTCTGTATGTGAAGAATTTCCATATTTCTACACTCCTTTAACTACAGGAATTCTCTACTTAACCAATTACATAGAGGTTCTTTTTGCTGTTATTAAAGAGAAAAAAATGGGAAAAAAGTGGTTTTCCCTTTTATTGTATTTACCTGATTCATAGCAATTTAAATACATCTGAGGAATATCCTAAGTCTGCTTTTTGAATGTAAACCTGCTTGCACTAGCAGAACTGTAAATTAAAGTGACATGGAACTGCCATATTTCAGGACTTTGTTCTGTAAACCTTAAAGGAATGAAAATCCTTTTTAGATGAATGGACCTGCTCTCATGAGTAATGACTGCCGCTCTAAATGTTTGTTTGTTTTTGGTTTTTTTTTCCATTATTATCTCTATTATTATATTACAGGTCACCCATTTTGGCAGTATAAGTATTAAATTTACTAATTAAATTCTTCAAAAGGAAAAGAATTATAGTTTCTTGGATTTATTTCTTAAGGTCTAAGCATTTTTATTTAGCTGCTTTAATGCCCCCTGTTACCTTTTAATAGCAAGACAGTATGGCTATACTCAGACATGGTGAATTGATACTGTTTCAGCATGTATTGTGAATAGATGTCCTTTTTGGTCCCCCAGTGATTGCATCATTTGTGACAGATGGATTTGAGTCTGGGATTTAAGAATGGTTGCTGTATTCAGGTGTCTACGCACTTCTGTTGAGCTAACCAAAGCACCAAATTTGAACTCAGTGCTGGCTTTGCTCTGATTCCTTAGTAGCTGAGAGTACCTAATTTAGCAGAAACCCTGCTGACATAAACTTTAGTCATCAGCATTTTCTGATAAAGCTTGAAACACTAGAGTGTGCTTTTGGCAATGGATACTTTCTATCATTTTTGGTTTGGTACTAAAATGATCAGGGTTACCTTTCTTTACTGTTCAGTCATTGCCTTGCATTGTAGCTCCATGATGCATTTATGCTGATCTACTGTCTTTTCATGTCTCTGACTCATGATAGTGTATTTGTGACCATATGTTGGACCAAAATCAGGAACTGATCCAGTTAAACTAACTTAGAAAACCAAAACAAAAGCAGTTTTGATTTGCATCAAGTCCCCAGTCAGGTTTGTTGTGTTAATGCATTTGTGCCGGGGTAAAAGAAGGTTACTGATAGAAGAAACAAGCAGTCAAATGTACTGAAGGGAGAAGGAGTATTGTTTCTGCATCAATGCCAGATATTTGCTGACATAAAGTGCATGACTGGGATCATAGAGTTGTGCAGAATCCCAAGCAGTATCACTGGATATGGATAAGAAAAATGAAACAATTTATATGGAATCATCAAGGTTGTAAGTGACCTCCAAGACCAGCGAGTCCAACTGTGAACCCTGCACCACCAGAGTCACCC
The DNA here is from genome assembly GCF_021018805.1 of Prinia subflava. Taxonomy (NCBI): domain Eukaryota; kingdom Metazoa; phylum Chordata; class Aves; order Passeriformes; family Cisticolidae; genus Prinia; species Prinia subflava. The sequence continues at coordinate 125,164,972 of NC_086247.1, forward strand.
CTAAGCCATATCCCCCAAGTGCCACACCCAGATGCCTCTGGGACTTTCCAGGGGCAGTAGCTCCACCACCTCCCTTGGCAACTTATTCCAATGCCTAAAATTCTTTCCACGATTTTTTTTTCCTAATATCCAATGTGAACCTCCTCTGGCACAACTTAAAGCTGTTTCCTCTTGTCCTTTCATTTGGGACATGGCAGAAGAAACTGACCCATCCCTCCCACTACAACCTCCTTTCAGTGAGGTAGAGGGCAGTGAAGTCTTTCTGAGCCTCCTTTTCTCCAGGCTAAACAATCCCAGTTCCCTCAGTTGCTCCTCACGTGACGTTGTCTAGACCCTTCACCAGCTCCATTGCCCTTCTCTGTACATGCTCCAGCACCTCAGTGTCCTTTCTTCAAAGTGAGAGGCCCAAAACTGAACACAGTACTCAAGGTGCAGCCTCCCCAGTGCTTAGTCCACTGGGGCAATCACTTCTCTGTGATTCCATCTTATCAGTTCACGATTGCCAAGTCTCTCAAAGGTTCTCAGGGAATAATGATAAAAACAATAAGAAAAAATTCACTCTAGACCAAAGTAATTAGCTTCCAGATCAAAAAGAAATGTAATTTGTAACTTGTATTTTAATATTTTTAATGATTTTTTTTTGTTATAAAGTGGGAATGGTTCAGAAAAAAAAAGTTGCACATGTCTTTTTATGTAATTCTCCAGAAGATAAACGTCCTCTCTAGTTTTTCCTCCTTTTCGTTTCCCTACTTCTTCTTGGCCTTATGCAGTATTTTCAAGTTCATTGAAACATTACATTTTTTAAGGTTATCACCAAACTTGGGCCTCTGGAATGGATACTTAATACTCCCAGTCACCACAGAGTTCATCATGGTAAGATAAAAGTGGAACCTATTATTCCTTTTTTTTTTCCCTCAGGATCACTATTTGTGTAGTAATAGTAATATAGTAAAATTGTACTGTAAAATCAATTTTACAGAAAGATTTTAATTTTGACCTCAAATTCAGAAGTGGTCCCTGTTCAATTAGAAATTTCAGAGGTTTTTAAAAAATATATTCAGAAATTATGTTTAATTTAAACATTTTTATGTTTAAGATTAACTATTGAGCAGAAATTAAGTCTGAATAACAGGAAATAATTTGAATTCTTTGAGAAAAAAAATTCAATGTTTTTAAGTACGAAGAGTAATAGAAAAATATCTCACCCTTCCCTGACTACTGAATCATCAACAAACACAATTTTGTATCCAAATTCAAGCACCATATATGTGAAAAACATGGCTAGGTTTTAGAAGAACTTTAAAATATTTTAGAGGAATTTGATTTCAACTGTTTGAATTTTTGGTAAATCTCAGAAGTGCACTTTACAGAAGTGCATGATGATTGATTTTTTTATCAGATTCAGAGGCCTTCAAGACTGTACTGCATTTGTAAACTGTATTAATAACTCCATGGCATACTGAAAAATGTCATGAACATATCTGAGAAACAGAACTGTATTTCACAGATGTCCTTAACTCTTTCAGTGTGCAGAGATAGTAAGTTTTAAAAACGTTAGGGGAATGGAAGAACAATTTGAAATAGACTTAAATGGAGTTACATATAAGGAGAAGGTTACTAATGTTTACTAAATCCTCACAATCACTGTATCCACACTGGTGGTGCTGTATCTGGTCCTTAAAATATGCACAGCTACTGGTAATCCTCAGGGAGACACTCTGCTCTTACTTGCTCAGCTGTAAATCTCAGTTAACGCTCTCATCCTGATTTGAGTTAAGCTGAATCATTACAGAACTGATCAGGGGCTGTACAGTTGCTCCAGACTATCTCCACGAACTTAAGGATGTGTAACCAATGTTTCTTCACTCATAACTTTGAGAGGACTGCTCATGCACAAATACATTCCCTAGAAAACATAGAAGGATCAGTTTGCCTCATACTGAAATTAATAGTGCAGGATCAGACATATGACACAGAGGACAGAGACATCTGACAAATATTAATGAGATGTCTACACATACATGTATTTAGCATATATTTTTGTAGGTATAAACTGGTGGAATAATTTTTCTTTGCTTTTTAGTTTGTCTTTTATAAATATATTTTGACTTGGTTTTATTCTCCAAATTTCACAGAAATACTGGGCCTGACACATTGGATTTGTATGTTTGAACCTGAATAGAAAGAGAGCAATAAATAAATATATATAGAAGTATGAGGAGTGGTGGCTTAGTTATCTTTTAAAGTTATTTTTAGATTTTAAAGTGATGCAAATTATGATTTTCCTTCATAATTCAGGTCCTAGAATTCTTCTTTATCATATTACTTGTCTCATAATTGATTTTTATTATAGGTAGAAATCCTTACTGCATTGACAAAAATTATGGTGGCACACTCATTATCTGGGACAGAATATTTGGTAAGTAACAGAATGTGCTCTCTGTCATGTTTAGTCAGTGTGGCAAAAATATGTATACTTTTGACTTTGATTGTTTGTCATTCTTTTGTTTTCTTCTTCCATCAGGAACATTTGAGGCCGAAGATACAAAAGTTGTATATGGCTTAACACATCCAGTAAATTCATTTGATCCCATCATGCTCCAGGTGCTATAGTTTGTATCACTGATTCTGATATCTTCAACATTCAGGCATATTCAAAAGGAATTCCTTTCTTAGGCACAGTTGAGGCCATCCTTGCATTGCTGACCAGTCAATTACATTACCGACCATTTCTTTAGTATTTCATTATGAGACAGCCATTTCTACTCACTGCACTGAGTATATGCAGAGCTTGTAGTAATAATGAAAATATATAGCAGTAAAATGAACAACTAATTAGAACAGTGTATAAGGTATACAGTATATAAGTATTAGTACAGTATATAAGGTGCTGGACTGAATGAGATGTGTTTTGCAGTGCAATACATAGTAAGGCAAAAGTATATAATAAATAAAAGAAAATTTATTAGTGTGATTTATTGGTCCAGTTAAGCTAGAAAAAATTCTCTACAAAAATATGAGAAGCAGTGGAGTGCATATTTGCTTTTCACAACTGTTCATCCAAGGAGGAATCTCAAAGAATGAGAAATTTTACTGTCAGAGCTGGAAAGTGGGAGGATGTGCAATTATATCCATTTCAGTCAAATGCTAAGTAATTTAGTTCTTGAGAGTATGTCAGTAACCAAATCATACAGCATAAATATAGCTATACAATGTATCACTAAATACTCAGGAGCGATTACAGGAGACACAGATGGAAAAACAGATTTTCCTCTGAGCAGAAGTCATCGTAATCTTCACCAAATTAACCAGGGGCTTCATATTGCTTTTGCCTATTTCAGCCAGGTTTTCTGAACTGTCTTCATCTATATCTAATTTATTCACTTTACAGAGTTTGAAAAATCATTTATTTGAAAACTAAAAATTAATAAAATACAATGTTTTATTAGTCTTTATTTTGTGAACAATGAAAAATTACTTACTCTTTTTCTTTCCAGTTACGTCCCTTGGCTCATATTTGGAACACATTTTGGGCCACACCTGGATTCTGCAATAAGCTTTCTGTCATATTCAAAGGGCCAGGCTGGGGACCAGGCAAACCTAGACTTGGCCTTCCTGAGGAAATCCCAGTGGTAAATAGAACATGCACAGGCTTTCAGTTGTGTGTAATTTACTTGGACCTCTTAATGCTACTGGATCAATGTTAAAAACTCTACACATGCTATTTTAAATTAGCAAATTAGCAGTCATAAAGCATGGGGGAAGATGAATTGGGAAAAGAAACTAAAGGAAATGAATGTTTTAGCTGTGGGGTTTTTTCTTTTTATTGAAGGAAAAAGTGTGTGTTTTTAAGTTATTTTTCCATTATTCATTTCCTGAAGAGATTTTCAAAATTTTTTTTATGGAGTACAGTACAGTAATTTCTCTTTTTGTTTTTTGGGCTGTGGAAATGCACAAACACACAAAAGTTAAACCCTGTCTCAAACTTGGTAGTACATAAGTTTGACAGTAGATTATCTTTCTTCAATTATCTGTCTCCCCTTTTGGGTTTGTAAGTGTCAGGAATATTAAGGAGCAACAGGCTGGGTCAGGTCACTCTTGAAGGCAAGTAACTGTTTTGCTTTATGCAGATCACTGGAAAAGAAGTTCCCTTCAATCCATCTGTACCAGCTTATCTTAATTGCTATGCACTTGTACATTTTGCTGTAATAGTGGACTTGTACACTGAACTTCTTGCTTCTGTGACTGTAAGTAATTCCTTCCTTTATGAAAAATATCTTCTGCTAACAGCAATGATACACAACATGTTTAAATATTAAAAGATTGGGCTGTGGCTCTACAGCCAATTCATATCTTATTTGAACTATTAAAATAATAACTAGATTCTGTAAAACGAATTAGCATATATGACTAAATATATAATTCCCTGCTATTAAATATACATTTTATATTGATTTGTAAACAGTTTTTAATAATCATATCAATTATTCACTTAATATAAATAATTTGCCTAGAAGATGTATGTGTCTGCTTTGGTTTTTAGAACCTCATGAGGCTTGAAACGATGGAGTTTTAAGGTGTTAAAGTTGGTCATATCATTAGATGCCCAGGTTTTAGAAGGAAGATTGCAATGGTCTTGCACTACTTACACGTGGGTAGGTTAGTGTCAGCATGAGTTCAGAGTTGGAGGAGCACAAAGTCAGGGCAAATCTTTCTTCCAATCTCCAGCATACAACAGTGTGATAGAAGCACAGCAAGGAGAGGCACATATCAGTCACCATGGGTTTGCCTGATGGGATCCCCATGCTGACTGGTTCCTCTGTGGATACCTGGCAGCCAGTGAAGGAGAACTACAAGTCCATGTCCACCTAAGAGAAACAACACATGAACTGCTTCCAAGGTTTCACATCCTTCCAAGCTCATTTTTTTTTCCTTCCTGTCTTTATAACTCTCCCTCGTGTACTAAAGCTAAAATTTCATAGTTAGGAAGCAGCATTTAGTGCATATAATATTCCCACAAATAAGTCTAAGACCTCTCAAAATCTACAAAAACACCACAAAACTCTATTCATTTGATAAAATGCCCTTTGGTCTTCTTCTTAAGCAAGTTCTAAGACACCTCCCCCCCAGTTAAACAGCAGTGTTCTTACTGTGTTTGTGTCACCCACTTTGCTGTAGGCAGGCTGCAAACATGCAAAGGGCCCCTCAGGTTCTTCAGCCTTGTCCTGCCATGCTCACCTGGCAATCTCCAACCCCTGGCCAGTGGTGGTCACTGTCCCCTGCCCACCTCATTGGACTCTCCAGTGCATAGCATTCCTGGGATGATATGAAAGCTACCTCAGGCATACCCTTTGGATTATTTTGGTGTTATTCTACATACCGTGTTTACCTTTGCAAAGGGTCACACTGCAGTTGCAGGGAATTAGGAGATTACTAAATCGTCTGAGGTTTAGTCTATTAAAAGGACAGGAAATTAAGCCAAAGGTATGAATAAATACCTCCAAAATATACAAGTCAAACACTACACATGATTGCAAATTTTCCTATATTGAGAAAAACCTCTGCAAGATTTTCCAGATATACTTGTAAATTCCTGCAGTTGCGTAAGAATTAAATTCTGTGTTTGAGTTTTTTTCATGTGTTTCATTCTGCTCTTGGGCTGGTTTTTGTTTTTGTTTTTGTTTTTTTTTTACTCTATTGCTGTTGCTTTCAGCAAGCCAGAATTAAGGAGTCTGATTTTTTTTCTATTTTATTCTTTTTTCTTTTGGCCTTTTTCTGTTCCTGGAAGGAAAAATGGATGGTCCATATTATTTTATCTGCTGGTAACTGCAGCTGTTTAAGATTAAGTAATAAAGAAAGTTGAAAAATGCACCCAAGCCCCAAATAATCACTAAATTATTTCAGTCATGGAGGAAACATCCTGAAGATGCACCATTTATGAACGTATCATAGAAAAGCAACTAGAAAATTCTCTGCACAAAACTGCAGGGTAATAAGGTAGTAAGGACAAAAGGAGAGCACGGGGCCTGGAAGCACCTCATCTCAGGACATAAACCTTCAGCGTGGGTGTAGAAAGTGCTGGTCCCAAGGCAGAGTTCCAGCATCGCTCTGCAGTACAGTGGGGAAGCTGTCATGAGAAGGAAGCTTGTGTATGAATAACTTTAGTTGGCAAAAATTTTTCTTCAATATCAGTTTTCCACTACACTGAGTTATGAAATGTCTATGGATACAACTGGAACGTTCTGTCTGGCTATGAATTATGTCATAACTGTGGCATAGCTCCATAAATGGAGAAAACTAACTGTTTTCCTCATCTTTAGGTATAAGTTCCATTTCATAACAGCCATAAGACACAGCACACAGCTATTACATTTCTCAAGTGATTACAGTTGCTCAGTGTTTGGTCTCACGCCCTGTAGAAGTGTTAAGTTTCTCTATCCATAAAGAGCAACCATATACCTTCTGTCTGAATGACCTACATTTAACTTATGAAAAGAGCAAAACAGGAAAGAACAAATATATATTTTCCACAGGAGAGACCATACAGTGTTTGTTTTCTATGCGGTGATCTGCACTACATCCAGTGAATAAAAATTGCTCTCTGAGCTCTGCACATCTAGATCTGATCCAAAGCTCCTGGAAGAAATGGGATTTGGATCAGTCCCAGAGAGAGTGCTAGGAGTGTAAAACTGCAGTAGATTCAAAGCAAAAGTCTCATGGCTCCAGAACTTCAGGTATCATATAAATCAAAGTGAAGTGCACCTTAAATACATTGTGCAGTGTCTTTTTTATTGTTAAGAGATACTATAACATTTACTGTGCTTATAATTATATGAATGTGTGAGCAGTTTCAATTAGATGAAAATTAAGAAGATAGATGTCTTGAAAGTTAAAAACAATTAATGTATCCATTCAGTAGGGCATCACGAAGTACGGTGTATGTAATATTGCTAAGAATTAACAATTTTTTTCAGGAATTCTAAGTTAAAATAAATTCATACAGCCAAAGACACATAACAGTAGAAAACTCATAGCATCATATTAGCATTCCTAATTTGAATGTATCTGAACATCTGATTAATGAGAGCAGGAAAACTTGACTTATGAAATGTGCTGACATCATTCCTGGAAGTTCTTTTGAGCCACTGCACAAATCAGAATGAGAAAATGCATCCATGTTATTATTTCAAAGGAATAAAAAACCTGGTTCTTTGCAATATAGAAGTCAATTTTGAGTATTTCAACACTCATCTAAATACAGATTTGATATAACATTTCCTTTGTTTAAATGAATTATTCTTTTCATTACTTAAAAAGCATAAAATAATAATGCTATTGCATTCTGTTGATTAAAAAGCTGTGTAAACTTCTTACTTCTATTTCCCTTCCCCCCTATTTTTCTGAGGCTTGAAGATATTTTTAAAGTTTTAAATGAAATGAAAATCCAACAGAAACTTTTTTTTCTGTTTGATTGCAGCCAGTAATCACATTGCAAAGTTGTGGCTGACTTGTAATTGGGGAACCTGCTGTAGTCCCATGTGCTTCTTTGTTTATACAAATACTCCAGTATATAAATACTCATTTATTTTATATTACATCCATGCAGACTATGTTTAAGTGGAACAAGGATGCTAACACTAATGAAGGTGTAAAAGGCACATTCTTTTTGCACTGCTGCTTGCAGTGCATAGATTTAATAGATGATGTTAGTTTAGTGATATAACCCACTGACTATTTTGTTGATTTTGGTAGAGTAATGCCTAGAAAATGGATGCCTCAGCTGCCAGCATCCACTTCATAGGGTGATACATGTTTGAAAGCAAATAAAAGAATCAAGGCAACATATTACTCTACTGCTGGAACTGTAAGAAAAAGTTAGAGAAGCAAACTAACAGTGGTAAAAATTATGCTATATGGCTGGTTTTCTAAAAGCTATTATTCCCAGTGGCATCATGATGTATTTTTCACGGAAAATTTCTTGGTAACCCTTGACTAGCAGTAGAAATGAGGGAATTTTTTTGTTGTATGTAAATGTGGTGCATGCATTTACAGTGAAGGGTAACTTGCATCTTCTTCTTTCATGATTCCCAGTAAGGCTTTCTGCCTCACCCTTCAGCACTCTGAAAGCTGATGTTTTGGAAAGCTGCCACACTGTGCTCAGGCATTACAGTGCCATGCTTTTGCATGAATCTGATGCTAGTGCCAATTTGAAGTTAACCAGGATCTGCAGGTTGTGCTTTAGAGTCTTCCAGCCCTTCACATTCCGGGCCACAGCATGTATTGACTATAAGGAGTTTTACAAATAGCTAGTGTTCAAAATAGTATAGTTTGACTGTGTCTGAAGAGAAATGTAAATTGGCCTGAAAAAACAAGTCTGTAAAATATTATCACACTTATCTCAGGTAGTTATTGTGCCAGAGAACCTCATACAGCATTTTAACCATTTAAGGATAAAGGCTTGTTTACATTTGATTTAGATTTTTTAAAAAAATATAAGGTTGCTTCAGTTCTTCTCATTTACGAACAGATATTAAAAAGTATTTCTATTGCCATTTTATTTTTTGCTAGAACTCCATGTTTAAAACTGATCTGAAATCTGCTAATTTCCTTTCAATTTCTTAGTCGATGCCTAATTCTTCTTTGGTAGGTAAACACAGGGGATAATTTTAATTCCTTTTCCTATTCTAGTAATGTAAGTCAAATATGTCTTTAAGCTAAGAAAAAAGTCTTTGATAGAAGTTATGGGTAAAATCACCACTAAAATATGACCCAAAACTGTCTGGTTTTGGGAAGTGTTTCATCCACTCAAATCCAGCTCCTAATGCAGTACCGAATTTAGGCTTACCTAATGGCAATAAATGGAATTCCCAAAGTGCTTAGGTTATTCCCACATTCCCAATGTTCTCTTTCCATGAGTTTCAGCAAAAGCTTAGGTTAATAACAGGTTTTACGGCACTTCGGTGAACTTAAAGGCAGGTAGAATTAATCGGCATTATTTTATCTGCTGGTGTCAGTTTTCTGCAAGTGGAGTCACAAGGACAGATGCCTGGGACAAGCTGGCCAGCTTGGGAACACAGGAAAGGCAGAAAAGTTTGAAATCATACAACTCTTTAAAACTGGAAGCTAAGGACACTCTTGCTCATTCATAGCATGTACTATTGAATCCTTCCTGAAGACAAGTATTAGCACTTGTATGAAAACCATTGCTGCTTCATTCATTTTCCACAAAGGGTGATTTTAGCCATATATTGTAATGTAGCAATTCCATGACTTGATGGAAATCTGGATTTGATGTTTAGTTCTCTTTCCTGCCTAAGATACAAAACCTCTCATCTCAGAATAGTGCTCTACCACTGTGGGAGCATTTTTAAGGCAGAGCCTGGTGTATCACAGTGTAAACAAAGAAAAATCAGACCCACCTGGCAAGAATTAGTAGATTTTATAAAGGTGTAATCTTTCAACTTAAAAGTGAGGACATTCTTTAAGGAGAAAAGTCTTGAATTTCAGTCTTTGTTCCCTGAAAACTCCTTTCTTAGACAAGTTACAATCATTGAAAAGCCTATCAAAGCATTTCTAAGAAATTTACGGGTGAGTTCCTTTATGCCTGTGCCAAATCATATTTTTCTTGCTCACTTCTTGAATTTTTGTATGACCCAGTTTGTACAGGAAGCTGAAGTGGAAGGTGAACTCAGTATGGCTAGATGAGCAATTAAAGTACTCCTCATTTAATTAAATTCAAATAGAGTCTGTGCCTGATTTTTACAAAAACCCTCTGTCCAAACATTCTGTCACTTCAAAACAAATTTCTCCTATTGGTAATGATGAAAATTTTATCACAAGGAGGAATGGAACAGATTGGTAATGTAGAAATGCAGTAGTAAGTTTGATTCTCACCTGGTACAAATCTGTACAACAGAGTGTCTTGACAGGTGTCATTTGTGAGAATTGTGTTCTGGCTTGTAAACTGGTGAGGCTGCTGTTTAGCTTGCTCATTGCTGGGACTGAGTTTTCTTTGTTCAATAACTGTTTAGGATATCTAAGTAGGTGTTTGTGATGCTTCAGTGAAACAACAGAAATCTGCCCAGACTGAGTGTGTGGTTTGATGTGTTTTGCAAACATGGGCACTCTAAGTTCACACAGCTGTAAAACTTGAGAGTATCCTCCTGTGGCCTCCCTTGCTCACAGATACTTACCTTAGATCTCTTTGAAGGGTTGGGGCCACAACCGAAGGAAGCTGGGCATGTCACTGAATGGGATTTATTGAAATGAGGACAGACATTTGTGGAGTTTTATTTTTCCAATGCCTGCAAATGAAGCGCAAGATGCTGTTCATAAACTCTTCTGCTGCTGAAGCAAGGAAGGATTTTTATAACTCAGTCAGATCCACTAGTTTTGTTTTGTTTTGATAAAAAAAAAAACCAAAAAAGCTTTTCAAAACTAATATTTGAAACAAAATCAGGGAGGGAAAAAGAAAACTGATTAAATGTTTGATTTTCAAAGGCAGTTGTGTAGAATACAAAATAAATATTTAGTAAATTTTAAAAATTCAAACTTTGCAATCAAAATAATTTCTGTTTTTCTGAATTTTCTTTATGTCATTTTGATGTAAATTTTAAGTACAGAAGTCCTCATGCTGCAATTTATCCATGCACATGTTAATGTTTAAAAGTGTTTTAAGTCTGATTGAAGTTAATATGAGCTAAAAAGTTTTGCTGACTTGGGAACCAAGTGTTGAGTAGTCATGAAGGAAAAACATAATTTTGTTTCTTTTTAAATATGATCATGTCATGTGAATTGTTATTCTCATGAGTACATTGGCTTTTGTATCCATTGGGATTCAAAGATGGCTATTGTAAAGACCTGGTAACATAATACAAACTTTTTATGGGATTTTTATCTAGAAATAAGTTTCTTCCCTCTTGACTAGACTCAAAAGGAAGTCAAATAACTTTGGGGAAAAAACACATAAGGTAGAAGGTGATAACATTAAACATTAGTTTGGAACTAGGGCATTCAGGAAACAACTGTGAAGGTGGTTACTCCAGGTGTGAGTGCTAGTCATAGCAGATTTTCTTTTCTAAAATTTAAAGTAGCAAATTACTTTAAAAGAGGGCACTAGCTTCACTCAGTGAGTCAGTTGAAGCTACTGTTCCATAAAAACTCCATTTCTCTCCAGAAAATTACTCTAAGTGAATTTTTTGTCTGCCTTTTAACAGATGCTATCACAGGGAACAGTTCTCCTGAGAATTGGCTTTATCATTCTGTCCCTGGCATCTTTTGGACTACTTTTGGAGAACAAGTAAGATACAAAATATGTGGGCTTTTTTTATTCTTTCATTATGGATTATTTGTAACTGCACGTAAATCTCAGAAATTATATTGATAAAGAAATGTAGTTACCAAGACCCACATGTGGCTGTCTGCTAACTAGGAAATAACACATGGCTAGCTGGCACCTAAATCCAGGACTGCTCCCATAGCAAGTAGTGGCTACATCCCTTGCAGAAAAGTTTTGGGATGGATTCATCATGTCTTCCCCTGTGCTTGCATTTACTGTGTCCACTCCTCGGGGTTTGGGACAGTGGCAGGTGAGTGGGACCTGCCAGCTGCCCAGGGCTGTTCCAGGTCAGGTTGTGCGAGCCCTGTGTAGCACGCTGTAGGTGCCAGATACAGGGATGGTACATGAAGAGCACACAGTGTAGCACAGAGTAGGCTCAAACTCATGTGAAAAATGGTGTACACTTGAGACCAAACTTAATCAGTATTCAAAATCGGCTTCAAAAGAATTCAAATTCAACTTAATCAGCTTCAAAAGAAATTGGGTCTTGAATACACCAGGCCAGTGAGTTATATTATGAAGTAATCCATATGGGCACTGTGGCCCTAAAGAAGAGTAAGTAGTATCCACAGTTTCTTAAAAAGTTATTTATCCTGACAGAGAAGAAATGTGGAAAAGAAGTTTCCTTTGAGACTGAGATGCCAGTACTGCTTTGCACCTGCTGTTCCTTATATTTTCAGAAAGGAATGGCTTTTACTTTTAAGGACTGAACAGTTTAATTCAGGATAGGTAAAAATCTGTCAGTATGCCAGACATGTGAATAACCTAGGGAATTAATAAAGAGTAATTAGTAAAAATTTATGTAAGTAGAAAACTGAAAAGATTTGGAGCCACTTATGTAGCAGTTTTCAGAATTTTGATGTGGTAGTTTATGAGATCAAACGACAGTAACTTAATACACAGCTTAATGTTTTGTAAGTATGGGTATTCTCACCACCAGCAAATTCATGGTTGTAAGGCCATGTAAGGTATATACCATAAAAACTTAACTGTAAGTTTAAGAAAGATGACTTGATGTAAATGCAGGACATCACAAACTAATTCTATTTTCTCTTTTTCACTGAACTTAGCAAAAAAGAAAAGATTGGAGGTTAATCTGAATTGATTCCCTTTTCTAGGTCCAAAGCAGGAATTTTGGAAATCATCCGCTGTTTAGTCTTCATAGGTGTTTACAAACTTGGCTACTTTAGGAGTCAGTTTTCCTTCTTGGGCTATGCATATGAGGTAAGACATTTATTTTAAAATGTCTATGCTGCTTATTCTAGATTTTTTATCTTTTTACCAAAAAGCTACTAAACATTTACATTTTGTTTTCTTATTTTTCATTATGCTCTTTGAATAGAGTATTATTTTTTATCTTATATTATATATTTATATTATTAATTTAATATTATTATCTCATTATTTTTTACTCTTTATGATTACTTTGTAAGACACTTATTCAGGTTTGCTACTGAGATGCCTGTTTTCCTTGAAAAAAAGGTCATGAAAGAGGGCATTTACCACTTCTTGCAAAAATAATTTACTTGTGGCCACATTCTTTGAAGTGAATAATAGTAATGCATTGCTGAATTTGAATTGTTTAATTCTCCCTTTAAGGGAGAAATCTGAAAATTCTTGGAGGCTAGAAGACCTAAATATAAAATATTTCACTCTATATTAATCCTGTGCCTCAGAAACAGACTTTTAGCCATTGACAAGGAGTGGATACAGGAGTAAATAGAGCTATGGTCTGATTATGTGTGGTTGTGTTTGTGTTCATAGCATTTGGTTTTATCCTGTTCATGTCTTTTGCATTTTATTATTTTTCTTTTCAGTACAGTTGGTATTTTATGTCTCTTTTAATATTACCACAATAAAATGACAATAGTCATTGTTAGTATTCCTATCTGAACAACATTATCAAGCTACGTACTGTTGGTTACCAGAAAGTAATGGTTATTCATAACCAACAAGTTTATGAATGGGTGGCTGGGTTAGTAGAACCTCATCAGAAAGATACTCTTTGGCTTAAACTCAGAAAAAAAATCAAATAAAACAGTGGGAACTGAGACTCAAGTTCAAAATGGTTCCTTTGACTTCAAACATATGCAAAATTTATAGTATCTTTCCCAGTTGGAAGATTCTGGTAGTGGTCTCCCTTCTCGTGCTTTTCTAAGGGAAAAGGAATTAGAAAAATGAAAAAAAAATCTACTGCTACTGTGGGTCTGGGAGGTTTTTTTGGTGGGGTTTTTTTTGGGTTTGTTTGTTTGTTTGTTTTTTGTTTTTTGTTTGTTTGGTTTGGTTTGTTTTTGGTTTTTGGTTTTTGGGGTTTTTTTCCTGCCTGGGTTGGAAAACAACTATTAGACAATATTTAAAGCTAGATAAATACCACTAACTGAGAATTTTTTAATTTCTCCCCCTGCCCCCTTGTTACATTGTCAAAGCTTTGGTGTATTAATCCAATGGTTCTTGAATTCTATTGATAGGAGTCTGCAAGAATTCAGCAGGTATTTTAAGAGGTTTACTTAAATATAATTTGGAAAATGTTTGTAAAATTTCCTGAGTATCCTAATACAGTAGAAAGGCTTGAAGTAACAAATTCTAAAATTTTGGAACTATTTCTCTTGCCCTTGAGATACAGCTTTCAGACTTGAATTGTTTAGGTATTCTAAGTGAACTCTGGGAGATATATATGGTAATATACATCTCAGTACCAGCCCTGCTGAGTTCTTCATTCTTATATAAAAGTGTCTTCTACTAAGAAATGAGTAGAAGAAAAATACTAGATAAATATTCCTATTGTTTATAGGGAATTCTACAGCTTCCTTTTCTTTCATGAAGAGAACAAAATGAAGTGGTTCTTGCTCTGTTCTTTACATGTTTCTGTCATTAAAAGAAATACTTTATTGTCATCTTGAGTTCTTCTCTACTGTACTTTCCTATACTTTCTTCCTTTTGTTTATTCTTTTTATCCTTCATATTACAGTTCTTTGTTGTTCTATTTTAGTCCTTTGTTTGACATTCACTATGTAATCCATTTTTAACAAGAGACAGGACTACCTTGCTCCCAATTTTTCTTTGAAAATACTGAAAAAATAGGTGTCTTTCAAATAATTTCCTCTTGGGCAGACCAGAATAGATGATGTTTCTGAGTGATGCCAATATTTCCACATTTGACATTTTATCACAAATCAACAATTTCATGATATTAATAGCTTTTCTGATCATAGAATCATAGAATAATAGAATAGTTTGGATATGAATTCTTAAAGATCCTCTAGTCCAATCCCCTGCAATTGGCAGAGATGTCTTCAGCTACATCAAGTTGCTCTGAGCCCAAATCAACCTGCTCTTGAAAAGTTCCAGGGATGAGGCTACTACCACCTCACTGGACAATTTGTTCCAGTGCTTCACCATCTTCACAGTAAAAAATGTTTTCCTTTTTGTAGTCTGAAAATTTGTAATGAACTTCAAAGTGTTTCCCATTTTAAAATAAATGACTCACTTTTAAACAAATTATTCACTTTTGCTCCCAATGCATTATACTGGTAGGCATGTTCTTGTGGGTCTAATGGAATTTATGTCAAAAAAAAATCCAAGAGATTACTGGAGATTTGTCATTTCATGCTGAGAAGTCTTCAAACATTAATGTTTTACCTCAATACTGATGTGATCATTTTGAAACAGCAGTACCATAAAACATAAGAAATACATAAACAGATGGTTTCCCCAGAAGTTAGGTCTAAAATTTATCCTAAAAAATGTTTCTGTTCATCATTCCAAGCTGTTTATCCTTCATAATGTAATAACACTGGTGATCTGCTTGATTTTCAAGTTCCATTGCTCTGTTTAACTTTCACATTCTCTTTCAAATTTTAAGAGGTGTAAATTAAAACATTTATTTAATAATTTTGTTTTCCTCATCTAGATATCCCCTTTTTGACATACAACTAGATTTAGCTGACTTTGATCTTTTAAACCTATTATTTTTAGTAATCATAACCTGTAAATGCTTAAAAATGTTCTCTTTACATCTCCATCCTTATATGTTACCAAATTAAAAATTCTTTAGTAATCCAGTGTTCAAGAATGAAAGCACAACATCACTAAAAGAGTTTGCATTGACTTTTTCTATAAATTATGCCTTCAAGGTCATAATTGCTTAAGGATGAAGAAGTGTTTCAAGAATTTAACAAACAATTCTTACTAAGAATTCTTAAGTTAATGGTGCACATTGCAGCAGATAAGTGCAAGACTAATGTTACCAACAGCATGTTCAATCATTAGTGAAAAAGTGTGTTACTGTTTTCCATATTGGGGAGGATTTTCTGCTACTGTTCCATATGTTCCTATTTCTCAAGACTACTTTAGAACCAGTAGATGAGGTTTTTATAAAACATATCCTTGCAATTCTTGTTGAAGGGTATTCTAACTACCAAAAATAGGTGCTTTAAACTGAAAATGATTGTGTTTGGCTCATAAGACTTAACAAGACTTGACAATTATCAGAATTACTGCACTGGAGGAACATATGTGAGAAACTAAATGGGAAATAAGAAATGAGAGAAAACTAAGGGGTCAGTGAGAGAAGGGAGAAGAACAGAGGAAACAAGGAGCAAGCATTTTCCACTTTGCCATTAGATTAGCTCAGGTGGGCATGAAAAAAGCGGCTGAAGATGGCAATCTGAGGGGAAGGAGCAGTTCTGTCTCTGACTTCCTCCTCTTCCCCTCCTTGCTTCCCTGCTAGCTGGCTTTTGGTAGCTGGGCAGACTTAGCCAGACAAAGATTTTTTTCAGGTAAGTGATGCAACTTGCTGTGGAGCAAGAAAGTTTCTTAATGCTAAGGCTCAGGGAAGGAGGGAGCAAAATGATGTTATAGGTATATAAAAAAGAAAGAAGGACTTCTGCTTTTGTTAAAGCTGAAATCTGAATATGTTGTTTTCTGCAGTGAAGTAATAAGAGCATTGGTTCCATTAATACTTTGAAGCTGTCTGTTACCAGATTTGGTTCCTTAAGAAAATTGTGTTATTTTTCTGATCATTTAAATATATTGTGCTCCTTGCTGTTGTATTTGAATTCATTCTATGATATACTCATGGAGATCTTGCCCAGTGTAGTTTTGTTCTCCAAGAAAATAATTTGAACCTATCATCACTACAAAGTAACCGCAGGAGGTAGAACAGTGTACATTGTACAGTGTACATTCCTCAGCATGCTTTTTCTGTTCCTTTTCCTGTATGTATTTCATATGGATGGTTAGGTGAATGTGGAGGGGAGAGGGAGTGATTTTTTTCTTGTTTCTTTGTTTGAGGTTTCATGGTTTTTTGTTTATTTAAGAAAAAAGTATGATATATGAGGAAATTTTTATATCTTAAGAGAATTACTTCCTGGGTGCAAGTCAGTGAAAATCTCAGTGACAGGGAATATATTTGACTGAAGAGCTGGTGTGTTTCTTTTGAGATTCTGTGCTGCCACATCCTATACTAGTTAGCTTTCTTTAGGCTGATTACTTCATGCCTGCGTAATGTGATGATTGTGTGTATTACTGAAGCCAAATCATTTTCTGTCAGACTGGGCCTGGAGCCTCCTAACCACCTGGAGGTAGCAGAAAACATTGCTTGTGTGTTCAGTTATGTGACGGTTCAGCAGGCACGAGATGTAAAAATAAATCTGTGATGATGGTCCACCTCTTTAAAGTATTTCCATCCAACTGCTCTGGTTTGGCATCAGCCAGCATATTCCATGAGCTGAATTTGGTCAAGCACTGGCTGTTATTTGACAGTAGTACTAATGAGGAGAAAGTAGAAATGAGAGCCATTGACATGTTGTTGGAACTCTTGTTTTAAATATTTTCACCAACTCTCCTAGTAGCTGCAACTCAGACTCTTAAACTAAGGGGCTAGGAGGGAGGAGGAAATAGATGTCTGTGTTGATGTGTCTTTTACCTTTGTTGTAGCTAAGGCATTGTATCTGAGGGTAAATCTTTTCATCCTGACTTCTGTGTTGCAACTTAATGAGCTGCCTGGCTATGCCACATTGGCTGGCATGTATTAATTTACAGGTAGGAAGGACAAAAAATCTAGAGCAACTTTCATGGTGGAAAAGAGAGAAAAAGGGAGGTTTTATGCATGTGTGATGTTTTAAATTAATAAGTTGTTTTCTTTTCTGTTTTATGTGGGCATGTGGTATGTTAGAAGTATAACCAGCTTTGGAAGATATACAGAATCTTGTGGTGCAGGGTGTAATTCAGTCCTCAACTAATGAAGGTAGAAATGAGCTTTTTTTGTTGTTAAATTGCTTATTTGCTCCTCCAGAGTATCTAAACTTGGTAGATGCAGCTGTTCCAAAAACTTCTGGGGACATATTCTGTACCAAATGGACTGCTTCTCTTATCTTTGATGCAATTCTGATATTTCTTATGGCATAGGATCTAATTGGTTTGGATAAAATATAAAATATCTCTTTATTGAAGAACTGATTTACACTGTGTCTTGTGTTCTACAGAAGTCCCTCTTAATGTGATATATTATCACGCTACTTACTTCTCCTTTCATCATACAAAGAGTTGCTGTTACCTCACTTGTTTCTTAGTATAATTTACCAGTGTTGGAATACTGACTTATGAGTACAGACATAAAACAAACATTTACTCATAAGAACTTATTTCCACATCAACGATAGTTTTCTTCTCTTTCTTTCAAGCATTTTTTCTTGGTCCCTCGTTAAGATCGTCTGTGCCACATTTCAAAGAGCTGCGTATCCCATATTTGGTTTCCATTAAGGTGAAAGCTCCATGCCCCGTGCTATGATTTATGACCTCAGCATTTATGCAGTCTCTGTGCCCTGACTAGATTGGCTGGTGTATTTCAAATATATTTTAGAAATTAAACTGGCGATGGAAGGAAACTCCGCTGCCTATGATAAAAAGCCTTGTCAACGCACATGGAATTAAACAAACACGCGTTGTAATCGTTTTTTTCTGTGTTAGCTTCATTCAGAAAAGTTTGCTATGCCATGCAGTGTGTCCCAGGGACTGGACTTTTAATATTCTTGACAACTGCCCTAAGGGGAATAATGTCCCTTAGAAAAAGTCACAGTAAAATCTGGCAGTAGATTAAGTTAGTTTCCACTTAGGTGTGACAGCAGAGTCATTACTGATTTTAAACTTAGCCAGTTTGAGAGTTGGCTTCACCACCATCAACTAAGGACTGTGATGTATAGTTCCAGATGCTCTGGCCAATTGACCGTAAAATTGCTCTGCATTTCTGGCAGAGCAGTTGAGCTGGAGCTTTTAAAATCTCCACTCCCTGAGCTCAACACCCTTCCCCCTCTGCTTAAAAGCTGCTCATTATTCTTCTTCTGCCCGCTGATCTTAGCAAAAGAAAAACTTCTGGAATCAATTAGAAGTGTCTGCACTTGATGAGATTTGCACGTGAGTTTGGAATTGCGAGGCTTTGATAGTGTCAGCCAACAGCTGCAGTTTCAGGTGGTAAAATCGGGGAAGGAATTTTCCAGGGTTTATTTACAATCATAAAATAAAACAAAAATCAAGACAAGTTGGAAACCATCTAATGTATTGTTAAAATGAAGCCTGAATTGGGTTATATATTTATTTTGTCTGAAAAAAAAAGTAAACTGGCAGTTTATTATCAGGATCTTTTCAATTACCTTGCAATTACTAGGCTGTATAGAGCAGCTGTAATAAAATGCAAGCTATGGTCTGCTTGCTGTAGTTTTACCTATGAATGAAGCATCTGCTATTACTTTTGTCACTTTAATTGTTTGACAAGACAAGGAGCTAGTCATACTTAATAGAAATCAGAAGCATGCAGTCAAAGATAAAGCAAAGGTAGTACTCTGAACATAGAAAATACATGTTCACATATACTGACTGAAATTCTGTGTTTTCTTCTGTCAACACTTGCACTCAGATATAAAGTTTATTTTCTAACCCTTCTTATCCCATAGCAGTTAGTGATTGACATGTAGCTGTTGCAGTGTTTGCATTTTAAAGGTAACAGACATGCCAATGAGATTATAAGTGTCCTGTTATATATCTGAGGGTATCTGCAAAAATGAAGCTCTGCTATTTCACATATCTTGTTACTGATCTGATTTGGTTTGTAAATCAAAGCACAGTTTTTCTCTAAGCCAGTAATGCTACAAACCCTGTCAAACTGCATTCTTTTCTACATCATAGTAACACGTGGAAATTGATAGAGATCTCCATACTAGCAAATCGCTTCACCAGTATTAGTCCCTAGTGACAACTGACATATTCCACATGGGTAGATGTTTGTCTGTGTAACTGTAGTTGCAGTACTAGAGGGGTTTTTGGAGGGAGGGATTGTTTGGTTGGTTTGTTTGTTTTGGTGGTTGGTTTGTTTTGTTTTGTTAATGCACAAATGCATAAATTTGTTTCATACCTGGTTTTTCCACAGATGTGGAATTCTCATGTTTCCTACTCTTGACAGACCCCTTGCTTATTGAGCACTTTACACTCTCATAAATGTTATGTACAAAGTTGATTTAAAGATGGCATGTAAAGTACATTGCAATGTCTAAGAGTCAAAGGCAGGGTAAGATAGGCAATTTGTGTGTCCTGAATGAAAGGCGTTGGCTTACTTGTGGAGATTCCCCTTCCACGCAGGTGGTGTGGGGAGAAGCAGAAATGCAGTCTGAGGAATGCAGAAGGTACCTCCCAGCCACGAAGAGCACCCCTGAGTGGGGAGCTTTCCAGTATCACTGTGCATGGACAGCATGTGTGTGTTCTCTGGGCTGTCTTTAGTCCCTCAAGCTCACCCACATGTATGTGCTTGTCAGCACAGCCCGATATGCAAAATTAGTAAACTACTTTCCAAAACTAGATACCTCCAAAGCTATTCTAGCTGGCGGGTGGGAATTATCCTAAAGAGAAAAGAGTTGTATCTGTGTTCCCAAGACCACAAATACAAATGACTTAGTTTGAATTTTATCTTCAAACATGATAGGCTCAGCAATTGAATTAACTTTTAAGAGATAAAAGCTTTAATGAAACAAGCTGTTACTTATGTGGAAAATATCTGGGTTTGGCACATTCAAGGTGACCACAAAGAACCAACCTAGTTTTTAAAATATTTTGGATATTTCTATCTCATACAGTTTAAATAGAGAAACCCCAAATATTAAAAATACATTAAGTCCAAGGTTACTCAATATTTCCATCTTGCAAGGGAAATGGTATAAGACTCTTCTTCCCATAAATGTCCCTTCCCACTTTTGTAACAGTAAGCAGAACATGGCAGCTATGAAAATTTAACATTTCTGCAACAGGATGTCTTTGTAGGACACACAGGTTTGGACTGTAATTTAGCCCATTGGAAATCTAACTCAATGCATTTGTGTAGGAAAGCAGAAATTAATTCAAAATGTTGTGTAATGTTTTATTAAAATCATAAATGCTATCTTTTGCTCAGTCAGTTTTTTCAGAAGCTTCTTGTGAACAACAAAGAAAAGCACACTACAAGTTGAGCCTCTGTTTTCCTACTAGCAGCACCTGAAAAAACTATAGACGGAAAACTAGTTCATGACATCTGGGCAATTGCATGCTAAATTCTAACCAGCCAGTGCCTTTTGTCTAAAGTGGGCAATAGATCAGTAAGATAAAATCAAGCCATTATCTGTGCTGTGATTTATTTTCTTGATTACTGCCTTGTTATATCATTCCCCTGTACAAGTTTTATTTTCTATGATGTTTAGAGTCAGGGAATAAGGGAACATAGAGAAAGCAACAATGCTATATTTGATTTTATGTTTGGGTATTACACAGCACAAAGAGAATGGTTTAAAATTCCCTTCTCCTGCCAATGCCAAATAAAAATTGCCTGATGAAAGAAGATTAGCAAATGCTGTGTTTAACAACTGATTACCAAATGCAGAACACACAAAACACTTTGTATGTTTAAAAGTTGGAAATAGGTGTTATGAGAAAAAAGTAAATGTAAAGCTCTAGTTACCACTTGAAACCAAGGCAAAATAATACAGCAACCCCCTATAGAGCCTGGGAGTGATCACATCTGTCCTGACAGAATTTGTTTGGTTTATCTTCATGTGGAAACCATGAAATGTTTGAGTAGGTTGTTTATTTTGCTGATTGGAAGCTAATACAGTTGAAGATGCCTGGTTTCAGTTTGAACATTCTAGATTTTATTTTATGGAGAAAGAGGTGCTATATTTTGTCCTTAGCTGTTTCCTGAATTCATTGCACATCTGCATATGACTATAACTCTCTAAATTTATTCATTTCTCCTCTTTTTAGCTTCATGTAGTTTGCCTACAAAGAATGCTCAGATACTAGGAAACAGCTAAAAGTGGTAGTGAAGCAGGA
Organism: Prinia subflava; assembly: GCF_021018805.1. Taxonomy (NCBI): domain Eukaryota; kingdom Metazoa; phylum Chordata; class Aves; order Passeriformes; family Cisticolidae; genus Prinia; species Prinia subflava. The sequence goes on from NC_086247.1 coordinate 125,186,657, forward strand.
TACTAAGAGGTAGTCTGGCCATTAACTGCATTGTTTTATACCTGTTTCATAGCTCTTTCCACTTTCTTTTGAGACCAACCTAGTTAATTTATAACATTTTAGGGAAGATACCTGTCATTGTGCATGTGTAAAAGGGCCTGTCTCACTTCTGCTTGCTGTGTAAGCAGTGAGTTGCCATCATCATGGCTGAATTCCTGGTATTTTTTTTTCCAGGCTTAGAAGTGAAATCTATTTGTGAAACAGGCGACTTATTTAGAAAAGTTGGGGTGAGGGGGGTATGTATACGTATTTTTTAAAGTTGTCATTTTCAGCTGAGAACATTCCAGCACAGGATGAGAAGTGTTCAGGAGTATAATTCTAATATCTTTTTGGCTATCTTTGTTTCTAAGAAAAGTGTTGCCCTAAAGTGAATCCATTCCAAATGTAGCTTTCCATGCTATGTGCTTGGATGGTAATTAGTTCCTGGGGTTATCTGAGGCTTACTGAACTGCATCCTCAGACCATAAAGTATGTAAAAAACCAGGAATTAATCTGTGAGACTTGTGAATTGGATCTAAAAAAGTGTTACCGAGATACCAACAACTGAGAAGAGCTTCTTGCTAGAATTTGCCTTGCCTTCTGGATAGCACTCTAAAATGTACAGTTCAATAAAAAACCATGACATATGCTTTGATATGTTTTAACAAGCACTGAAAAAAAGTTGAGACTTTTCCAAATAAAAGGATACAGAACTCCTTACTTTCTCTTCCTTTTTATTTTTTCTGCTTTTTTTTTTCTATGTGTGAGAAATGAAAAGACAGTAAAGGAAAATGGAGAGGATTAGGAAAACCTTTGTCTAGTTGTCTAACCAAACCAAAATAAAATAAAACCTATAAAATATTTAGTGGTCCATGAAAATTGGAAATCACTTATTTTACAAAATGTTAAGACAAACAAGTGGGAGGTTAGAGGTGGGTAGTTAGGATGTTTCATCCTACCTGTTTTGATACACTTTTATTTCACTTTGGTTTTTTTGGGTTTTTTTCACCCCTCTGTTATAAAATAGCAGTCAAATAACAGAACAAATTGTTGTCTGAAACAAAAGCCTCTCACTCAAACCTCTTGATTTAAAATAAAGTCAAAAATCTTCAACTTGCTGTGAATTCATTAAGCTTGAAATCACATTTCAAGAAAAAAAAATCTTTGTTTTAGTTGTCCCATCTCTGCTTCTAAGAGCAGAGAGAGATAAGTGAGCGTTTTGTCTAACTGGCTATCTGAGGATCTTGCTGTTGAAAGTAAGAAGCTTTTCATTAACAGAGGGAAACTGGTTGTTTGAAAAAGCAAACACTGTCTAGTTTTAACACAGTTCTGGGTATTGGAAGAATTTTAGCACCTTGGATTCAGGTCAACTTTTTCATACTGATTTTTTTTCAGTCATTTTACATTACTCAAGGGTAGCTCACTTGAAACAGATAAAGAATTCTAGAGTACCCTGATTAAGAATAGTGATAAAACCAATATTGTTACATAGCCATAATTTTTATATAAATTGGTGCAATCAGAGTATGATGTTTTCAGGTCTCTTACTGGACTATTTATCACCTTCTAAATTATTGCTAATTTCTGCCAAGTTCTTCTAAAAAGTCAGAATCCACTAAATGAATCAAATCTGCTCATTCCAGTGAACTCCTGACTAGTGGAGAGTTAAGAAGGAGGAAACAGGTTCTTTAGTGGATCCAGGTTTATTTTTTTGTCTTTGCAAGCTCTCTGACTTTCACAACTTATTAGCATCAAATAAAAATCAAAAGCATCAGGTTGCAAAAGTAACAAAAATAATAGCTGTGAAAGCAGCATGCAGGCAAAATTGGTCCATTTTTCCTAGACAGTCCAAATAAAATCTGCCCAACTAACTACTTTGAATCCTCTACTGTTTTATTTTGATCTTTTTGGAGACTAAATTGCATGATCTTCATGATTTTATTTTGGTTTGTGCAATACTCCATACCAATAAACCCTACACAGAAGCATATTCAGGCATATATGCTAGTAATTCAGAGAACCCATAATAGATTTGACAGCAGAGATTCTGCTTTTCAGAACTGTACATGTGTGGACAAATGTGTGCCTCTTGGCTTAGACAGTCTTTGGAATGTAAATCATCTTTGGAAAACTGTTGTTAAAAGGGAACTATGTTAGCTTAATTGCTAAGAAACAAGCTAGGGTTGATACCCTTCAAAATTCTGCTGAATGTCTGTTTGAAGAAAAACTCAAAAAACCCCCAGGTGTTGCGTCTTTAGTCCATAGTGTGGTCTTTTGGGAGAAGAATGTGAAAATGTGTGCCTATCAAGTACATTATAAAATGGACAGATTAACAGTATAGTGGAAAAGAAATGGCATGAGGGTTTGCAGGCACACACCTTCCCCAGACCATGAAAGACACACATGGTCCAAAGGGTACCTGTGTTGGGTCGTGGAGAGAGGGTGAAGATGGAAAGGAGGATATTTGGAGAATATTTGTCCTCATGAGATTGCAGCATCTGTACATTCTCCCAAACCCTGTTATTACTTCATTTATTAAGGATCTGAATTATTAGAGGTTGCTTATATGAACCCACCTCTACAATACTGTAGAACTCCTATTTTGCAAGGAGAGTGGGAAATGAGAGAAGAACCTTGGATTTGTATGGCATTATCTGCAATTATTAATTTTCTTATTTTACATCTTTTCAGCCCAGATGCCCTGATTTCTAATATCTTTAGACAAGTCCTTGCAGGCAGATTCTCTTTGTAGTTTGGTGACAAGGTCATGGAATCATGGTCATATACACAGGCACATGCTAGCCTTATGTCCTCAGTGGTCATGAGTTACTGAATCAGTGATTTAAGCCTAAATGTGATGTTGGCTTTTCTGTCCTCAATTACAGATGAGACATTGCTATTGTTAATATTCATTAGCATAAGTTTTCTTCTTTGAAATTTTTATGAAGTTGTCAAAATTGCAGGTTCAGCTAATGTTGTATTATTGCCAGGCAAGAATGCTATATGACTGTTCTCCAGCATCATTTCCCTATTACAGCTAATGCAGTCCATCTCACTGAAACCAAAAAGCTATTGCCAGTACACCTCTTAAATTATTCTCAAGCTGCCAGCTGTGCCATTTGCCTTTGATCCTTTCTTTTATGGTAATTGTCATACTGAAAGGTAAAACTAAAATATATTCTGTACCAAGAGCCACCTTTTCTTACTTCTGGAGGATATTTGTCCTCATGAGATTGCTGCAGATTTTACATACTAATAATAGTCTTCTCTATGTGCTATTGCTGCCATCAAGTGCAATTATATAATTATGCATGTGTAACTATTCATGTACAGTAATCTTTAAATAATGCCAGCTCTCTGGAGCTCCAGCATTTTTTATGCTGCTTAGTTTAAAAATAACACTTAGCATTACATGAAGCACATGAAACACCTCATTGTTTTATTTTAATGGGAGCTAAAAATTGAAAAATTCTGGTTAAATATGCACTTTGAAGTATGTTGCTGACCAAAAGAATAGATTGCCTTGTTAACAGATGAAATTCGGTAGTTTAGTAGTTTAGACTTGCTTTCATGGTTTTATTTACACTCCCTGATAAGATAATTGAAAAAACCTGTGGAGTCATCAGTGTAAACAAATCTCTCCAGCAGGGAAAACAATTATATTTACCTTACATGTGTTATTATATGCAAAGAAAAAGACCTCCAAGATGTTCTTCTGACCAATGTGGTTTAAAAATGCTTTCCAAATATGGATTTTTTTTATTACTTCTGATTCATGATATTTAGCAAGGAAACTACTTTTCAATTGTTTATTTAGTACTTTAGAAATCTCATTTAGAACATTTGTGTGGTTTTGATCTTTGCTGTATTTAGGAGCTCCTGAAGCATCATGCTGTCCATTGACTCTACAGTAGTAAATCAGTGTTTTAATGTACTAACGAGAGGCTGATCTGCAAGTAGCAAAGCTCTTCATCACTAAATTCTCTGCTTGCAATGTGCTACTTAAGAATAAATATTTCCTTTATTAACTCTGAAGTCAAACTTTTGACTTCCAATTGGCATCCAGGCATTCTAACAGTTGTGCAAGTTTCTGTCAAGTCCCACAACAAAGCAATAGCCCTGTTTCTAGGTATGTACAATGTAAACATGAGATGAAAGGCAGCAGATGAAAATAGACCAATTTTAGACCAATAGGCAAATATTACAACTGAGCAGAAAGTATTTATCTAAAAATTGAGCATGTTTGTAATGAAAGATACCAGAAGTAGCTCAGGGAAGAGAGACGTGCTGAAAAGATCCTTCAAATGTTGAAAACAATCTTACTTTTGAAAAGGGAGCTAATGGAAATATGCGTAGAAAGTAATCACTTATCCAAAGGGACAGTCTAAGACTCATTTATTTCAGTAGCACTGTGGGAGGACATCAGCGAGGTACAAAGGTTTTGGCAGAGAGGATTGCTACGTTGGAGATATAAGAAGATAAGGGCCCAGATGAGAATTGTAGATCCATGAATGAGTAAGACTGATTATCTCTGGAGTGTTAGAAAAGAATCTGTGGATGTGGATATGGGGAGTCTCAAGGCAGGCAGGATTTGAAGATGACTTAAAAACAGTGATGATATCTAGAATTATGGGAAAAGGAGATAAGATTTATTTGAAAATAGAGGATATAAATAATTTAAAGTATATTTAACTTAAGCTAACATTCAAACACACAACAATATTGGGACAGATGGAATTTCTGTGGTGGGGTGAGGGGGATGAGACTTGAAGAAAAGAGTGGGATCTGTATAGAGATGATAGAATTTGTACTGGGATTAATAATATCTAGAGAAGCACAGAATGAAAAATCTTGCACAAGAATTGTGTATCTGAGCTATACAAGATGGCATAAAAACTTGATGTTACTGAGCCCTTCATAATGGCTTAAAATAAACTTTATAAAAGATCTAAAAACATCTTTTTGAATAAAAGCAAAAATTATAGAAATATTTAATTAAAGAAAACTGTTCAGATACACAACAGAAGAATAGATTTATCCTTTTATTCATGGTGATGAAACTTTTTTTGGTTTTTTGAGTACATGGAAGTTAAATTTTCTGGAAACTAGGACCAAACATGTTCCTTGGTATGCAGCAGTAGAGTGCTCTAGGACCACAGACTTTACTATTGTCAGAGAGTATTCATCTGTGACATAGTGATTGTTCAGCCACCAATGTCTTCTGCAAGAGCAGAAAGAGAAACCAGTAAACAATGTTTATAACATATCAATAGCCAGAAGAATTAAAGACGAGAGTGCTAAATAGGATTTAAATATTTTCTGTTAACTGTCCTGTATGGGCCATGCAAAAACATATAGATTCTTCTTTAATCTGTCCAAAACTTTATTAGCTCCCTTCATGTGGAAAACGGCCCTCTGAAATAAACCCTGGTATACAAAAACATTTCCAGAAAGAAGGAAGTAATTAATTCCATAGAAAATCTGAAGTAATATATGAACAACAGTAAAGAAGAATTTCAGGAGAGAACTTCAAATAACTGTGCTAGTGAGACATAAGGTCACTGGAAGACTCTAGGAGGGAAAGAGGTGAAGAAAAATAGAGTGATGAAGTTATGTAAAAGGATGTAATACAATGAAAGGAAAGAGAAAGCAACATGGTTTATCAGGTAAACAAAAAATGTTATGGAAAAAAGATGATTATTATAATAAATGGTATTGCTATTACTTGTTTCTAGGAATCAAAAGTTAATATCTATTCACTGAAGTGTTCTCATATAGTTCTAATGGGTGAGAACGGGGGTGAAATGAAAATTAAAATCAAATTAACACAAAAACTTGAGAAGTATCATAACAGAAAATTTGGTGCCATTTTGAAAAACTAAATAGCATCCTGAAGTGAGATGATCCGAGTTGTTGGGCTGTTTTTAAAAGAGAGAGAATGAAGATGTGTAGTCAAGTATTTATGGTGAAAGTGGTAAACACGCCCTTGGAAAATATTTTCAATTTTTAACACCTTTGATGCTCTGGATGGTTTGGGAATATTCTGGATGATCTACCGCACCTGAGGGAATGGCTCTGAAGTTTCAGTATGATTGCTACTATTTCTTTTTTTGCTTTAATTTTTTTAATTTCATATGTGCATGCATCTTTAGGAGTAGACCACATTTCACATTGATGTACATTTAAATAGATTATAGAACCAACAAGAAATTATTACCTTCTTGAAAAGCAGTGCAATGGGGAAAGTCTTAGATAATTATAAATCTACTGTGAAGTTTTGCATTTGATATTGCTATTTAAAATAGTTATAGTACATACTTTGTGTGTGAGTGAAAAACATAACTTGGAAATATTTACATCTGACTGATCTATTTTAAGTAAAAGACATATATTGTTTAGGTGCTAGTGAGAAGTGTGAATATTGTGATTGGCTACTGCACAGAAACTTTCGGACAGGTAGTATGTGGAGAGCAAATGAATTGCTACTGTGTAAGTTTAAAACTGTAGATGCAAAAGCTAAAATAATATTTAACTATACGTGGTATAATGAATCTTTATTGGCAACTGGCATTCACAGACTATTTGAAAGGCGGTATTGGCCAGACACAAGTTATTTGGCAGAGATCTTGCCTAGTATATATTTGCAGAGCCTGTCTGCATAAGGATGCTGGCAGCTTTATCCTGATTTCTATTCCAGGTGACAAATTTCTATCCAAGCATATGAGTGATCAAATATTTTCCACTGGAATCTGGGCACTGTAAAATTTCTGAAGCTGAGTAAAAAAATTGAAGGATTTGCTTAAAGTATAATAGTCTCTGCATACCACGGTGACGGCAAAATATTTCCACTTGGATAACATCAGGGTGAACAGTGCAGAACTGAACTAAACATTTTTCTGCAATACTGATTCTATTTTGTTGCCACTTCTCAGTGGCATCTTCTCCTAACCTAGAAGCTGTGATCTCTGTACTCGTCAATTAATTTCTGCACGAAAATTAAGCACTGGAAAGTACTAGTGCACCGACTGTCTACCAAAGCAAAAAATGGTGTTCAAACCAGATGAAAGCTATACCATAATCCCATTAGCTTATTTTTTTTTTCTGATGCAAAGCCAATTAAAAAAGAATAGTTTCCATTAGTTTATTTGTCTTTCCTGGAGCAATTACAATTGCTAAACTTTCCTAAACTATATAAATGTGGAGTCTCTCCTTGTGACAGGTTGTTTAAATTTATAACTAAAGCTAGCATTTCCATCTCCAATAAAAACCAAACAGACATTTAATTATAGTGCGTGACATGTCTGTCTAAAATAGAGCCAACAAATCCTGTCAGACAACCCTCATTGTTCATGGATTTTGAACAAATTGGGGATCTGTGAATTTATAGCCAGGTTTTTCTCTACTATTGTTTAAAATAGCACACATGGAAAACACGCCATGGGTGTGTTGTAATTCAGCTTTAATGATGTAACACTTGGTTTCAGTCAATCGTTGGAGGATTGCAGTAACACTGCTTTAGTGCTTCAGACGTTGCATGTTCCGCAGCAATTATAGTCCAGCTTTCAATAATGGCTGTTGGCGGGGTTTCCACAAGTGAAGTCATAGCAATTTTGAGAAAGAGCTAATAAAAATACACCTGCCTTGTAGTGGAAAACGAGCCTTTAATATCTTTGCTTTGAAGTTGAATGAAACCCACAGCATTAACTAAAAGATACCAGTATTATGATGCAGTAATCCACTCCCCCAGGGAAAGTTAAGGGATTGAAATATGAAAGGCTACTATTTTCTAGTCACATATTTTTTAGTCACCATAACATCATGAAGGAGAAATGGAAATAACAAGGTGACAATAAAAACTGGAAGGGTTGTTAGCTCTAAAATCAGGAATATGCAAAGCAATCACAAACCATAATTCAGGGATGCTACATCTTAAGTGATGCATAATGATTCAGTTGTGAGTTTTAATGCAATTCCTTACTTAAATATAGCCAAATATACTTTTGACTGAAAAAATATATTGAATGTTAAAACAGCATTTATGGAATTTTTTTTTCAGGCAAATTCTCAGCTTTGTATTCTGGATGAGTTTAGCTTTTAACAAGATTTTTACTCAGTCACTGACTGTTTGCAGCCATTAATAATGCTCAGTTTGTTTACTTGACCAAAAGATCTAGGGTGAACTACTTTTTTCTTTTTGTTATGTTTTCTTTTATTTTCTATCCTGATATATTTCATATGTTTTGAATTCTTCTTCATTTTAGGAAGCATTAGTGTCCTTGTGACATGTACAGTCAAGCTATGTGTCTTTCTAGGGCAGTCCATAATGCAGTAGTTATATCCAGTTATAAACGTCTGCTTGGATGAAGTGTAACAAAGTATATTTTCAATAAATGATGGGAAAAAATGCAACCTCCCTAACTGCTTTTAAAGTGAGAATTGCAACTTAGAGGATCCATTCCTGCCTATTGTTAAATTAGTGACTGCTTGGGCAAATGACAGAATCTTTCTTTGTGTTGGTTTAACTGAGAGGAAAATGAATCCAAGAATGCCCACATTCTAATGCATTTATTGGTTATTATTACTCTGGTAGCAAAGAGGCTCTAGAATTACCCTGTCAAAGGGCCCTTAGCAATTGGAAGTTACACTGTCAAAGGGAGCGGGTTCCTTTTGTCCTTGGTTTTTTTCCTGCACAAAACTCTGTTGCCTATTGTCATGCAGATGGATGTACTGGTCTTACTGTGGTGAACATTCCTAAAGAAAGTTCAAGTCAGCCATGTATCATTAGACCTCAGCTTAGGCTTGCAGTTGTTCAGTGTGATATATTATGCAGCTATTTTGCAATCACTGTTACTGAAATTAAAAACCAAACTGCAAAAAAATTTGTATGAGTATATAAACAAATGGACCTCCTATTGCAGTAAGAGTGGCTAAGAAATGAAAACGATTGGTGTATTCTTAGCACAACAGGATTAATCTGGAGATCAGCAGAGCTATTTCCATATTAATCACTAGATGTAATTTATGAAAAAAATCTAGAACATTTTGTCAAGAATTTTTTTGCAACCTGGAGCAGCTCAGGAGCTCACAGGATAAAAATCCTACAATCGAACCTCCAGTTTCAGCTGTGTTAGAGGTTCCTCTTAAAATAACCAGAATTTGTATACCTTCAGGGCTGGATGTTGCCTCTCATCCTCATCCTCACACTCACCAACAGTGTAGGGTCCTCTAAGTGGAGAACAGAAAGATAAAGGGCGCTTAACCCCATGCTGGTCTGATCAAACACTGTTCCCTGCTAACACAGGAAGAAACATTCATCAAAGGGATATCACTTGAGAATGATCCTACAAAAACATGCACACATGCTTAACTTCACGTTAATGGGACTATTTAGGTGCATGAAGTTAAGCATGTGTTTTAAATCTTTGGTGGATTGTAGTCTTTATTTCCCTTTCTACTAACCTGAGCCTTTATGCAGGGGAGTTACCTTACTGCTCTGAAATGCCAAAAATTCTCTCAGCCTATGAAGAAGATTTTATATGTCTGAATTCAGTTTTAGATCATCGCTAGGTGCAATAGGATTTTAATCTTGCTATGTCTGTGGTTTCTATTTTTTGTTTATGGTTAGTAGTACATTTTTACAAATTTCAAATAACTTGTGTAGACTTGCTACTTTTTCATAGCAAATATATATATATAATTGCATTTCAAATAAAAACCCCAAATAATTCTTCTTTTTTATTAGAAATACTCTTAATAATGATGCAGACTTCTAACCTTTCTACTAGTTTTTACTCTTGAATGAGCCTTTAACTTTCTCTCAACATTGACATAAAAATAACTAAGGGAATTATCTGTTCTAATGATTTCTGTTTTATCATTTTCGGAGTGAGTGAACCTGTGCTGTGATTGGAAGATTTCCTGTGAAGTGTTCAATTTAGCAAAAAAACAACGTAGAGAAATGTTGAACCAGAGCAAAATATTTAGGCTCTGGAACACAGCAAGCTTTTAAGTAAATACAGTGTTGAATCCTGGAGCTAAATTTAAATACACTGTGTAGTCAGTGCTAGTCACAAAAGTTTTCTTTTGCTGGATAAACCACATATATCAGGAAGCTGAGCTGTTACACTTCCTACAAACTTCATACTACTGTCACTACATATTTTCCTGCTGTTCTTTTCTTTGTAAAATTCAAGTGTGTAATTTGCATCTCTAATCTGAAAGTAAATTGCTGTTGAGTCATGACACCTGCCAGCACTGGTGTTCATTTCAAGCTGTAAAACACTACTTTGAAATAAATATTGGGAAACTCATTAAATGTTGTCAGCTGTGTCATCTGTGTTAACATAAAATAAGTATTTCTGGATTCTGTTTTCCACTAAAAAAAATGAGCAAAAGTCTTTGTGAATGCTTTTCTGTACTTAAAAATTATTTTCCGAAGTTAAGTCACCTGATTTTTATCAATTCTACAAACACACACAGTTTTTTCCATGTGTTTCTTTGAGAAGCATGTACAGTTTCTGGTTTTATACTTAGGAAATTCAATATCCAATTAAGGGATTAAGTGGGCCAAGTCAGACAACAACTCTGAAAGTGAAGTTCTTCTATCCTCCATTATTTCCAAGCTGAGACAAAAACTAAATTTAAATGAACTTAAAGGCTGCACGGTGCTTAAACACCATAGAACCTAGGTTCTCACCCTGACTAGTTCTGGATAACTCCCAGTTGTTTCAGATGAATTGAGTATAATATCCAAGGATTTTTTAAAATTAGAAATTTCATTAATATGTATGGTCATTTCTCCTCTATGCTTTGTTATCATGAAACCTCCCTGCCTCATGAAGTATAAATATCATGTTTATGTATACTGTGTGTAACCAGCTTTGGTGGATGTGGACTGAGAAGTGCCATAATCAAATAACCCCTACAAAAATAATGTATTAAAACAAAGATGGTTGTAATCACACGTATTGAGCAGATATTTTCAGCTGGAAAGTTTATAAAATTTAGTGGTGTTTTTTTGCTGTGTTGATAGACTTACTTTTCAGATAATGAAAGGGAGAATGTGAGAGGAAAAAAAAATGCTCTTGTCATTAGCTTGATGAGCCCTTCATACTTGTCGTCCTAGAAACCCAGGTCCCCAATCTAGATCAAAAAGATGCCAATTTTTTTTTTACTTTTCCTCAAAGGGAAGAAAGTGCTAAATAATAATGCCTAACAGATACCTGTGATCATACCACATTTTCCCTGAACTTTCAGCAACTCCAATCCTAGTGAGTTCAAACTTCTTGTCTTAACCCTCAGATCTTCCCTGCAAATTCCCACTCTCTTTCATGCTCCTGACTGTATGGAGTTGTCTCCTATCACCTCCATTTCATTGGGGAGGTCTGTCTTGAACCTATGCCCAATGGTTTAAATGTCTATCTTGTTGCTCCTCATTTGTTTAGCTGATTTCTTAAGTTCTTATTCACTAATGTCTCACTGAAATCCTCTCACAGGATCTGCATATTTGAGGGCTTCTGAAAGACAGAAGCCAGTGTGTTACTGTTGGCCAAAAACCCCTTTAGGGCTCAAGGCAGCATGGTACAAGCATCTCTCACAATTGTCTCTCTTATCTGTGAGCTCTTGTTTGTCATTATGGGTTATAAACTCATAAGAAAAAAGGCAGATTAAGGCTTGCTTGTAATCCTTCGCTTACTGAAACTGTCATCCTGATTTCAGCTGCAGAAGCCGACTTTGTTGAATAGTAAAATTACGAGGCTACCCTAAATGAATTACTGAATTGCAGGTTAATAGGCACTGTTAGTGCTGTTAGTAGGCGGTTTTCAGCCAAAGATACATTATTAATGTGACCTCTCTGAGGCCCTGTCCTGGGCCATGCAACAGATGTGTTGTGGTGGCTGACAGGGAGAAACCCTGAAAGCAATTACAGAGTATAGTTTGTCCTGGAAATCATCGGGGTATCCTTCAAGTAGTATTAGAGAGCATTGTTGTAATGAAACCTGTGAATCTCTGTACAGGGCTAGAAATGGAAGCTAGCAGCTCAGAGAGAAGCATATGGCTGAATTTATGTTGGGAGGACAGCAAAGAGTTGTAGATAACAGCCCAGGGGCACAGACCTTTCATGCTCAGAATCATGGCCTCAAGCAGAGGTGTTAAATCGGTGTTTCCAGACTAAAAAAATTTACATCTGAGCCGCTGAGACAAATTCAAGCTTCCTGATGAAGCCATCTGATGGAAGATTTGAGCAGGGAGTTGGATTATGATCATATAAATTAGACCAGATTTTCTAAAGAGGAAATAGTGCAGCCGTATACACTTACTGACTTGGGTTTTTTAAGTGAAATGTCATGATGAAGTATATAGACACTCTGCAAGTTCCTTTGAGGTATAATTTATAGCTACTGACACACTAAAGAAGGCAACTTTCAATATAAAAGTTGTGTAATTGATAGCCAATGACTAAGCAATAACCAGTTAGCCAAATAAGAATTTTGCTACTTTTGGTAAAGAAACGTGCTTGCAATTTTATGTGTACAGCTAACTTCTAGCACAGAATGATAGCCACTGAACTTGAATCATTACATTTTCTTGCATCTGCCTAGTAAAACCACTGCCATTTATGTGTCCAAATCAGTTTAATCTAGGCAAAAGTCCATGGGAAAAAAAGCACCTTCTATTTTTGCATTTTCGGTCATAAATCAAATAGATTTTCTTTATTTACTTAAATGTTTTACATGTAAAGTGGCATGAATCTCAATGTTGCAGCGTTTTTGTGTGTTTTGCAGATTACACCTGGCAGTTTGACAGAAAGCTGTCAAAGTAAATGACCAGAATTAATTACCATTCAGTAGAGTAAAAATTAGACAGGGATGTGGAACTCATAGGAGTTCCACAGAGTAATATACTACTTTATATTCCTGTATGTTATGGTTCATTAGGTGTATAAATAAATCTTTTCAATATACTTTGGCAGTATGGAAGTAAATTGTCATTTTAAATTAAAATCTCATTAGTGAAATAGTATACACCTCGATATCAGAAATGCACTTCTTCCTGTATTGATGCCATGTTATTAACTGTCAGTGTTCTCCAGTCACCTGAACTAGATAACAATCAAAAAAGACGTGCAATGGTTCTATTAATTTTGTATTTGAACTTTCTTATACCTCTTCCTACTGCTGCATACCCAAGGGGAAAGAATTCATTTGTTAAGACTGAAGCCTAAAATTCCACTGCCTCAGCTCTTGAGAGAATTGTAGAAAATTAAGAACCCTGCCTACAAGAGAGGCTGAAAAAGGGAAAAATAGCCAGTTTACAGGCCCTTGGGGATTAATAAGTCTTTCCCATATTCCTTGGAATCCCATTGAACTAAAGTTACAGTGAGGCCATGGAGACAAAGGTCTGCTGTCTTTTTCTCTCCTAATCAAAGTGGAAAAAGTATTTTTCCCCATTTATTTTATCTCTCAATCCTTATGCCACCATTTGTTTTATAGATTGGAAATTCAAAACTTCAGGTTAGTAAATGAATTTACCAAATAAAAATTAATTGTAAAGTTTTTACACTGTTATGGTTAGGACATCCTACATACTGAAAGTAAAAATCTTTGTGTTGATGTGGAAGCATTTGTAAAATATTTCTGTAATCTGAAAGTACACTGTTTGTGTCCATGTTGGAAAAATCAAAACAGACTGTCAATCTGAAAAAGGTACAATAAGAGCATTAAAGAATTTGCACGTTCTCATCTGAGAAATGCCATGTTAGTACTCCTGCAGTGTGTTTATTTTAAAGTAACATCCACTGAATGCAACAGATGGGTTGGCCAAACTTTTTTAAACCTAGTTGTAAGGACAGATAAGAGGGGAAGGTCAGTGGAGAGTGTATATTCAGGGAAAAAAACCCACGCACTTTTGGATAAAAGGAGCTACTTTCAAAAATTTTTTTAAGGCTAGCCACAATTAGGAGACAAATATGAAAGGCTGGGGAGCTGTGGAACAGCCCAGCAAGGGAAACCAGAAAATAAAAAAGTGTCAAAAAGTTCCAAAATACAATATTTATAGTTCAACAGGAAATTAGCAATAAAGTCACAGTGCTTATGAGTAGAGTTGAAAGGAGAAAGTGGACAGCACTGCAGGGCAAGCTGAGGTAATCCTTTCACTTCCCACAAGCAGCAGAATACAAAGAGTGGTAAAGAAGGTGTGTTTCCAAATGTAAACCTGTGATCTGTGTAGCTGTGTCTTACTTTGGCAATATCACAGGACGAATGGGTAAGTTGAGGTATTTTACCTCTAGAAATAGGGCCTCCTCTGAAAATTCAAGTCTCTATATTAGAATGGCTTAATAGTGCATTTGGAATGTGTTGCAGCATTGTATGAAGTCCTATGAACTGGGAACAGAATGCAAATATGAAAAAACATTGTATGAGTGACTTTCATAGACCTTACATGTAAAGGTACCCCATACTCTCCTTGTCAGCTGCGTGTCACTGATTGTCACCGGGGCAGTTTGCTTGACTTGCACAGATAGGGACAAAATGGGAGAGTGAACTTGTGTGAAGACTTTTTTGGTAAGAAAAGCAGGGAAAGGAGCAGAGAATGTAACACTTCTTCTGTAGCAAAGAAATATGGGTCAACTTCCACTTGTGAATTTGCTCATTCTATCAAGCCTCTTTGTATTTTTTACATACTAGTACTGGAAGATTTAATCTTTTAATTGTAGTAAAATATCACTTTCAGAGAAGCTCTGTATTTTTTTTATTTTAATTAGCTACCCTATAGAAAGATGAGAAATTTCAAATGCATCAATGCCAAAAGACATAATGGCGGATGTGGTTTCAGGTCAAACATGAGAAAAATGACTCAGACATCTCTGAGGGATTGTTGACTATGGTTTGTTGTAGTGGTATCTAATTTAAGGCATCAAAGTTTGTTTTGGAGCTGGCCCCAAGTAACTTATATAAAAGTCTGTTTGTCATCTCCCATTAGCATGGGCTAGTTACAAAAGGATATGGGAAAAACAGTGGATTAAATATTAAATGAACCTTGGATCTAAAAAAAAGGAAATGCTTCCAGCTACCAGCGGGTTCTTCACCAAAAAATACAAACCCTCTCCTTCCCACTCCCAAAATATGTCTTTTAACCATTAGCTTATGTCATTATTATAAACTTAATTTTTAAAAATATGATTTAGTGCATACAAGCTTAATGACTCTTCTTTATAGATAGCCCTTTCTGTCAATAACTGTTTCTTGTTGTCATCACTATGAAGTTATTTGAATGTTGCAGTGTAACATATTTTCCCTAACATTATCAGGAAACGCTGACACAAGCCTAAGAGCAAATGCCAATACAGATATAGGAACAAAATCTTGTCAGATTTGCTTTGTTATAAGCTATTCAAGGAAAATGCTATATGTCTTTTCAAAACCCTTTTAACCTTACTGTTAACTATTTCTGGTTTAAATCTGTATTCTTAACAATATATTATACCTATTCAATATTCAGGAGTAGTATTAAAAAAATAAGGAGGCTACATGGTGCTAAGTGTATTATTTCTACTCACAATTATAGTAAAAGCATCCATCAAGCCACTGACATCTTCTTCCTTTTCAGTTGTGAGGTGAACCCTTTGTTAAAGTGCCAAGAAAAATTTAAAAAATCAAAGGTAAAGACAAGAAGGTCATTCATGGCCATTTACTCCCCACTGAAATGAATATGAAAGAATGTTATTTGTCATGAAATTCCACTTCTGTCCATTTTTTAAAAGAGATAAATGGAGAAAACAAGAGGACTCAGACATTAATTTAGAAATGGGATTAATATCTATGTGTTCATGTATAAAAATGCACAGATATTTATTGAACACATGAAGTAATACACATGCACAAGCATTCTATATAGTAACACAATATGTAATATAATATACAATATATGGTAGGAAACACATTAAAATATGAATTAGTATTTGTCTTCATAATGATAAAGCCAGATCATCATTCATCCTTGTTCTTGCCTCTAGACTTCCTTCTGAAATATTTTGAGTTTCGTTTTGCTTATCAAAAATACAGTAACAGAGGCGGGATCACAGCTTGCTAGCACTTAGAGATACATTGATGTTTTTTGATATATTGTTTGGCACTAAAGTTTTTTTTTCACCAATAATATGATTGAGAAAGCAAAATCCTTGAAAAATAGTGACTTAGCTTTAAATATTTGTTCACAGATTTGCAACAGAAACTTCCTGATCCCTTTTGTTAAAAAAAAAAAAAAAAAAAAAAAAAAAAAAAAAAAAAAAAAAAAAAATTGCTCAAAGTGAGCCTGAAATCACCAGCTGTTCTATCTTATTTTTGTCCTCCAGGTAAACGAATATTGAATAATTTATATGCAGATTTGGCTGTTCTATTTTGTCTCATGTTCAGGGTTTTTCTTGTTACTGCTCATGTCTAATCCAGAATTTGCTAAACATCACTCCTTTCTTAATCAATAGCCACCAAGTGCTTACTCCATCATCCAACACCATTCTTTTTATTGTTATGGATATATTGTTCTTGTATTGAGCTGTTCAAGAGGGAATATTCTTATATAGCAAAATTTCATTGCATTTTTGATTCATACTTCTGGATTCTAAATTCAGCTGTTAGTCATGCAGCACTGCTGTGTGCTGTAGCCATCAGCAGCAGTACGTTCAGCAGACACAGGATAATTAATAAATTTAGAAAGGAATTAAGTTCAACCTTTATATATTAGGTTGGCTTCTCAAAAGCATCCTAATAAACAGAGTATTGAAATACTGAGAGTTTCTGAATAGACCCTTAGTTGTCTTTAACCAGTCTGGTGACAGGTGCGTGGAAGTACAGACTGAACCCTGTGCTTGGGTTTAGTGATGGGTCATAAAAACCAACAGAACTGAGAATGGTTCAGCCAGGAATGGTAACACATAATAGCATACTTTTCTACTGGGGAATGCCCTTCACACTTCACAGATGCAGAATTTGAATGATATTCCAAATTAAAAAAAAAAAAGGAAAACCTGAAGTGATACTTGAGGCATTGTAATTGATAGTATTTTAAAAATAATTGATTACTTCCCCCAGCTGCCCAGTCAAATTCAGAAACTGTTCATTTTATAAAGTCCCTTTACAAACATATTGAGTTATAGGGAACCTGCAGGTGAGGAACACGTGTTAGCTCAATGTAGCAATGAGAAATATCTAGTTATGCAGTTTGTGTATGTTTTCATTACCAGGTATCACAATGGACTTCTGCTTCATTGATGCAGCTTGTAGTGCACTGTTTTCATGGGAACACAAAGGAAAAAGTGCTAGACTGCTTACTGTCAACTGAAGCTAATATGGCATGCAAAACAAAACAATAAAAATGTAGTTGATGACAACATTTGGTTTTGGCCTTGAACTTCTCATGAGAATCATGTTGTAAAAACAAAAAGTTCACAATTGGTCAAGCAGGATTTTGTATAGAAATCATGACTTTGACAGTTTAAGATGTTATGTTAAATTTCATTTAAATTCTTCTGTGTAATTTCTGATAATTATTTTTATACAAGCCCACAACTAAGATGGCTCTGTCAGTGTCAGCCTGGATTTAGAGGACTGCAGTGTTCTTTTTATTTGAACTCTGAATATCAGCTTAGCCTGAAACTTGACTGTTTTGATTTTATAGGTTTCTATTCAAGAATGGCATGGTTAATTCCTAGTAGTAGCTGCTGTTAGTACACTACTTTATATTCTGTGAAAAACACTGGTTTTCACTGATCAGGGATCACACTTTAAAAGAAAATGGAATTTACTCACTGATTCATTAAAAAAATACCCTGATTTCTTTAGGAAATTATTGTCTAATTGTCATAGTAGTACAGCCCAACTTGCAAGCATGGACAAACTTAGCTATTGTACATTAGCACAAAATACATCACTGATTTTGGGTAAGGACTGTATGAGATTTCTACCTGAAAGACTTTTCAAAGAATAGTGAGGAATAGTAAATAACTGAGAGGAACATAAAAACTTGCTACTGTCTTTTCCTTTTGTATCCAAACAGCCTACATTTCAGACAGAAATGAGGATTTTCACATACTAGCCTGTTTACAGTAAATTTTATGGTAGGTATACAGGTGAATATAGATATATAAAGTACTTCAGCTTTCAAATGCATATGTAACATATAAGAAACTTTCATTATGGAGTAAGAAGCTGTGACATTGTTAATGGAAGGGTCTTTTAGATAATGAAGGTCTTTTCCTGAAGTCAACAATGACAGCCATGTAAAAGAAACTTTTATGAGTTTGCACATACTCAAGTGTAGTTATAGATACTGTAAGAGTGTTTTCAAGCTGCAAATGGTGTAGGAAATAGTGACAGTAATGATTCCATGACTGCGTTCCAAAATCTTTATGTGGCTGATTGTCTTGAGATATTTTCCATAACCCTCAGAGAGCTCAGAGTAAGGGAAGGTGAGGCAAGAAAAGAAATTCTGCTGGTTTCTATGGCCTGCTGCTCCAGGGCTAGACAGTTCAGGCTGTTTAGTAGTTTTATCACAGGAGGACTTGGCAGTTTCAGCCTTGGCTCTCTTCCTTGGCTAAAATGCACTAGGGCCACCACTGTGCACAGCAGATGAAAGGTAAGATAAAGGGAAGTGCAAGGAACATTGGGATTACCCTCTAGTTCTGCACTGTTATCTGCATTAATGAAGAAATGGGGTGCTATTTTAGCCAGCTGCACTCCTAAGGATTCAAGGACATCTGAACAATAAGTGGGATATTTTGTCTCTTCATTACTTACTTGCCTTAATAAGAGCCCCCACAGACCAAAAACCATCAGCTAAGTAGTGCTGCTGTTTAAAATTCTTTTGCCTGGCTATCAGCTGCCTTTTTTTTTTTTTTTTTTTTCATGAAAAGTATTAAAACCTAAGGAAAACATTCAGGTACATGAAGCACAATAAGTTGTATGGCTTGTTGTCTTGGTGGAATGTTGTGATAACGTGGCATAGTCAGTGCTACGTCGCTTTGGTGCCTAAGCCTATATGCTTTAGTTTTCTCAGGCTGCTCATGGCCTTTACTCTTTTGGACAAGCTCTCTATTTAGTGAGTGACAACATTTTAAAATCTGCAAGAAACATTTACTGTATGAAAACAGTAATTTTAAAACCCTTGACATATTTCATAGTTATTCCAGCAGAAATCCAACTTTTTATTAAAACCTTTGATCACATATTTGAAAAGGAGATCACTGCTCAGCGAACAAGGTGCACAGTCCTTTTGTGAGCAGTGATATTACACCAATGAATGCGTTTCCCAAACATTTGTGTCTTCTTTACCCTTATACAAAACACAGAAACTCAATTCCCTCCTTGTTTTCTCTCCCACTTGAAATTCTCTCCGGACCCTGACTGTAGTAAACTGTGTCCTCTCATCCTCTGCCCAGTTCTTTCCCTGACATACCAACAGTGCTATCAGATACTGAGGAGATGGTCCAGTTTCAACCTTGATATAAATAATACTAAGACAAATGTGATGGAGAGCCAAAGGTTCATAGAAACGGGATAAGTGACGTGGTGGGTTGTGCTCTGAAGGGAACAGAATACCACACAAAACTGACAGAGTTAGTGACAATGGACACTGAACTGTACGACTGAAAGAATCACACATAAAAAGCCTCTTATCCTTCTCCCTTCCCCAGTCAGGGTCAATAACACTTCCTAACAGCCCTTGTGGCAGATGGATTTCTAATCTATTATAGACACTTTTCAAAAGTGGTCATTCCCCAGGCAATATATTTCAGTATTTAATTGTTCTTGCAATGAAAAAAATTGCTAAGCCTGAATCTTGCTTGCTCTCTCTTGTCCTGTTTAATGTGGATGTATTTTTATTCAGTTTGTTTTTCATACAATTATGTTAGGTTTTTTTGCTTTACACATGTATTTGTGAGGATATTTTTATACATATATCTCTGTTTATTAATAGTTTATTTGATCTTTTGTTACAGCATGTTTCAAGTATTTACTGTGCTTTCTAACTTGTCTTTGGAATCAGGAAAAATTCAAAATTTGGGGTAACTTATTACTCTTTCTTCATAATGATGGTTTTGTTGTTTTGCGGTGTTGGTGTGATGAGGTTCTTTTTAGGATTTACCTCTTTTATATTGGATTTTTTAGGGTTTTATGAACACTACTTAATTCCTTTTCACCTTAGAAAAGTTTTCCTTAAAAACATACCACCAATTATGTAAGTTCGTTGAAAATTTCATTGCTGAAGTCAAGTTCATTGGTTTCATTTCTTTCTGAGTCCTTCTTCCTGTCCTTCCAATATCTAAAGGTAATATTTCATACTCACTGGACCTCAGTTGTCAAATTATGTTTTGATATTCTCATTGAGTTACTCCTGAAAGTAGAGAACCAAATACAGGGGATCATTCCTTTTTGCCATTTTTATACTTTCTGTCTCAAGAAATCATATTATAGTTAAAAAGTTTAAAGGACAAGCTAAGTAGGGCTTATTTTTTTTTCCTGAACAAAATGTCATCGTAGTTACATTTTTGCATTATTACCACAATTCATACTATGGATTTTGCCAGTTGTTCACAGAAAACCTCATACTCAATAAAATAAATTATAAAGCAGCTGAGATGTTGGATATGATCTTCAATAATATTAGCTTGGACTTGTCACATCTTGTCAAGTAAAATTGATTCAAAATGGAACTGCAGACTTTTATGAAGATTTGGTATCACAGTGAATATTTTTCTACTCTCCTGAGAAGAGGTAGTAGATTTTCATATGTTCCAAACATTGTCAGGTTTTTTTATTATTATTTTTAGCATTATCTATAAGTTAAATATATAGAATAGGCTAAATCAAATATTATTCAAAGCAGTTCTATTAACGTGAGATTTTGAACTTAATTATGAATGACATGCTATAAGCAGTAAGAACTATATCATGTGAGAATCAATTAATTGGCATTATCAAGAAGTCTGTAAAAATAATTACTAAAGCAGAAGTCTAAGATTCTGAAGCATTTACCTGGAAGACAAGCAGCAGGCAGCAGAAATTCTATAAACCAGGAATTTTGCCAAACCTTTTCAGGCTGAAGTCCAAATGAATTTTTTTTAACCCAGCCAGATTTTCCATACTGAACCGAGGAAATTGCAGCCCAGCAGAGTCCTAGGAGCCTTTGCCTACACTTCATTGCAAGTGAATGTCTGTCTTTTTTCTTTTAATAGTGTCTGTATTAGATACCAACAAAAATGTATGTTAACAGGCTGACAGAAAATAAGATGTGTAAATACTGGAAATAGTGCTTGCATAACACAATTTATGATGTGATGTGCATAATGTACAAATTGAAGTTCTGGTGCTGCAAAAGTTTACATACGTTATTAACATTATGTACGTGAGTAATTCCCAGAGGATTAGATTCTGTAAGTCTCACTCAAGTCACTGTTATTTGAACACATTTATGACTGCAAGTCTGAGCTTGCTTATCAGAAGGAATGAAAGCACAATCAATTTCAAAGATCTGTAACAACCACATTGCTGTTTGTTTATTATAATCTTCTTGTGGTCATTTGTTTTCCTAGTGCCACAAGGTTTTCCTTCATTTGACAGTCTCATCTCAGCGCACTTACACATTTGAGTCCATGATTTAGACTTGCTTGTCACTGGTGTGCTTTAACCATTATGCTGAAAATCCAGCATAGTTCCTAACCCAAAATTTAATCATTCTTTCAGTTAGCAGACCTAAAGTTGTCTCATAAAGTCATCAAAATAAGGTTTACAGTTCCTAGGTGTCTAGGTGACAAATGGGAAATCATGCAGGAGCAGAAAGAGAAAAAAGAAAGTGGAAAGTCTATATGCAGCATCACCTTAGTAAGTAGATCATGATGGCTGAAAGGTGTTGAGATGATAAATGGGCAGAGACTAACCTGTTTTGCTATGACTGCTGGGGCAGAGGTCATTCACACCCTAATGACTGGGAGAGTGCTATCCAAGGGTAATGGAGGAAAACAAAAGAATGAAAACCATTGCTAATGTGGTTGTAACCATCCTGTAAGGAAAGGGAACCTAAATAACCACGGCTTTGATCACTTACTGCAACTGTTCTGGCTTTTTTAAAGCTTTTAATGTTTATTTATGTAACATTAAGGACTAGAAAAGAAATTCTTTAAAAGAAAACTAAGTCTGATCCACCAAACATGAGCCAGGTTGTTCAGATATATAGCTGCTCCCTGTTGCAGATATTTCTGAAAAAAATTACCCTGAGAAAGAACAGATAGAATTTTACTATGACATGTAACTGTTGAGCGATGACTTACTTCAGTGTAGAAGATGATTTGCAGTTTTGACTGTAAAAAGGGTACACTTTTTATAAAAAGGGAAGCTTTTATATGCCCAAGGTAAACACCAAAAAACATGATTGAAATGAAATTTTTCTTACATCTGAGAGGAGGTGGGTGTATGAGTCTGTATATGTGTTGTTTTTAGGGCCTGAGCTGTACCAAATGAATAGTACAGAAAATATTTTTGTCAGAATAGTGTAATTTGCTATCCACATGTTCTTGGTAAAAAACTGATTTCAAATACCTAAATTACAGAGACTTATTACCCAGACTTACATTTGAATTGGTGTTGGGGATAAGATAATTTAATTGCTACTCTTTCAAGTAGGGGCAGTCAAAGAGCACAGCAGAACATCAGAAAGCAGGAAGTCTGTAAGATTCCTGCTGGGGATGCCTGTGATGGGAGGAAGTCCTTCAGAGGGTGGAACCTGATCTCACGTCTCCTCCCTTAACAACCGAAACAAAACTCCAGAGAAATTTTAAAGCAATTGTCTTTCAAGGTGAGGGAGTACTCTTGTCTGATAACATCTGCCAGATTGCGAGCATAAAGCCAGTATTCCTGTTCTGGTTTGATGCTGATGTGTATGGCCAAAGGTTAAACCTCATTTGGGTCCTAGTGGTACCTCTGAGCATTAGATCGAGGTTTTTCTGCATGAAGAAATTGCAGCCACTGATCTAAGCCTGGTTCAAATCATGGTATGGTTTTTATACTGTTTGAAATATGCATCTTTACAGCATGATATCAAGGCAGTGTAGCTTTTGGAAATACAGCTTATTCATGGATGAGACAGCAGTCTCTTGGTCTCTGACTTTTTTTTTTTTTCCTCTGAATTGTAAGAGTGGATTGATTGTTTTGTTGGCTTTTGGTTTTTATTTCCATTCTCTCAATTACTCAATTACATTATAGTGACTTGTTAATGAATGAATTCATGGGCAAACTGACACAATCTGCCTAACCCTCTTCAACTTGTGAACATTTGAGTGGTCACAGGCACAGGCTTTAGTAGAAAGGAGTAACTGAGTCAAGACACTAATTGCTAACTACAACCACTCATTGCCTAAAGAGGTATATAAGTTTAACTACTTTCACCAAAAAAGGCAGTTTGTTCATTTTCTCTTTTCTGGAGATCTTATTTTGGTGATCCTCTGTTAATTGCTGGAGGGTCAGAAGCATTGCCCCGTAGCACAGGCTATACTCTTTATACACTCTTCCCTTGCACCAGCTGTGACAGGTCAGTGTGAACAGTGCCTTTCCAGCAGCTCTGCCATGGCTCATTCAGGGCAAAAACTGTCAGTTTGAGGAATTATATTTCTAGCATAATTCCTTGGAAAAACTTAAAACATGTCTTTTAAAGGTATTGGGAAATAGAGTCTGAAGAGTTTGTTCATCTTATTAGCAACAGTTTCATAATCTTTAGGATAACTCCACAGATTGGAGGGAACAAGGGCTCAAAAGTATCTTTGGCTGTGAAGGGCAAGAGGACCAGATGCTCTGCTAGAACTCTTCCAGTTCTGCTGCTGACTTGGTGGCAGGCTGCAGGAACTGTGTGTGCACAGTCTCACTTGTAGCACTTAGATATGGATGTTTTGGTGAGGCTTGAGCGCATTTTAACAGGAACTTTGTCCATGTACCAGGCAAATCCATGCTGTGTGAAAAGCATCTTCAGAGTCACTTTTGATAGTCACTGGCAGGAACTGCATCTGTGCTGTCTGTGGGCAGCTCCGAGGCTCCTTGTCAGACCCACCCACCCTGCAGGCAGTGAGCCTTACAGGAGACTGAAAGTGAAGATATAAAACATGCCCTGTGGGTTGGGATATGCACCACACATATTTTAGGCTTCAAACGGTGCAACTACTGAAATAACAGTTTCATTAATATACTAGTTTTTACTGAATGGATATAATTTAGCTGATGTATTGAGTAAGAGCTGTTACCTCTACCAATAGGCATTGTGCATAATCTTCTTTCAGATAAATCTTTCCCTTAATTTTGTGAATTGGAAATCCCTGGAGACTGGGAGGGTGTTCTGGAAAGATATCACTGTATGCTTGCCCAGTATTAGCATCTTTTCTTAGGTATTTGCTTTTGGCCACTGTTGTGGATACTGAGATAAACAACCTTTTTGATTTTATTATTTTCTTCGTAATAATCTTAAGAAACCTTCAGAACAGAACAACAAGAAACCTGAATGGTTTCTTTTCAGGTGAATTCATTCCAAAGATGCAAATATTTTTATATCATTTTACATACATTACATGTTCAGTGTGGTCTTTCATTCATTTCACATAAATGCATCAGGCAGTGCTACTACATAAAGGTAATGCCCCAGATAAAATCACTTTGAAGAGCTTCTTCTTCCAAGCTCTCTATTATATTTGTCAAACGCTCTCAAATTTATTCTGAACTTGTCTCCCTTCTGAAAAGAAATTCCAACTTCCTTCATTCCTTGTGTCTAAAGGTGTGCTTGAATAAAATAAAAAACAATAAATAGAGTCATCCACTTAAAACTTTATTAGATAGCCACACATTACTGGTTTGAGATTTTGGTTTTATTGCCAGTTAATTATTATGACCATCTGCTTTGAGTTACCCCTGGCAACTTATCTAAGCTGTAGATGCACATCCTACATAAATAGAGATGCTGCAACCTGCATTATTAGCCCAGTCTTGGCATTTGACAAACATAACTGTATTTTTTGTACAGAGCTTTTGTCCAAAAGCAAGCTAACAGTTTTTGCTCAGGAAAGAGCATAATCTAGTGACCCTAGTGAGACATGGATTACACAGTGAATCACACATTATCATATGAGATCTCCCTGCCCATGTCACCAGTCAGTGGAGCTGGGGGTCCCATGGCTGCCTGTAACACTCCATAATGCTACTAATTCCAGGAACACTTCTTATTTGGACTGTTACTCTATTGTTTCACAAAGACATGGCTCACATCTCAATTTGTGCCTATGTTGACAAACCTGTCTCTTCCCTAAATACTGTTTTTGGTGATTCACAGTCTCAAAGTACCATGCTCTCTGCAGAGAGCTGATCAAACAGAGAGAATTTTTCTCATTTTTTCTGGCTAAGGGCAGACCAGGTTTCACCTGGACTGAGCTTGCCTCTGTCTTTTACTCCTCTGTATTTCTCTGTTCCAGATGGTACTCCAGATGGCCAGGATTATCATATAGACCAGAAAGGTGACAATGTTTGTGTTACTCTTCATTTAGACAATTGGAATGCTCTCTCAGAAATGTGAAAGAATTGTAATATAAGGAAGAGACATAAATACATAAACAGAGGGATCAGGACAGAATGAAGTGATAATAAGTGCTTGGGCATATTATTCAGTCACTTATGGTATAGAATTCAAGCTGTTCAATTCTAAAAAAACTTCAGAAGTTTTTTTATTAAGTATCATTAATGCAGAGTAGAATACAGGATGTACAAGATTTTCTGGGCCAGGACCAGAGGAGAGACCATAGATACACTAAAAGACACTTGATCTACAGTCTTCTTTCTCAAATACAGATTTGTGGGTTCCAGACTTCAAATGGAGCCCATAAACATGAAAGAGTTTTTTCCATTTTTTCAACGGAGGAAGGGTTTTTCTCATGGAATGCTTTTCTGATGTTTTGACATGGTAGGAATTTCGGTGGTTGCTGTGTGCAATTTCTGTGCATGTGTCATTTCCTCAAGCTGAATGGCTTTCTTTAATGGTATACATAATTCCTTCACTTTTTTATAAGTGTCCTCATGTTGAGACGTTTTCAGTTTGACCTGTGTAGGAAAACCATCATACTGGAGTATACAAACTGAACTTTATGCTGAAGGTCTGTTCTGGAACCTAAGGTTTTCTGTACACTTTTGTATAGATTTGAGTGTATAAAATTCCATAATTTAGGTTTTTCATTTTACTGTGGAAAGTTACTAGTTTTCAAGTTCCTATTATAATATTCAAGTTACTATTTTTCATACTGATGGCAATAGAAAATTTTGTGATATATAATTGTGAATGAAAATCACACTTTATTCAGATTCTTAAACATGTAGACAGCTCTTATCTACCATTGCTTGTACATACAACATAAAATTACTATTAATGGGCTTAATAGTAGCCAGCCTTTCATGTGTTTTGTTGATAAATATGCCTTGAAAGTGATACATTTTGTTTAAATGGTGCAGGGTAATGTCAGACACACAGACATTTCGATTTATTATTTATTTATGCCTACATTAACTAATAAATGAGACAACATCATCATATAAGTAGTTTTCCAGAAAACCAGTTCTAAAGTAAAAAGAGATATTTATCATTCTGAATGATGTCAAATGGAACATTCACGTTATTTTAATAAGTTAATACTGTCATGTGCAAACCTCCTTAGATACCTTGGATAATAAAATAGCTGTCACTTTTGCTTGTGGAATTAGATATGTGGTGATTATATAAAAACCAATATTCTGCTTCTAAATGTGAAAAGCTGACCTTTTAAAAACACTTTAACAACTTTTAGTGTTATAATAAATCTTACCAGTTCTTTAATGTTGCAGTTTTTTGGTTGCATATATTACACTCGTTCTGTGAGTCAACTTTTGTTACAGGGAAATTTGGGCCTGGGGCCAGGTAGAGCTTTGGAGAGCTTTTAAGTTCGAGAGCCTGTTTCACAGCTGGAAAGCTCCCCAAAGTGCAGTGATCCCAGAAGAATATGTTTCCCATTACCCAAATCTCTACCAAATCATGCCTTGTAGCTCTAAAATAATTAAGACTTTCGAAGCCCCAAGAGGTCTTTTTTGATCCATGAATGAAGCTACCCTAAGTTCAAATAACTAAAACCCGACTCCTTCTTAACCAATGAAACACAAAACCCCTCCATTTGTCAATGTAACATAAAGAGAATGCTCAAAAATGTCAGAGCCTTTCCACTTTAATGGATTCAACCTCAGGACATGTCAAGAGTTTTGATTGCAGTTGTTGGAGATGAGGCTGAGGTGTCTGTGCAAGCCCCCAGGGCAGAAAAAATAACATTCTATAAAATATGATGTAAAAAGACATGTTGCTTTATACTGAAGTTTGAGTGATGATGAAATCCATAAAATTAGGAGAAATCCTTCAACTCTCTATTAGTAATACACTCCTTAGCAGAGTAAGAACACTGATTACCTGTAAGAGGTGGGCCACTGCTCTTACTATAAGAATGAGATAGGAAGTATCTATTTGTTGGAAAAAGTAGCACACCAAGGTCTTATAAAGCCTTCTCTTTGTTTTAGATTACTTAAAATTATACAACGCTTTATTAGACCTGCTCTGGGATTATGAAAAACAATGTAGTCTGTAATCTACCTCTGATGTCTGTGACTTCAAAAAGGGGAAAATATTACCACATGCTAACTTCTGAAAATTTACTCCTGTATTCTTTTGCTTATTTGTGATTTGTGGATAGAAAAAGAAAGTGGAATATATGTTATGAGAGGAGAACTAATGTCACTTGGACATCTGACAGTTCAAATGTGCTCACAAATGAGCCATCCATTTAAATTTAATAATACTCATTTGTAATTGCTGATGAAATAGTATACCCTCAATTATGAGTTGCTACAAAATCTAAAGACTTAAAGTATATTCCTTAAATTGAATTTTTTTTTCTGAAACCAGTCTACTGATTAGAATTTCTGATGTTTAACAGGTGGCATTGATATAGTTCCGTGTTTTAATACAGCATAAACCCATAGTAGTTAAAGAATTCATTTAATCAGCAAAGCTGTAAGGCAATTAATCAAATACGATAGAAGTATTTACATACCTTCCCTTTAGTGTGTGCATACTTATGGTGGCACTACCTAACGGATGATAATACTGAAATAAATGAGGTTTAATAAACACTGTTAAGTTGGCCAGTGTGCCTAATTTTTGGCCAGATGAAAGTATTCCTTTATTCCACTGTTCACTGCTTAGACCTTGTTTTGGAAAAAGAGATGCCAGCTGATGAATATTTTTTGCAAATACAAGTGGGTTCATGCAATGCCTTGCCAATGTTTCATCAACTGGCAGCAGCTCCAGATGCACTGATTTATAGCTAGACTAATCTGGTAGCTGAAGGATTTAGAACCTCAGGAGAAACTATTTGAAGTACTTAAACTTAAGATTGTCATTAAATTTCTTCCTTGCACTAAAATTACCCAGATTTCAGCTACTTTGCTCTCAGAGCTAGAACTAAACAGCTGCTACATTGTGAAGGGAGCTTGAATGTGCAAGTGCCATGACATTTTATACATTCCTGAGCAGTACCTAAATCAGCAGACTTTCCTATCCCTTCAAAGTGTTCAAGGTCAGGCTGGATGGCACTTTGAGCAACCTGATCCAGTGAAAGATATCCCTGTCCTCTGGTAGTGGGATTGGAACTAGATGATCTCTAAGGTCCCTTCCAAAACTAACCATTCCATATTTTATCCGCTGTCTTTTTTATGCAAACTTTCATGTTGAAGTTGCATAAAAAGCAAAAAAAGCATGGAGCAGAATTTAGAGTTCTCTAGTCAGTGGTCTGCACAATCATGCTTGCCTTCTTTTGTTTACATTTCTCTCAGTTCTTAAGTCTTTTATTGTATTCTTGTGTATATTCAACAGAAGTAGAACAGTGTTTTCCCTTTTTCAGTATAGATTTTTAGTATGGCATTTGGAGCATACAAAACAATGGATGTGGGTGTAAACTCACTTGGACTAAGGAGAAAATTGATGTAATCATCTTTATTTATAATAAATTAATTTTGGAAGGGGCTGCAATGTTGTAAAAGGCTGGTGCAAATATCAGCATCTGCCTCTCCGCCTACATTTTTTTAAAAAGGGAATCTTATTCAGATTGGGTGTCTTTGAGGCACCCATTGTTTTGGATATCTCAATTTACACTTGAAAACATCACCCTGAAGATGGACTTGTACTATAAATTATCAGTTAGATCCAGTAGTTTTCAACTGCAGTATAAATTGGAGTGCTTATTCTCTGTGGCAAAAAGGTATTTTTCTGTGAGTGCTGATTGGGGTTCTCTGTTTGTTGTCCTAATCCTCTTAGACATCATTTAAAAAATTTATTTTTAATGTACATTTTTAAGGTACCTAAGCCTCTGTGTAGAGTGAGTGGAATCTGGATTACAATTTTGTAGCAGGTGCCTAAATTTTAGGCATTGTACTATGAGTCCTGCCCTTGAACTTGAGACCTAGGGATGTAAAATTCCGTGTTATATTTCCTGTCTTTTGAGTCATCTATCTCCATCAAACATATTCTTACTGTTGCTAAAAATGTACTACACATTGGCTGCTGACAGATTAGACTCTCTTTGTCCAGTTCTTTCACATATTACCAAGATTTGTACATCAGACCTGGCAGTATTATTCTTTTGTGCTTATATTTCAGGATTAAATTTGAGTGTTCCAAAAGAAATAGCTGTAATAGAATTAAATTTAGTGTTGCATTTTCTAATTTTTCTATTATTCACTTTTTTTTATTGATGGCCAAATTTTCAGCTGGAGTGAATTCCTTTAATAAATTCCTTTGCTTCCCTTAATAAATTATCCTTTTTCTTGAATGTGAAAAGAAATGCATTGATTTGTGCTTGGAGATTGCATGGATTAGCTTTGACTTCAGCTTTTCATCTGTTGCATTGATCATATGTAACAAAAGACCTACAGAGACAATATGTTTATAAGGACTGGACGTTAAATGGGCTGTTTCCTGAACTGTAGATAGCAGACATTGTCAGTAAACAGCCAATTGTGTTTTATTTTACTTTAGTGTTGCCACATGGGAAATCTGACAGTTAAAATCTCTCATGTGCTCATTTTTCAGGAACAGTGTGTTATATTTATACTGATATTGGAAATATTTACACATCCAGCTATTGGAAAATAAAAGTGTTTGATTATTTTTTTTTTTAGAAAAAGATGATGGGGTGGGTGGTTTCTGGATGAGAACAATTAATCATGCTCTCTATGTGATGAGTTAAGAATCCTAAATTTCTAATTTAAAAATTTATATAAATGATATAAAATGCTGATTAATAATATTCCCAAATAGAGTTGGATTAGCATTTTGGTACTTCTTTAATCATATGGGACAATACTAGAGTTATTTATGGCTTTAAAATTTATAATTAGAAGTTCTAATATGTTTTTAGACACAATATTGGTCTGTGGAGAGACAAGGAAACAGCATATTCTTTGATTTGTTTCTAGAATAGAAATGGCTTGGTTATGAGTAAGTTTATTTAATTTTCTTCTTGCATTTCTTCCGCTTCCTCCTTCATTTATCCTTTCATACCTACCTGAACAAACACACTTTCACTTCCACAATCAATAATTCATTCTGACTTTCAGCATCATTCATACTCCTTGCATTCCTTTTTAGCAATGCACACTTGCTCACTCTTATAACAAAAAACATGCATTGTGGTTAGGCACAGAGGTCAGCACTAGTGTTGTGTCACAGGTCAAACAAGATCACTTACATTCTTTATCAGGATCATTTCTTCTCCCTGGGTGGGATATGAACTTTTCTTTTTCTCAGAGAGGAAACACCACAGATGTTCACCACTCCTTGTTCAGGATTTCTGCTGCATGGTTTGCCATCATTTTTCATGTAAGCTTCCAAAACAACACGGCATGAATCACCCATAACTTATCCTACTTGTTATATTTGTTATTCAAACAGCAGAGGAACTGCACACTGTAAATACACTTGTGATGTATGTAAAAGTTAATTCAATATTTTTTAAGTCACATTTTAAGATAAGAGACCTCCAGTACTTACAAGAAGTATTTATAAAATGCTCAAAGTGGTTATATCTGGATTTTCATAGAGACATGAACATTTTTGTTGCGTATTATTTCATATTTTTAATGTACCTTGATTTAATATTATAAATGCCCTTTTTATTTCTTTCTTTTTCAAGTCTTGAGCAAGATCATAACATTTAAATTAATTATTAAATAATTAAATTATTATTTAAATTATTCTATTTAAAATTCTTGCAGCTTTTTATGATGATTTTTCTCTAGATAAATCTATTTTGCTATTTTTTCAGCTGTAGAAATGCAGTGTTATCAGTATTTCTTATTATTCTTGTATTTTATTGGCCCTAATCCAAAATAAGGTACTAATTATGCTTTCACCACCAAGTATTTATCTTTCATGGAAGAATGAGGTAACACAGAAGAAATTCTGTTCGTGATCTTCCCATTTCATGACTGAATTTTTTGCCAGTATGTGTCAGCAACATCCCACTTCTAAGTAGTTTTGTGTCATAAGAATTTCCTAGAACATATGTCATTCTTTGTTCTTTTTACTCCATGCTTGCAGGTTTCTGCAAAAAAAAAAGTTGGAATAAGATACTAAAATAACCCCAACCTACCAACCAAATCCAACAAATCTTTTCTGACCAGTTTCATCATTTCAGATGCTTTCTTCCACTTTTTAAAATATGTTTGATTTTGTTGCATTTCAAAAACAATAGCTGTTCCCAGCCGCTGTGTACCCTTGCTTCAGAAAGCAGTATTCCTCACTTGTTTTGAGACATCAGTACAGCTACTGGACCTTTCTGGTTCTCTCTTGAGTGCCCGTGTGATACAGCTCTGGTTCCACCTAAAAAATGCACAGCACAACAGAAGCTGATCTCTAGAGAGAAATGGTCAGTGCCAAGGACCTCAGTCTACACTGAGCACGTTTTACTTGAGCCTGTTCTTCAGACTGAATGCCCAGCAGCAGCTGGAGAGCATCAGGAGAGCTGCCAGAAGGCATCTTCCAGTTGTTTCACCCCAAAGGAATCCAGCTCTAACACTTCGGAGCTGCAATGCAAACCAAAGCTCAGGATGTGGGGATGACAAAATCAGGAGGTTTAGTTTTGAATTATGATCTCAAATAAAACACTGCTGTAAACATCTTTGCACCTTAGAATCTTCCTAGTCAAAATTTGGAATATATTGAGAACAGAGTTCATTTATTTTTCCCTTGTCAACATCCACCTCACACTCTCATATGTTCTGTCTCCAGTTGGTTTGTCCCTTCTTGCAATCAGGTGATGAGGAGCTCAGTTTCTTATGCTCTCTTAAAGGTTATGTCAAGTAAGTCGAGGGGTTCCATTTATATTTTGAGTGAGCCAGCATTTTATCTGTTAACTGGGTATTCCCGGAGAAAGCAAATGAAAAAGGAGAAAGATAGGGATCATGTGGGGCTGATGTTCCTTATGGAAAAAAACCCAGAACAATGGTACAGCTGAGCCCACGTCTAAAAGTTACTGACTCATATAAGAAGAATAATTACATGAAGTCAGTTCACTGACTTAACAGCACCACCTTATGTTATTATTGTTTGTCTTACACTAATACCTAGGTTTCTGTTAAGTTTCACCATTTCCTCATGCTAGAAAGAGTCTGTTTTCCACAGTCCAGGGTCAGGACAGAATTTCATGAGTAGATAAGACAGAAGGAAAAAACGTCAACCAAAACAACAAAAAAAATCCCTATTTATTTTAGAAACTGCACAGTAGTTATGTTACTGGCAATGTGTTGGAACAGGTTAGGCATTAGGGTAGTTGAAATGAATAGTACCAGGCAAACAGTATTTGCAGTATTTGCATGGATACATTCTGGAAGTTACTCTTTTTGTTCAAACCAAGTAATTTCATGTGTTTTGGATGTGTTCTAGAGCAGAGCAACTGTCTTGCTGGAATTGGGGTTAGCAACTTAGACACAGTCAATGGATATTACCATTTAAGCAAAGTATCAGCTGTTCTTATATAACCTGTCACTTCATGAGGTAGTGCAGATATAGCCTGTATGAATTAACTGTGATGTTCACACCGCTACTATGGTGCATCCTTACTTCACATATACGCTTCCTGAACAAGTACCTATGTATGACTTCCTTTATTGCTTAGCATTTTTCTAACTTGACCCAAAAAGTTACAAAGGGGTCAAACTTGCCCAATAATGCCATTTTGCTTCAGCCCAGGTGTTGCACCTGAATGCCACATCTAGGTGTAAGCCATCAATTTGTATTTCAACTCCAAATGTTCTAATATATTTTTTTGTTAATCACACGGTTTAGGGTGTATATGAATATAATTTTTCAATAGTTTTGAAGAGATATTGGTTCATAATATTTTCAATACTTTTTTTTCATATAAATCAAAATTTATTGTGGAGATTTGTTTAATGATTAATGCTGGGGTAGATTGACAAATCACTTTGTTTGGTGAAAATCTAAGAATTTGTTGATTTCTTTAAATGGATGAACTTAGTGCAACCATTGAGCACAAATTGCGAAATACACATATCTGTAGGAGCAGAAGACTTGTCATCACTCTGCCCAACACTTGCATCACATTATAGTACTGAAAAAGCTTACTGCCTTATTTCCATTAATTTTGTGAACTTTTTTTGGCTGTTGTATAGTCCAATCCTTGCAGAGTTCCGGTATTTAATTTTAAAATTTATGTGCTTTGAAAAATTGTATAAGGCAAGAAATATTCTTTCACTTTTTATGCTGTAGCTCAGATTTACATTTTTAGAGCTTCCATCAGCTTTGGCAAAATGAAGATTAGCTTGATCCAACTTCTGAAGCTGGGAGCTAAGCCAAAACTCTGGTACTCAGAGATCTGCAAAAGCATATTGTTGCTCCATTACCTGACATTTCAGGCCCTATTTTCAAGGTTTTTATACATTCTTTATTTTCTTGTGTGTATAGGGCTCATATTTTCTTTTTCTCTGAGGCTGGAATCAGATCCTATTTTCCTTTAGTATCTTTTGCACATCACTAAAGGCATTATGAAGCAGTTCCCTAAGCTTAGCTCTACTAATCTGTCTTTACGTCATCAAACAAGTGGTTAAGTTGGCATCACCATCTCTTATTGCTATTTCATCCTGATTAATAAAGCAAGCATAAATTTTTCCAAAATGCCGATGCTTACCAGGAGCAGCCTTTGTTCCACTCCCATCAGTTTTCTCAGCAATTGAACATTTATTCTGAATGGAAAACCATTTCATAATGTATGCAGGTGTACAGTTGAGCATTAATAACCCAGTTATAACCAGTGAAGGAAGGAATGGTCAAATTATTCTACAGATATTATGTACTCAATCAGTATGTGTGGATTAAGGTTGTCACAGTGTAACTCTGCTGAAAATATAAATGCATTGTGAAAATAGATATATTATTAAGGGAAGCTTCTTATCTGCTTGTTTCTGTACTTGCTCTGCAAGCAATATTGAAATTAATTTATGAAGATACACATTTCAAAACCAAAATTTGCAGGGCTCTTATTTACGAATATTTTTGAGAATGTCTTCATGTTATATGTTAGGAAGTATCTCAGAAATGGCTTTCAAGGCCACAGAAAGGCAGTCTGTTAATGCACATAGCTTAACCACTGAAGAATCTATATTATCATTTCAGGAAGAGCTATCCACAGAGATATAGTGATACACAGGAGGAAATAAGATTGATTTTTAATCGTTTAGCTACATGGGGTTTCGTTTCAGTTTACAATTGAGTGCCACAAAAATTGTCATATGGTGCAATTTCATCTTCAAGATTATATATGACCTTTCTAAATTGGAGGTTATCAAGGTATTTTAGGGCTCCTTTTGTCACATAGGAAAAAGCAAAATAGGGGAAGAGAATGGCAAATGGTCTTGTGGCAGTAATTGAAAAAAATATCTAGAAAAAAATATAAGTTCATTAAAAAAACCACTGAATTAAAAATCATAAATTTATGCTACGCTAATTCTCCTCTTTCAAATTAAATGGCATAAAAGTCAATGTTGCTAACTATAAAGTATCACATTGTTCATTAAGTAAAAAAAAAGTAGAATGCTGCCACTTCGCTTTCTGATATAAGTTAATTTAATGTCAGATGTTTTAGAAGTAATTTTTTTACCGGTGGAATGTTTGGAAAATTTAATATTTTTGAGGTTTAGCATTCTGCTAATAGGGTGTTTTTTGTTTGGAGTGGGGGAGGTTTTCCCCTTAGTGTCTAAATACGCTTTTCTACCTTTGGAACAAAACAGTCCCTTTCACTTTGTAGCTTTTTCCTCAAATCTCTATCAATGTTTATTTTTCAGGGGACAAGAAAGGAAATTAAAGATGTGGAGCGTAGGAAATTTTTGTCACACTTTGCAACACAACAAGACATAAATTGAACTCAAATGACTTCAGCAATTTGTTGCAAATGTTTTCAACTAATCCTCCAAGGCTTTTCCCTTGACACCAGAAGAATTTTCCACCTTTTTTCGGTTCATTCTGTTGTCAGTGGCCTGCACATGCATGTGCTTCAGCTTGACAGGTCACAGAAAGTATAGACCAGCCATTCACCTCGAGCTGCCCCTCCATTCAACTTCCTCTGAGCAATATTGGCTTCTGCAACTAAAAACTGCTTTTTACATATAATGAAATTCACAAGTGCATTGGAGGAAATGTGATTTTTTTTTTTCTGCCCCCACAATTTCAATAGCAGTTTATTCCTTTAAAAGGCAAACTGAAGAAGGGAATAACTTTGAAAGCAAACTGGAAATATAAAGACAGGAAATGAGTCTGTGACTGTATAACTGAGTTCATAAATGGGTCCTTTTTTGGTATGAAACTGGGCTTTTAAAGTAGAAAAATCACCTACTTAACAAAACCATTCGCTGTTTCAGCACTGCAGGAGCATGAAATAAATCCATGTTTCTTTCTAATATATCATTCAGTCTATCAAACTACTTCCAAATGACCCGAGTTCTAGCAGTGCAGCAGAAGGTTCCATACCTCTGCTGGGACAGTGAGTTTTTTAATATAATCCTCTGAATTTCCTTGTTCATTCAGGTTTAGAAAAATGCCTATAAATCGTCCCTTAATCTGAAGGTGGGGCAAGCATACTCATTCTCAAATTACGAGCTACAGGCACTCTAACTTCCCTCAGAAACCCCTTTCATTTTTTCTGCAGGGAGAATTTCTGCGTTTTAATGCATTCAAACCTAGTCTCCTATATAAGTCTCAAGAGCATCTGTACATGCTTATTCTACATTAACAGTTATTCAGAATCAACAGGATTGTCCCTAGTCACTGAATTACAGTACTGTCAAGTCAAACAGCATTGATAGAACACCTAAATCACATTATTAGCATGGCATTAAAAAACAACTCCAACCCATGCCAATGCTGTTTAGACCAGCATGCAACCATCATAGACTTCAAATTTC
Organism: Prinia subflava; assembly: GCF_021018805.1. Classification (NCBI taxonomy): domain Eukaryota; kingdom Metazoa; phylum Chordata; class Aves; order Passeriformes; family Cisticolidae; genus Prinia; species Prinia subflava. The sequence continues at coordinate 125,223,241 of NC_086247.1, forward strand.
CCTCTTTATGCTAAATGTAAAAAGAACCTTGAGAACTTTTGCAGATTTGGGTTATTTCTAATTGTGTTGTGCATCAGAAGGTGAAAGTGCTGCGAAGTAAACATACTTTGCAAGCAGATGGAGAATAAAGGGCAAAATCATTGTGCATGTTAGATAATTAGAGATGCTTTGTGATATACAAAGTGTTTTAAAAAATAGATGGTGGTGAATGAGGTGGAGATGATGTCCATGTCCTGTTGAGTTCCTGTGGCTAGGGCTAGCAGGTATGATGGATGACTGGGTTCTCTGCAGGTTCAAATGTTCTACTTTCAGTGGAACCAGACACAACCAGGGAACTTTAGAAATCTTCTCCTTTTCTTTCCTTTATTCTCTCTCCTTAGAAGCACCCCTGTGCTCTAAAAGACTGCTTTATTGCTGTAGTCTAAATGTATCATGATATTATCTTAAGGTGTGTGAACGGTAGTGATTACTTTTAATAGACTGACAAAACAGAAAGAACGTCCTGTATGTCAGAAATTTTCATCTTGGTCTTATTTAGCCTAACCAGCTTTGTGTTTGGGGCTTTTTGTGGTTTTGTTTTGTGTTTTGGTTTGGTTTGGGTTTTTCTGTGTGTGTGTGCTTTTTTCAATTTTGCAAGGAGATAGGGAATGATAATTACATTTTCGCTCTAGGCAGAGTAACCAAATATACTGCTCTCTCAAATCATGATTATATATTAAAAAAGAAGCTATAGAAAAATATTGTGTGGATGAGAGAGTGGAGGAGGGTGCCAATGGCAGGTGTTCTTTGTATTTTTTTAGATAGTAAAGGTGTTACTCTGCTGAGTCATTCTGCTATATATCTCAAAATGGCTGATTTTAAAACTATTTCGTTTGACATTTATTGATGGTCAGCAAAACCTATGAAGCTATCATATTGTTTCCTCTTGATTTTATTTTTAAAGGCATTTTTTTCTATCTGTCATGTTAGAATGTGGGGGTTTTTTCCTTTCTTTTGATAGGTTGTATAGGAATGGTATTATCATTACACTTGTGGAAGGGAACTTTGAGAAACAATTTAATTGTCTTCATTGACAGATGAATTATATTTTTTAAAGGAAAAAAAGAATGGACTGGATAACATCTTAAACTTATTTAAATATAATTCTTTTAATGCTGTTTTAGAGAAGAAAACGTCATTTTGAGTAAAACAGAATAGACTGAAAACATCTTAAACTTATTTAAATATGATATTCTTTACTATGTCTTATGGAAAGAGTTTATCTTAAATTCTGAGCCAAATTCCACCATGCTGCAGTCATACAGTTTATATTATTTTTAATATTAGTATATTGAATGTGAACTGTACCATTCTACAATACATTTTGCACTTAAAAATAAGATACACTACCTACCTCATAATTACCCAAGGTCAATTAATAGCATTTAAAATTTAATAGTTACTCTTCACCCAGTCAGACTTGTTAAAATATACAGCTTTTGATTCATATGCAAAATCAAAATTGATTTAAATATTTCCTCTTCATTACAAATTTGTTCATTATTTTCTTGAAATTTATTTTCAGTATGTTCTTATGCTTAATCATGCATTTTGCTGAGTTTGTTTCCTGGAAAATTTTTGCTTAAGTGTGTTTGAAATAATTTAGTGTAGCTTGTATCCAGAGAAGCATGCATATATAGTAAGTTTTGGATGCTGGAGTAATCCTTATTAGCAGTACTACTTTCTAAATGACTGTTTTTCACTTAAAAGATCACTTAATGTACTGTCTAGTGACAAGATACTTTTATCAGATGTCTAAGGGTAGTCAAATTCATTCACGTGCAAACTATCACTAGTAATAATTGCAAAGTTCTATAGGGATAGATGCCTACTTAACTACTTTTCATGCAACTACATACAATTTCTTCATCATACCAAAATCCTCCCTTTTTCCTTCTGCCCTTCACTATACTTGATGCTGTATAGAAAATTGTCCCTTAAAGCTCTGAGGTAGCCAGCTGGGGAGATGGCCTAAGCCACCAACATTTCAGAATTACAGTAAAGACCAGACAAGTTCAGCTACAGCTTGGCTGATCAGGCTGCACACAGTCTCAGACGTGTTATTTCTCACTAATTCTGCTGGGATATACTGATTTGGCAAGGTTCAGAGCACAGTTATCTAAACACTGCACCAAGGATCATCATCAGTGAATCTATTTACAGCTCTCCTAATCTGGTCAGCATCAACTCTGCCCATTTCTTAGGTGTATCAGTGAAGTGAGCCTAACTCCTTCTGGTGTCACTGGTTTAACCCATGAAACGTAGCAGCTGCTATGCCCTTCTCAAATCTGTCTGGGACTTGAAAGGAAGATTCAAGTTCACTGTGCTTTTCTGCTGTTTGATTTTGCCCATGCTTTTAAAATTAGGGCCTCCAGTGGTAAGGGGAGGGTCAAGGTACCTTTTGGGGATGCTTGCATTCTAGCGCTTTTGGTTCATGCTCTCAATTTTGTGCCAACATTTTCAACATTCTGTGATGAAACTGAACTCAGTTGTGAGGGCTAAACTGAGTAATCAAGGCACAGTGCTGTATGTACTTCTCATCTCTCTGGTTCAGTGGTCATACTGAACATACAGAAGGTACAACACTCTACTTCAGATTTTACTTTAAAATGAATAACACTTCCAGCCACTCAGATCCAAAGAAGAGGTGAAAATATTGAAGGGTAGGAAAGAATTTCCTTCACTCCTACATCTTTGAGAGACAGGCCTAAGCCTCCTGTTATCTTAGGTGAATTGCTCCTCCATTTGCCTGTATTTATGAACTGGGGTTTTGGTAATTTTAGACCTCCATGTGTACTTCATGGAGCCTGCACATCTCAGGCAGAGTATCTGAAGGTGCATTTGTCTTCAGGTGTTTGCCTGCAAAGGTTAGACCTTGACTACCTGAAAAGTCAAAATAAGCTTTACAAAATTTTTTGCTTGTTTGTTTATTCCCAGACCTTACAATTTTTAAAGTTATCTCAGACATCAGGGAAGTGTTTAGTCCCATGACTTTATGTAATCTAAGAGTTTACTTTTTATCACTGAAGCATTATATTCTTGTCAGTACTATGCTTCTAACTTCTAACTTGATTAACAAAATTCCCAAAGCTAGCCTTAGTTCAAACCCAGATCTCTGAAATAAGTCTTCTTCAAGAATGCTATTCTACACCTATTTGCCAACTGTTTCTTTCTGACCTTCCTGTTGAAGCTCTTATCCACCCTCAAGAAAGCTTGCAGGTCCCTGGACATGCATTATCTCCCACATTCCAGGCTTTGTTCCCTGCTGTAACCATCCTGGTCCCCCACCCAGAAATGTTATGAACTCCTGGGTTTCAGGGCACATTCTCTTTCCATGTATCATTAACTTGAATTCTGAGTACATCGTTTACTCTTATTATTCAATGTTATTCTATGATAATTTTTGTAGTTATTATTTTCTTAAAGAAAGAATTGTGATTATTACTAAGCCTGGTAAGGAAAAAAAAATCATTCAAATATTCTGGGTCTTGCTTATGATAGTATGTGCTAAATAACTCCTGGAAGAAAATATCTATGTAGAGAGAAAAGGAAGATAATGAAATTCAGTATTGTATTCTATAATTAGGCTTTCATGATGGAATTAATGGAACATATTACTGAACTTTAGCCTGATTTTTCAGAGGACTTTCAAACCTTTTGTGTTTCACCAACAAAAGCAAACATAAATGATCATTTCCTTGAATCACAGGCTAATGATAAACGACTCAAGGCCATCTTCAAAACTTACACACTGTTAATGAAGCTTTTCCTTTAGAGAAGGGAATATGACCAGCATGTCTTGAACTGTAGTGTTTTTAACTGGCTGCACATACAACTGTGAGAGCAGTGTATAGCAGAACGATGTTGCTGTGGCCCTGGATATGTCAAGAGTCGCTTTTCAGGGCTGGTGGGAAGTCCAAAGTTTAATAGTGAGTTGTGGTTGTTTCTGAAATTCTTAAATGGTGAAAAATACATATATTCAGTCTAAAAACTTGGTTAGGGACAAGAAAAATCACCCTAAGTACCTCTTTGTCCTTAAAAAAGAAATTCACAAAAATTTATTTTTATCTCAAGAAATAGAAATGAGGGGATATGACCTGGGAATATCCTGATAATCTGTTCAGGCAGGAATTGAATGTTTTAGATTAGGTAACTCTTCCTGCTGAAATATCTTGCACCAGAGTGTCTGTTAAGCAGATGAAGAAATATTGCTGGAACTCATTTTACTGGAAGAATTTCTTTACATTTTTTCACTTTAATTGTACCCCCATACACAATAACACGATATTGAGAATATTGTTCAGAAGCTGCAGCTTCCTGTGTTACCTCATTGAGCTGTCTCATTAAGGAGAGGCTAGGAGTACAGACATGAGTCAGCTCAGGATTTCACCCATCAGAACATACTATTTTTCACAAGAGATAAATGGAATTTTCTCTAGTTTGCTGGTCCTTCTGGTTACTCTCCTACACTCTAAATCTGTCATCTGCTTACAGTTTTGTGAGTGCTTGTGCACATCTAGCTGAATCTTAAAGAATTGCAGATGTATGTGTATTTTTGAGAAAGGCATGCCTATCATTCCTCTTCGAGTGAAATGGTCTTTCAAAGATCCTTCAAATATGTATTTTTCTTCTTGGAAAGGCTTTCTGCTGCATGAGAGCATTTCTTCACTCAAGCTAGGTCATAGTTATAGTATTGATAATTATTTGTTAAATAGTCTTAGAAATTTTAAGGAAAGTTCTGTATATATGATGTGTTGGATACCCGACTATGTGGAACAGAAACAGACCACCTTGATAGACTTTTGTTTTCATCACATTCAGTTCCCTGAATGCATGGTGTTGTGGTCTACACACAATTCTACTGGCTTGACTTTCTATTGCAAAGCATTTTTAGATAAATTCATAATTCTGCTTTTATTGTTTATGTTTGTCTTATTCCGCGTTTTGTTTAGTTTTTTGCGCTTCTGTCATGGCTGATTCTTAAGAACAATACCATCAAAAAGATGTGTGGGGGAGTAAAAAATGAAATGAGGGAATGTAGCAGGCATGAGAAAGGAAAACTAAAACCTAAGTATATCACCTGCTGAGAATTAACCCCATTTTAACGTGTTATAGAGACTTACGTGAAATTTGATGACAGCATTATGTTTTCCTACTTAGAGTTGAATGCAGTCTCTAATCCTTTTATGTTTTTAACTTTGGCAGCAAAAATGCCATACAATTATCTGTAGGTATCAAGCTCTGAATTCGGAACTTATTGAAACACTAGGTTTGTGTTATTTTACTCAGACTCAAGTACAAGTGAGATGAAATTGAAAGAGGCTAACCATTAAGCCCTTCAGTCATTGAGGCAGGTTTAAGGAAGCTGAGAATTTGGCAACAAATTTATTGTGGTTTAGTGCAGCTTCTCCAGTATTCAGCAGGTAGCTGGTATTTTGTCTTATATATAATTTTTTTTGTATATATTTTATACAAATATATCTTTTGTATTATATATTTTGTATATATTTTATATATATATATTTTGTATTATATATATATTGTCTTTATATATTGTCTTTGTCTTCTACACCTTTTCAAAGTCTCTCAGATCTAATTATGAGTAAGAAAGAAGAAAAAAAAAAAAAAGCAACAAAACAAGGAAGAAGTACTGTTTCAGTGATCATGTTTTCTCCTCAACCAAAACCTCTTTGCCTCAGTTCAGCCACCTTCCTTCTATGGAATTTCATACTATTTGCAGTTTTAAGCAGCAAAGAAAAATGAGCCTGTGTGTCTTATCCAAGGATGTTCTCCCATGCACTGATGATTTCTTTCTTTCTTGGTGTTTCCACTGCTAGTGGTATGATCACTCTGCTCTCTATTTCCACCACTTTCAATCTGCAGATAAAGTGCACAGAAGTTAAGTCATTTTGTGCACAGAAGGAAATTCACTGAGCAGAATTCCTCTGTGCATTATAGCATTCCACATAAATCCCTTCTGGTGTAGATGATGCATATTTTGATGTTATATTAGTGCTAAAATTTGATAATGAACACTCAAATTATGCTTTGTATTATTTTTTAATTTTTCTACAGTGTTGCATTTTATTAAGATGAGAAATACATCTAAAATGAGTAAAAATAAAAAAAATGACGTAGAGGAAAAGTGATTTAAATTGCATTTTGTCTCCAGTAGTGAACGACCTGTTAGAGAAAACATGAAATACCTTTCTGCAAAACTGAAAAATCAAAGATTTCCATGAAATCTGCTATTTAGAGCAGTTTATGTAACGTGGAAAATTCTGTTGCACGTCAACTTAATTCTGAAAAACATTCCTGTCATTTCTATTTGACTCAAGTGGTCTAATATGTATCAGGGCATGGTTGAAATGTTTAGGTTTGAAAGGACTCTGGAGATCCTCTAGTTCCAAACCCCCTGCCATGGGCAGGGATATCTTCCACTAGATTGGATTACTCAGAGCCCCATCCAACCTGATCTTGAACACTGCCAAGGATGGGGCATCCACCCCTTCTTGGTGAAACCCTTAAATGAAAACCTGTGCCAGTGCCTCACCACACTCACAGTAAAGAATTTCTTCCTTATTTCTAATCTAAACTCTCTCTGCTCTCTTTCAGTTTAAAGCCCTGACCCCTTGTCCAGTCTCTGTATGGCCTTCTAAAAGTTTTGTGGCCTCTCCAGCTTTTTTGTAGGGCCCCTTTTAGGTACTGGAAATTTTCCCAGAGCCTTCTCTTCTCCAGGCAGAACAATCCCCAGCTCAGCTGTCAATTACTTTTGATATCAGTTTGTTGAGCTGTTGAGTATAAGCTGTTAAATTGAGTTTGTTTCCCAGCAAGTCAACAGAATGCTGTTTCAGTTGACAGAAAAGCCATGACTCAATGGGAGAAAAAACTACTTAAGTAAGTTAGCAGTAAACCCAACACATTTCTAACTACCGTTGTTTCTGTCCTTTTATGTATTTTTTGAATCATTCCAGAAGATGCTGTTGTATTAGACAGATTTTATAACAGAGCTAATCACAATTTTAGGTATTCAGCAATTTCTAAGTGTCAGTAAAACAAAAGCACCAGCAGATCTTTGCACAGAAATACAGACAGAACTTCTGAAACAAAGGGTGAGCCCTGATTTTTTTTCTTCCAGTCAATCCTGGTAATGCACTGGGTGAGAATGTGTGCTGTATGTGATGTGAGCACATCACAGAACTGGCAGCTGAAGTAGGGCAGCTGTAAGTCTTTGATAGCACTGACTCTGGTCTGCTCCGGGACCCGCACTGACAAGCCTGGCATGATTTAGAAAGTCTTGAAAGCCAGATTCATTCTGCCCTAAGGTAGCCTATCTCTGTCTCCTTACGGGCAGGATCATGACCCAGTGTATCTGTGGTGTGAGCAGATTGTCTTGATGTACACAGCCCAGCACTACCTTGCATGATTCTTGTAAAAATGGTTTAGGAGTGCTTCTGTATGCATCTGTTCCTGGTAGACTATTGCTGGTTTATGCTTTATCTTGTTTTGTACTTGGGATATAGACTGGACAAGAATCTGATCCTTTTTTCAGCCTTTTATGTTTTATGTTTGCACATAGCAAGTATACATGTGCTAAAGAGATAAGCACAGAGTCATTCTGACAGATTCTTATGACATTCATTTGGTATCCTTGTATTGTTTTTACCTAACTGAAGTAGTGGAGTTAAGCTTTAATATCAAATTTTACTTGAGATGCATTTGCAAGCTACTGTCTTATTATTTAATAATGGTTAACTGATTAAATTCTGTCCCTAATCCACTTTCTGTCATTCAATAAAACTGTGAGGGAGGAAAAAATGGAATTTTGAAAAACTGAGTGGATAAAAAGCTATAGATCAGTTGGTGTTTTAGTACTAATGGGGGTAGTGCATCATACCAAAGCAACTCATGGTGATTTTAAAGTGTGTTGGAAAAGATGATTGAAAGACATTTGCACAAAACCACCAATTGCTCTGGGCAACCAACTGTGCAAATCAGTGAATTGCTGCATAAATTCTGGCATTGTCAGTCCTTCTTATTCAAAGGCGTGACCACAAAAACTGAAGTAATGGAACAGCAAAGCTCTACTGAATTAATATTTGGGGGACCTATGGTAAAGAAATGACTGGCTGATATTTACTAACTTCATCTTTCCTTTGCAGAACCCCAAGCAGCCAGCCTGTGTCACTCACCACGGGTTCCAGGGCAGATTGTCTATTTCCTCTTTATTCCATTATACTTTTTAAACATGAAAAAAATTTACTTGAAGCAGATCCTAATCTCTTATCAATAGAAGAAATAATTGGCTTTGATTTCACCTTCTAGAAATAAGTATAATGTTATGATTTTCCTGTCAGCAAACACATTTTTAAAGGGGGAAATACTCTATAACTAGGCGAGAGGGAAGATGAAATCAAGCGGAAATGCATTCCTCCCAAGAGATAGGCTAGTTTTTTCTTCTTTTCTTTTTTCCTAAGCAGTCATTAAAATCTGTGTCTGAAATCTTAACTTTATCAACTGCAGATAGGAGGGTGGAAATATGTGTGGAGAAATTCTTGTTTGAATTAGTTCCATTTTCCCATAACTCCAGTTGGGATGCATGATAAAATTATCAATGAAATGTCCTAATTTGATCCTTAACCAAAGGGATGTTGTCCTATGAATCATCTGTGTTTGTGGGAGGCAACACTGAAGCTAACAGAGCAGGAATGGGACCCAGATGTTTTCTGAGAAGCTGGTTGCACTGCAGGCTGTGTGCATTACCTAACATAGGCGACCATATGGAAGAAAAGGTTGGAAACATCCCATTACAAATCATATATCATTGAGCTGACAGCAAGGATTTCAGCTTATTTTTATTTAAATCATGAAAGCAGCTGCTCAGCTGTCCAGCTGCATTAAATTTAACCCTTTTTCTGTCAAATGAATGTTGCTTTATGAAATGGCAACCGAATGGTTTGGTGCTGTTGCAGAAATACCCAGATTAGGGGGTGTTGTGATGACCATTGTCCTCTCCAGCAGAGCAGCAGGAATGATGGCAGAGTCTGCCACTGGGTGACAGTGTAGCCACTCCATACACCTGGATTTCATGAAACACCAGCAAGCCTTTTCGCCTGCAGAGGTTGCAAAGGAAAGGATATGCACTATATAAAGGGAGTACCTTTATATAGAGATACTTTTGTCCTTTTGTTGCACACCTTTAGAATGAGTAATTGCAAATATTTTTTCATACTTATTCCCTTCCTTTTTTGATTTTTCTTTTCTATTATTATTGTTTTATTCTTCCCTTAATTTTCCTCCTTTTTATCTTTTTTGTTTATATATGATGTTCATCAAACTTCTTAACTCTCTGCTTTTCCTTTTCCTGGCTCTACTCTTTTTCTTTTCTGATCTCCCCCATATTGTTTTCTTTTTATCACTAGTACATAAGTTGGTCTGAGGGATTGTCCCTTCATTACTTCTCTGTCCTGTTTTATACACTGCATATTCTTTACTGTGGTTTTTTAAAAAGAATTTCCTTTTTCCATAGATTTGGCATTTATTTAAAAGAAACACTTAATTTACAGAAAGGCTTTTCCCATCATTAAGAAGCAATCTTTGGCTTCCAAATCAATCCTTCATGACATATTTCAAGCAGCTTATTGATTTGTTATATTTTAGCACGCTTTTGCTAAAGAAAGAGACTTTAACTGAAGCCTAACAGTTACAGTTAAGTAACAGCCATACAGTAAGTACAGAGTTTAATTTCCTGTGTAGAAATCTGTAGAAGAAATAAATATAAGCAGTATCCAGCATAATACTAAACCAGATTAGTAGTTTTGGCATGCTAAAGCACGCTAAAGTAAGCTCTTACTGTTTTGGAGACTATATGCTTTATTGTGTGCTGGGTCTACCCTGCCCACCTCCATGTCAGAGTCCTCTGTTTTTCTGTCAGAACATTGAGGTTTTCTTATTTTTCATCCTTTGTCTTTTATATTCTAGACATAGGTCTTTAAGTCCACAGAATAATTTGGAAGGATTTCATTCACATCCATCAATGTGAGGCTTTGGGATAATGAAATGGTATGCTTAAGTTAGCATTTCTATTTCATACAAATATTTACATCCAGATTAATTCTCTTTTCCTTAAACACAGTAGAAACACAAGGAGCTTAGCAGCAATTTCTTCTAACCAGTGCTTTCTCTCAGTTACTGCAAGAGATCTCCAATCCAGGCACTAAGATGCAACTCAGTAATAGCATCCATCCCTAGATAGCTTTAGGAAAGATCAGGAACTGAGGTCTTCCACTCTGAATAAGAGCAGCAGAAGATGATGTACCTGGCCACAAGAAGGTTCTTCATGCCCAGGTGCTGTGAGAGGCAGCCAAAACACTGCCCTGTTGCAGAAGTAACTTCTGTAATAACGCTCTGTCAGTAATTCCACATGATTTCTCTAGTTCCTGAAAGTTCAGCTTCATTTTTATTAAAATGACTTTTTGTTTCTCTCTTTTTCTGTTTCCACTTCCATTTATATCTCCTTAGGCTGTTCTTGTGAGACACACAGCTGCACCTAGGATATTATTTTCATACCCATAACAGATGGTGTTTTCTGCCAAAACCTACTGTTCTGACTTTTCAAGATTTTCCTCCTTGTTTTATCTAGTTCGCACTCACCCGTTGTGTATAGGGTAAGGTTTGAATCTATTTCATTACAATTCCTTGCATTTGAAGTAGTAATCCAACCACTAGCTGTAGTTACCTTCTGGACTCATGCTGATCACACTTGTGCAGAAGCAGCCTTTCTTTGCTGGTGCAGGACTGTCACCTCTGTGTGTTAGGTAGCATCTGCTCCTTTCATGAATATGCCATGATTTGGATCTGTGGGAAGACTCTGATCTGCTCTGACTAGCATGTATCTGCTTGACCAGCTAGACAGGCAACCAAAACTAGCCTGGAATATATGTTTCTTCAGAGGACATATGGAAAAGCTTTAATTTTTTTTTTAAGTTTTGCTTGTGCAAATATGTCATTTTGGAGAAAACAGGCTTTTTCTTGCTGTTATTCAGATATTATTCTTACTTTCTACAAAGTTACTATGTTTGCATTGTTCTAAAACTAGTTTTCTATCTTTGGTTGTTATAAAGGACTTGTCTTTGCAGTCATTCATAGTAGCATAATCTTGTTTTCCTTTCCAAATATGATGTCTTGTGGGTACATTTGCTGTATATTTAATCAATGGGGGTTTTTTGTTTTGCCTTTTTTAAAAATGGTCCAAGTTCTTGACTGACTTTTTTTTCCTAATTATTTGCCGTAATTTTAGGTAATGCAACTGAACTGGAAAATTTAAATTCTTCATTTTTCTTTTGGCTTCCAAGAAGCCAAGTAGTCTCATTTCTTCAGCTTCTCGTATGTGGTTTCTGAGCCAGTGTCAGACCTTCACAATTAAGACAACTAATTCCATCGTTAGTATATGCACTAAAGTAAAAGACAGTGTGGAGGGTAGGAGAAATTAGGGAAGTCTATCTCTTATTTGCCCTAACTACCAAACACGTGGTTAGGCTCCTAGGCATTTTCCAGGCTATTTCAGCACTTTCCAGGGCTGCCTCTCGTGGGGGGCAGTGGGAAGCCACAGTGGGGTCTCCTCCTGCAGCACGAGAGGCTGCTTTAAGTCCTGGAGTCTTAACACAAATCTCACCCGAGGAATTCAACCTGACTTTGCTGAGAGGCCCTCCAGGTGGCAATGCAGACAAACTAACAGGTCAGAAGGACAGCTTGGAAATACTGAACTGAGATCTAAAGTTTAGATTACCAGAGTGGTCATTTCATTTGTGCTTAATGTAAATTATTCATCATTTGGACAGGACAGAGAATTTCACTTAAATAATAACTGGGCGCAAAACAAAAGGGATAAATTTGGTCTATGTGATCCATTAATATTGTTAGTTACTAAGATTAGAAGATTCAGATATAAATGTTAAAAAAAATTAACACACAACATTTAAAGACACTAAAATTAGTCACTTTGATTTTTTACTATTGGTGCTTCATTCTCTGGAGTCATGTGTATTGGTAGCCACTTATTCCTTGAGGGATGAATAGAAAATACTACTTTTTATGATCTAATGTTATTTATACCAATTTTACAAAGTCTAAAATTTGTTTATAGTTATGACAGATGGAGAATCTTCTAGGTGATTTAAAAATATTAAACATCAGGAAATGAAAGACAGATAATATGCTTAAAACTTGAGATTTTCAGACAACAAATTTCAGCTTGTATATATATTACGAATTATTTATTTATCAAAAAGGTCTAGCTGGTGATGTTTCATGTCCAAATTCATAATCTTTAACTTGCAAGAAAGCCAAAACCAAAGTCTTAGTAAGAAAACAAAAAATGAACCCTAAATTACATGTAAACTTTAAATAAGATTTTTCTCCATCCTTGTTACAGAGATCTTGCAACAACACAAAAATGAAAACAAGCTCCTGGTGCCAACCTTCAGGAATTGGTTACTTAAATTACTGTTATTTATGTGATTATGTGCAAAAGTGATTAAGTTTTGCAACATATCTCTATGTCCATTCCTTAGCATACCAACCTGGTAAGATTGCTTTGTCAGGGAAAAGAACTTTAAAGGGGCTTAATCATCTCAAGGAGAATTATTTGCTGGGTGCATTGATTTAAAGCTATTTGTAAACTTTCCTCAGAAAGAAAGCGTCTCCAGGAGTTTTATGAATGCATATCTGATTTCTTAAATAACATTTTTTAACCTGATCCACTATGTGTTTGAACTGCACTACTGAGTTCTTGAATGATAGGAACAAATACCTGAGTGGCCAGTTTGAATTGGCCACTCAGATGGTTAATATTGATAAACCTTCACACCACTTTTCTGATTTGAAGACACGTTAGGGTTTTTTTTTTCTCTCCTAAATTACAAAATTTAGGATTTACAGCTGCAGTTTACTACATGTATCATTTTTCTTGATTTATTGTACTTATGTCAATTCCTTTTGTTGGTATTTCAGTTTTATTTGTAGTTCCATGCCACACTGTTAATCTATCTATGTAGAAAACCTTTAAGGGAAATGTTATTGACATATATGCCTTGTTTTCTCTTTTTTTCAACATTCCATTCAGTGCTGCTTCAGCTAAGTATTCCATGAACAAATAAGCACAATAAATCTTTTGAGACAAGATTAACAGGCCACACAATTATGTTCAGAAACCACACAAATGCTCCAAGGGGTAATTAATTTATGCAAATAAAGAAAAGAAAAAGTCAATTATAATGCTATGTAATTTAGAATATATTCCTTCTAGAAAATTCCAAGGCACACTCTAGGCTACTTCAGAAACTCTGTTATGGAAAATAAGTTTCTATTTAGCAGTATGCTATTAGATTACAGCAAGATCATAAATAGAAAAGCTGATTTATACACCCTTGAATTTTTGGAACTGTAATCCCATTGTATTTGTACTTCTTTGAGTGTCACCAGGGCTTCCTGGATCTTTCTGTTGTATATAGGTGTTGTAGATTTTGTGATTTTATTACAGACTAAAGCTTAGCACTGCACTTGAGGAAATATTTTAGCTTATATAGTGGACTTTTCCAGACAAAATATTTGTGTATTTTCTTATCAATAGGATAAGCATATCAGAATATCAATAGGAACTGAACTTGTTTCAAAAAGTTCTTCCAGTCATGTATGTAATACCCTTATCTGATGAAACTCCTGTAAATTTGAGATCCTTATTGTGGAATTGATATAGGTAATGGATTTGTAGTGTGTGTATAAGGTTCTCATCACTACAGTAACTGAGAAGGATAACAATCCATGTTCCAAACTGATGCATCATGTTCTCTTCACATACAGGGGACTTGTAATACTCATATTTGTCTTTCAATGCCCTAGTTAGAGAAAATTACACCCTACCTGTAAGCTCCTTATTTGCAATTCATTCTCTGTCTAGGATTTTATTTTGGTTTGTTTTTTTGTCTTTTGACAAACAGTCTGAGTTTTTAGTCACAGTTTTCTGCCAGGCTTTCAGTGGCATACCAATATAAAGTAAAGGTATCAGTTTTTTCCCTATTTAAAGACAAAATATTGCTTATAAAGCAGTTTAATGATTTGAGTATATAAATCCTTAATACTGTTTTCATTGGCTAAAATTTTTTCTGACCCTTTTGCCCCATAATTCATTCTGGTGTGTTATCACTATCCACATATTCATAGATTTGGTCCAATGTGAGCTGTCCGAGATGGGAACTGGGTACTTGAGAGGTAAGAGTCTCATACAGGATATGTACATGCATGTAGTTCCTACAATAGGTGGAGTGCCAGGCCAGGCATTAGTACATAAATACCAATAGAGACTGATTGATAAAGTGATTGAAGAGGGAAGAACTAAAGCCAGCAGGGAGTTACCGCTTATTTTAAGGCTGTTGATGGTGCAAGTTTTGGTGCAAGAGCAAGATGTCAAGTGTAAAAATGAAAAAAAAAAAAAAAAAAAAAAAGAGAGAACTATGAAGGGAGTCATAACCATCAGTGTTTGAGCAGCATTTTCCTTCGGAAAGCAGCAAAAATGAAATTTAGTGCTGTTCTGGGGAAGAGGCAAGTGGGCTTTATATGTTTATTTGTCATGTGTCCCAAGAGCCCATCTTTTTAACTTTGGTAAGTTTAACAGGGGTTTTATACCAACATGCAGTTGTATCTGATCTGACCTGTTAGCTTTTTGTTGTCTCTTTAAGATATACTCTTTAAGAATACTGGCTCAATATGAGTAAATAAGCTTCCTTGTGCTGCTCTTCATCTATGAGACAAGAGTTGATTCTTTCTGAATGGTGCTTCTTCCACCACACATTGGCCCTGGTGATGGCAGATTGCAGGTCTTCTCTTTCCTCTGTATGGAAACATAAAATTCCTTGAAGTCAGAGCTGTACTGAATGGAGAACTGGTAGAGTTTGCCAGCTTGCTATTTCTTGAGAAATAGGAATTTAGTCTCAGTTCATAAAATTATAGAATCAGTTACGTTGGGAAAACTGTCCAGGGTCATTGAGGTCAACTGTTAATGCATCATTGCTAACTGCAACACTAAACCCCATCTGTAAGCATCATGTCTGAATATCTTTTAAATACCTCCATGGATGGTGACTCCACCACTTTCCTGGGCAGGCTGTTCCAGTGCTGGACAACCCTTTTGGTGAAGACATTTTTCTTACTATCCAATCTAAATGTCCTCTGGGACAACTTGAGGCCATTTCCTCTTGTCTTACTGTTTGTTTCTTGGGAGAAGAGACTGATCCCATGCCTTACTACATCCTCCTTCAGCTTTAGAGAGCCATAAGGTCCCCCCTGAGCCTCTTTCTCCAGACCAAAACATCACCAACTCCCTCAGCTGCTCCTCTTAGGACTTGGGCTCCAGACCCTTCACCAGCTCTCTTGCCCTTCTCTGGACTCACTCCAGCACCTCAATGTCTTTCATGTTGAAGGGAGCCCAAAACGGGACACAGGATTCAGTGCTGAGTACAGAGGGACAATCACTGCCCTGGTCCTGCTGGCCACACTATTGCTGATACATACCAGGATGCCATTGGCCTTCTTGGCTACCTGGACACACCGACAGCTCATGTTCAGCCAGCTGCTGAGCAACACTCCCAGGTCCTTTTCCATTGGGCAGCTCTCCAGGCACTCTGCCCTCAGCCTCTAGTACTTCCTGGAGTTGTTGTGACTCAGGTGTAGGATCTGGCGCTTTGTTTTCTTGAAGATTCCCCTCGTACAATTGGTCTTATCACATCAATCAAGCATGTCCAGATCAGTCTGCAAGTCTTTCTGCCTGCAAACGGATCAAACGTTACCTTTGATTTTGGTATAATCTGCAAAGTGACAGAGGGTACACTTGATCTCCTCACCCAGATAAAGATATAGAACAAAATTGATCCTAAGAATGAGCCCTGAGGAACACCACTTGTGACTGTCTACCAGCTGGATATAACTCCATACTCCAACTTTTTTTTTCCTCAGTCATTCAGAAGGTTTTTTTACCCAAAAAAAAAAGAGTGTGTTTCTCTAAGCCATGAGCAGCCAGTTTTACCAAGAGAATTCAATATTTATGCCAAAGAATGTTCCGAGTCAACAAAGCTATAAATTTCCATCTGATTATTTCAGCTGGAGAATCGGCACGATTGCGTACTGTTAAACCTGTATGTGGGTTTGCCTAGTGGCCAGTATATAAAAAGTGTTGTATAAGACTTGATGGATCAGATGAGTTCAACTGGACTCAAGAGAGGAGAAGTTATTCTTGGATGCTTCTCAGGCACTGCCTTCCTAAAAGTTGTCAGGTTTTTACAGGGTAGATGTCTGGAATACAATAGGATGTCTGCATACAAGGTTAGGTGTGTTTAACAAAGGTAAAATCGAGTTAATAGTATGATGCAGACACATCAAGGATTTGTAACATGACATGATCTGCAGGAAGAGCAGAATCCATACAGACATATTCAATTAATTTTGATTAATAAATCTATTGCCTGAGATTTTTGTATGGCAGAAGGGATGAAATGTATCGAATGGATTTTTGTAAATCTAAACATACCTTACATAAACATAGGAAAGCTTTTTATGGAGATAAATAATTTTCAACTGCTTTTTTTTATGTTAAAACATCCAAGAAAGCATACTCAAATCCAGAGTTTGATCTTTTAGGTTGCTAAGTTCTTCCTCCCCTCATTTCAGTAATAGGCTTCAGTTGTATCAATGCCACATGAATCTCAGTGCATTTTGACAGAATAGTGATAGATCTATGTCTTTACCATTATTTCCTAATTCCAGATATATGTGTCATACTACAAATTTTATTTCATTTTTAATGAACCACATATTCTGCAAAACTCCCTGGTTAAGGATTTACACCATCAGAATGGAACTCTTATTTGATTTGTTTTTTAAATTATGTTCCATTACAGTGCTTCATAAAGAGAATATGGGGTTATGGAGATAAAATCATTAATATAGGTCTAATTGATTCTGCATATGTCTTTTTACTCTAAAATTGGTTAGCTATATTAAAGATATATAAATAAATGCTACTTCTTTCTGTCTCACATTTTCCAGAGAATTGTATTTCAGTACTGAGTATAAATTCACATAGGAATCAACAGACTTGGAATTCATAAAACTGACAAACCACTGGGCAAAATTACAAAACTATGAAGAATAAATTTTTCACCTTTCAGTTACTACATATTCTTGTTATAAGTGTGTGTGGAAGAACAACTTAAGAGGAAGCCCATTCAAGGCCTGTTGTGGAAACCAAATACCATTAGAAGGTGGCCTTTACCATTGTTGCGGCCTTTTGGAAGATACTAGGTCCAGCTCACCCTGTGTGGATGAGGAGAACGTTTAGGAGTCACTCCTTGTGCTGCAGTTGCTCAGTATTGTAGCATGGCTCATTGCCCAATGAGCACAGCAAAGCAAATTGATTCAGTTCCTCATGGGTGGATTGGAATCAGCCCTGTGAGAGAGTCACACGGAAAGCTGCTAGTTACAGACAGAACAAACTTACGCATCTAAATTAGACAATTGTGTGAGTTTACTTAATGAAAACTCATCTATTCAAAAATACGTTTGTGTTTGGACTTGTTTGGTTCTTCCTTACTTTTATCTCTGTTCCTAAATGCATTTACATGACACTGTAGACTGCAATAACTACGGGTAGGTCATTCATTTCATTTTCTCCAGTTAGCATCAGGTGGAGGTGCTTTTAAGTAACTTTTTAAATGAGTTTGCTTCTCCTTTATTCAAAAATAAAGGAGCTGTTCTCTGATGATGTCATTATGATATCAGTAGTAAATTCCGTAGACTAATCTTGTGATATCTGACAGTATTTTCTTTAACGATTGTAAGAGTCAATGCCATATTCCAGGTTGTCTGTAATAGCCTCTCCTCAGATTCTATTATCTGTCATCACTGCAGATGTGCCTATGATTATTCTATAAGATTATCTTGTTACTGAGATATTTTACTCATTTGGGCATCATTTTTTTAATGAAGCTATATTTGTTCTCTTTACTGAAAAACAGTGGTTTTCTTTCAGGTTTTCATGCTTAATGGTATAATTTTTAATGTGTGTCCTCATATAGACTTCTGTAAGATTCTTTTGTGAGTAAGGGTTTTAAGATTAGTTCTTATATCACGTATGTATATATATGAATATGTCAGAACTGTGTCTACACTTCTGTAATCCTGTTTCCTTTCATTCTGTTGCACCAATGATTATAATGATAAGACACTTGTTTTCCATATTTCTGTATGATTCAGTCTTTAAGTGTGCAGGCTTACAAAAAATAGGAAAAAACAGCGTGTTTTGATAGTACTGCTGAAAGAATGATATGGCTGATGTGTAACTGCAAAAAGCTTCTATTCTGAGAGAGCCTGAAGAATGTAGAAACGGGATAATTTCAGTAAATATGAAAGAATTCATTATGAATGAGTTTAAGAGTAGAAAAAAAATTAAAAGATCTAGCACAGCAACATATTCCAAATAATTAAACTAAAACTAGAGATAAACATACTGTTACCTAGAATAATTAGTCCTTGGAAAAACTTGATTCTAAATGAACAATTGAAAATGGTTTTATTCTTACATTTAAATAGGTAGTTAGTGATTGATTCTTATTATTGCAAAGGGATGCTTGATCTTGGGCAGACACCTGACATTTTTAAAGACCTCTGTCAATTCGTTTGGAGAAAAAATCGGAGGATTACTCACTTTTCAGCTGCTAAAGTATGTTTGTATTTTAAAAATAATGGAGCAAGAAAGCAGAAAGGTCGGGCACTGATGCTTTTGAAAGTGCAATGCATGAGTTGCAAAGGAGTGAGACATGGTAGAATCAAGTTCTAGTGTATAATACAGGCAGCAAAATTCCCACACCACCTTTTCATGTTTGAAGAGTTTTAGGCCAGATGTGTCTTGGATACAGTAGTTCTTTTTCTGAATTCATAACTTTCTTAAAAGCTCAAGCTTGCTGACGTCTTGTGGCTTGGTCAAGTGAAACCACTTTCCTCCTCTTGTTCTTTCCTAGAAGGATTTGTACGTGGTCCATCTTGCTGGTGGTTTCTATTTCTAAGAAGGGAGCGGAAGCCAACATGGATAAGCTAGAGAAGATCTAATTCTTATCCTTATGCTTTAGAAATACTTTATCTTCCATGTTGGACTTGGCTTCACCACCTTTAAAGCTTCTCTGGTTTGAAGGAGCGCTCAGACACTCAGCAGCAGTACCTTTGTGGAAACTGTCAAGCCAAAGCTGTTGCTCGTTACTGGCTGGGAGAGCAGCTTGTCTTTTAGAACAAGAACATTGCAATTTATTTTGATCCCTGAGATGATGTAGAAAAAGGTGTCTGGTGTCTAGGTGGGAATCAAGACATAAAACCCAAAAAATGTGGGGGATTGAATGTAAGTGAAAGGTCTTGATGAGTAATTGGGTGGAGAGGAATTGCTCCGAGGAAGAGTGGTCGGGGCTGTTCAAGCAGCCTGATGTGTCTTAAAGTGAACATCATTCAGATGTCTTGTGGAGAGAATGCCCTTTTGATTGTCTGTTGGGAAAATTAGCACTTTTATAGAGCTATGCTTTCTCAAAGCACTTTCCCAAAGATTTTGCAGGCATCAGTGTTCATCTACCTACTTCCCTTGTTGACAGACAGATGTTTTTCCATTTCATAGGAAAAAAGGCTGTAATAGAAAGGGGCAGACTTGCTACTGCAGGTAGCAAACAGGTGCAGCTATGAACGAGACAGACAGAGCTGTCCTTAAAATAAGCCAATAAACTGGTGAGCTATAAGCTTAACTGAGAGTGCTTCTGCTGATTAATGGAGCAATGAATAACTATTAAATCCAGGGGGTTTGCAGTCTCATATATGTGCTGTTCTGCTGTTTCCTTACCAGCTATAGCTATCTGCTATTCAGTTTCCCCTTACATTCATTTACTGTGTTTGAACTGGACTAATTAATCCATTTAAGAAATAATTAAGTCATACTTCAAAAGGTAGAACTGGAGAAAAGTGCTAAACAGTGGCAGTATTTTCAAACCAGCTATGTAACCTGTCCAGAACAAAAACATGGACTTTTGATAAAGTGTATCTATGAAAGGATCTTTGGACATCAATATGTGTAGGCAAAAAATGGCAGATATGAATAATTACTAAACAGTATCATAAACCTCATCCTAATATAATTTAACTTCAATGAAATTTCTGAGATAGCTGATGTAAATACAATTCTGAGCCAAATAAATTTATAATACAACTTTGCATAAGTGTTTTCTTTGATTTCAGAGTTACACTGGGGATAGCTATGGCCCCAAAATACAAAACCAAATCCATATTATGGCAATCAGCCTACTGTCTGATGGAAGAAACTAAACTTTCTAGAAAATGCATAGGATATACGTAGTATATCTTCTTGAATGTCTGTGTATGTATGTATATATTTATATTCATACAGATGTCCACTTCTCTGAGTGATATCTTTTCAACAGTTAAAAATCCTCTGCTTTCATATCTAGGGTAATTATCCTGATAACTAAATTTCTGCTCAAAATGGGAAAATGAGAGCACTAGTACATTCTTTCACCTTTTCATTGTTTGAAAACTAGGAAAAAATGTTTTTGAACACTTTTAGAGTTTAGGCATTCATTACCTGTGCTGCTAAGGTTTATTGAAAGCAGCTGGATGCCTGCCTCTGTCCTCCCCCTTCTTGGAATTGCTGCCAGAACAGGTAGTCAGAAATGGAAAGTAGGGCATCTGTGCTCTGTCTCCCTCTCTCTCTCTCTCTCAGGAAAACATCTGCAGCTTCCATAGGAAGCACTCATTTTTTCCCATCAGCAAAGACTCTGGATACCCTTGGGTCCAGTTTTGGCACAGCAAGCCAAGTAGGATGCAGTTTATGGCTTCAAACTTATGAGAGAAATCATTCAGGCAGTCCCATCCCTGGCAGAACACTGAGAAATTCCCCAGGCTGCAAGCCACATGTGGGTCTCTGACCTTCTATTAGCTCACCATGGGAGAGGTTAACAATTGTTGAGACTTCAGTCCTCCCTTTGACATACAAATAGAACAATACTAAATAGCCTTTCCAAGACAAACATAATCAGGGCACAACATGCTTTTTAGTGCAGGGTTCAATGTAGAGGGGGAGAAACCCCAAATCAAAAACCCAGCTCCAAAACTTAGAATTAGAGCAGGATATGTTGCTATGAAGACAAAGCCTGGGTTGGTATTTTTTCCAGCATTCTGCCATTGTTTGTGTTATTGTGATTTGTGACTTTTTAAAACCAATGTAATCATGAGATGGAAACAAATTCTCACACCATTTTTAGCTCTTCACGTGGTCAGTGCCATGATTTATGGAACTAAGATTGCTCAGTAGCTGGAATGACATAAGAAATGCATGCAATTATCTGATTTTTAAGAATGCCTGTTGTAGTTATCTAAGTACATTGTTGTTGATATTAAAAAACAAAAAAAGGATTCATAATTATTGATATGAGGGTTGGCCTCACAGAAGGCCAAATCCCTTCCTTTTTGAGATGTCTTTGTCTTCTCAAAAATTACTGTAGTAAATGAAACTATTTTGGATTTTAGTAAAACAGACTGCAAAGTAACTCTTTTTTTGAGAAACAGAGTTACTGGATTTTTTTGCAGCTAAGAAACTACAAAGACTAAATATTTTGCTCTATGCTGCATAATCTGTGGCAAATAGCCCAGCATTCCAGGCTTTTACCATAACTACTTGATTACTCTTTCAATCTTAAAGGCAAATGATTTTTACTATGCAGTCCCATGGCTTTACTGTAGAGTATTTTGAGTGTAAAACAGGAGTGAATTAACTTATGCTTTTGCCATCAGCCTTTGCAGCTATTGTCTGAAGGGCAATGCAAACTGATCCCTGAATGCAGTAGTCCTATGACTTCTCTGATGGGAAGCAGGTTCAGCCACATTCAGTGCCAGAAACTCGGGTGGGGAGGGAGAAAGCAGCATCATACTTTTCATATTTTTACTAAGGTGACAACCACATCTGAGACTGAAATTAGTAAAGTCTTGCACAAGGTTGGTTATTGCAAAAATATAGTCGCTAAGTCATGGTTGCTCCCTGTGCTAAGCAGACATATCTTTATTAACCACTTTTAGCAAAGTAGATCTGAGAAAAAGTTATTTAGAGGTGGAGAGTGCTTTTGTATTCATTGTGAATAAACAGAAATACCAGACTGGCAGAGATCTTGCACCGGAGAAAGATCAAGTACAGCTACACGATAGACTCATGCCTGTCTAACCATTTACAGGCCAACTTCCATACACAGAGGATTCCAATGCTATACCATCCTTAAACCATCCATTATCTAATGAAAATTTTAGTTAGAAAAGGCTTGGGTTTATTTCCATTATCCTAAGCACTAGCTTATAGTCTTTTCTTTTGTATTAGTCTTTTACATGTCAAAAGATGGATCTTACTCCCCTCCTGAGTGTTTTGTTTGTTTGAATACACAACAGAATTCCTTCAAGCTTTCCTACATGTTCATTTTTCTAAACCTTTCTATAATTCTTATAGTCTAGTTCACAACTATATGCAATGTATCTATGTTTTCCTTTAAGACCTCACCACCTTTCAGTAGGCTGGATCAATACATTAAATGTGTATTTTATATAATTCATATATAAAGCATATTATAAGATAATAACATATATAGTATACATTATATAATAGTTATGTATAAATGCTTCTATTAATATTTTCCACATTGATACTGACATTTTTTTGTATCAGCAATGTTAGTTTGAGACGTTTTGTTTGTGAACTACTTTAACTCCAATTTTTTTCTGATGTACTCCTCCTTAATGATTATTCCTCACAGGATATTTATGTATTTGGTTTCTCTCTAGTATCTCCCATCTCTACTCAATTATATGGTTTCTTAAGCATCTCCAGATTTTTAAAAAACTATTACGAATTTCACATTTTCCAGGAAAAGAAAGATTTTGTTTTGTTTTGTTTTTGTATTTTAGAAATGTTATACCCTAAGTGCCTGCTTTTTCATCAAAACTCTGGTTTCTCTTTCATTTTGTGATGTAATCTTTGATTCTTCTTTTCTGGATGTTTCTTCTCCAACTCAGTTCTGCACCTTCCATACTGAAGTTTCATTTGGACCATAGTCCCCTAGTTTTCCTAATAAAAAGTCACATAGATTACTTCCATCAATTTTTTTTCTCAAACCTAATTAAACAGTACAACTATATTTACTTGACATCGTAAGTGAGAATATGAATGATTTCACTCATTTGAATTCATCTGTGGTTAATGTCAAGAACAACTTCTTTTATATAACTGAAAGACGATGAGTTTTTGGAATAAATGGGAGCTTCCCCAGGCAAGAATAGAAACAACAAACCACACCCCAGGAAGATTCTTGAGAGCAGGGAAGAGACACGCCAACAGCCAGGACATCTACTTTTCCATGTAAAGGAATGGACAGAGGGCTGGATCGACTTCACCATATTTTTCTTCTCCTTGAACTTAAAAACTTAAAACCAGTCACAGCTTACTGCCTTTGGCCCCAAAAGATTGCTGGCCAGCAGGATGGCTGTGTTCCATCTTTAACATGGACATGCATCTTCCTTCATGGCAAGTTTTTTCCTTTATGGTATTAATGAATATCGACCCATTTCCTTCATTCAGAAATTGGTTGATTTGATTTTTTTAAATGCTGAGAACAGCCTTCTGTGTTCTCCATTTTTCAATTAAAGGATTAATTTCTCCTTACAACATGTTGGCTTTAAGAGCAATCTTCATCTAGAGTGACTTTTAGCCTTGATCTTCCTATGTCTGTCTTGAATACTTTTCTGGTGTTTGTTCACTGTATTGGAAATCCCTTCTGCTTGTCACTCAATTGTTTTATCCCTCGCTGCACATTCTTAATCTGTTCATTCACGTTTGCCATTAGTCACAGCAGCCAGCTTTTCCCTGTCACGTCTCTTCAACATCTGCAGCAAAGTTTTTCCCATCAGTGATCTAATGTCTGTGGGTTATACTTAAAGGCTGGGATTACTTTTTTAATATTTTTCCCCACATACAATGGAAAAATTTCCATTTTGGAGCTCATAGCTAGTCAACCTTCTCTCAAGAGGATATTTAGTATACCAGTGAGTGGAGATCACTTTGCAGCACCTTTTTCAGAGCTCTTCAGGCTGACAGAGTGCTCTTGGTTCTCTTCACCACCTGCCAGGGTGGTTATGCACTACAGCTACACTGAAATGAAGGCATCCATACAGAAAAAAATGTTTTACGCCTGCTAACGATGGAGATATTGGACACTGAATTGCTTCAGTATAGTATTGTATTAAACTGAAATAAAAATGAAAGCATTGAAGAGTTGAAATATGTTTGTAGATGCCTCTTTGGAAAATATTACACAGCCAGGTACCATCTTGTCCAAATTCTGAAATGTTAGGTTCAGCAATTTTTCTTCCATGTTCAAACTTTGGTTTTCCTGTATTTTCAAGCAAGGACAAAGGCTTAAAGGAGAGCTCCCTTCTGCATTGCTCCTTTAAATTAATTTGTCTCATCTTTTAAGTAAAATTTTCTTCAAAGCAGGATTAAGCAGTACAGTACCTAAACACTTCTTGCAGCCAAGACCATAGAAGAAACATACCCTTACTTTTATATATATCTACAGCCTTTCTCACTTAGAATACCAAATTTAAAAGCATTCAATTCTTTAAGCCTAAGACAAATATATAAATTTGATAAAATATAAGACCTGTGCAGTAATCTATCAGTTAAAGTAAAATGGGCTTCATTTTTTTTAATAAGGAAAATTAAACTGTTCTTTATACATAAATTAAATAATACCTTGTGACGTGAAATGCTTCTTTGCAGATATCTGTTTAACCCTCCAAGTTGTGTTTGAGCTAGAAGTGGTGCAGTGGGGTTTATGCAATTATGCTACAGCTGCTGGGAGATGTAAAAGTAAATGAGGTGTTTCATCTCAATGGATACAACTGCTGTTTAAATTTTTAAGATAATAAGCTCAACAACTTTAGCCAAACTGAGACACGACTATCTCAAATATTTTATTTGTGCAATGAAAGAATCTTAATAACTCTCTCAATCTCATTTGGCCTATTAGCCTGCAACAGATTAAACTGGTATGTTTACTGGTTGACTAAGTTTTTCATTTTGTTTTACCATCAGTTTTGTTAACTTTTCTGAAAGCCTTATTTTTAATCATTGATCTATCATATCATAATTGAGAAAATTTCCATGGCTCTTGTTTCTCAAATTTGGGATTAAATTGAGGTTGAAAAAAATCATAACATTTAAGATACAAAAGGTGACATTCAGAATTAAGGTCTTCTGAAACTGTTGATCATTGAACTTGCTTTTCAGAACTGTTTTGTCAGAAATAAAACTAAAGCAGTATGAAAGAAACTCTAAAATATTGTTGTGTTCTAGAATTGCAATTTGTAAATTCTAAATTTTGTTCACAGTCTTTATGAAGTTTTTCAGCTCAGATGGTGATAGATATATTCTAAACACTAATTTCTTTTTTTGGGAATTAATTGCAAAACTATGAAACATGCTTGGTTCAGAAGTTATATTTAGATGTTTTTAAATGATAAAAAGGATTTCTTCTCTTTAACATAGTTTTACTTTGTGGTCAGCTTGAAATAGATAAGCATTTTAGGATGATCCAGAAATCTATAAATGGAATTAGGTAACACTGTGGAAAGTATTCTCAGATGTTTCAATAAAATAGTATAAGACAAATTTTATACTGAAGAGATACAAGGTTTAATACATGTTAATGAGTATGATGTTGATACTGTCTCCAGCTTGCATTAGATCATCACAAGGTGAAGATTCAATAATTATTAACATATTTAGGAATTCCAATTCATATGACTGACAGGAAAGCTGCTTCCCACTTCAGTAACTATTTTTGTCTTTTGGGGAATGAGGTAAAATCTTCCTAATCCTGGTGCTTCGGTTGTTGATTATTCTGTGACTCAAGAGAGAAGGTATTTCATAGATATCAGTTCGATAGGATACATTTATCTGCACAAATGATATGAGAGGCAGTGGACTGCCTTCTCCCGAGTGAAGGACATGATGCCAGATAACATGCTGCTTGCACATAAGCCACTTTAGGTCTAAATATACTGCAATAGCACTGCCTGTGTAAAAATCCCCACGTATTTTACTGAGGAATGTGACTTACTAGCTTGTGTGCAATGCCAGGAAAGACAGAGTCAAGCTGGTGCTGTGCTGAGATTTAGCAGCTTATGTGCTTGCTAGCTCAGGCATCTCTGCAGTGCACTTGATTTTGTACTGGGGCTGTGTCCAGCTGTGAAAGCAACTGAGAAATAGATATTCTTTCTCCAGATCTTCCTTTGTCTTTCCTGGGTAGGTAATATAAGCCTTTAAAGGTATTTGGGCCTTTGCAGCCTATGTTTTCATGCATTATCTAGCTTTAGAGTCTCAGACCATATTTTAATAAAAGAAGGAATGTTTAAAACATTTAACAGAATGAAAAGGAGGTGTATATATCTCTTCCCTATTGTTTTCTCATTATTTGATAGTAGTGAAGTATAAAACCAAAGAAATATGTCATAAAAGAAGAAAGCAGTGTGCGTGAACTATCAATATGTTTTGTGGGTATTGAAGATACTTGGCTAAATCCTGTGTGTGCCAACAGAGTCTTAATCGTAGAGTCATAGAGTAGTTAGGCTTGGAAGGGACCTCCAGAGATAGTCTGGTTCCACCTTCTCTGCAGTGAGCAGGGACATCAGATGACCACCTTGTTCTAGGTCAGGGGCGTGCTGGATCTGTGACATCTGCTGCACCAGTAGTCTGAAGGTCTGTCGTAAACCCTTATGGAGAATTTCCAAACATCTGCTACTTTTACAGAAATCTTGAACAAAAGCTGTGAAGCCACTATTATTGTAGCTGTCCCTGTTCCCTTGTTTCCACAGTTCCTTCACCAAAAAAAAAGGAAAAATTGCTTGCCACTTTCTTCTGCATATATTTCCAAGTATAAGGGAGTCATCACACGGAGGAGGAACCTTCCTGTTTCCTAGCTTCTCTTTCCGTCTATTATTGTTGCAACTTTTTTTAAAATTAGTGATTCCTGGATTTGCTGCTAATGTTATGGCATTTCTCTACTAGCCTGACTGCTCATCTCCAAACATTGTACTGAAAATGAAGATCCATGCATTTGTTATCCAAATCCTGCCTTCCAGAAATAGTAAACCTCTTCCCCCACTTATAAGACCCAAATTTTCTATCTCCTCTTCTATTTCAGTACCTGTAACGGTCATCTGTAGAGAAATGGGGGAAAAAATGTATTGGTGAAAAATGCATCATTTGGGTACTTGTGAAATTTGGAGTAGTTTGTTCAGTCATTTTGTTATTAATATTAGCAACTTTTCAGCCTTTCTATCAGTTTATGGACTCTGTCTTTAGTTGGAAAGGACAGTGACATTACCCAGACACAGCTTTCTCAGACAAAGTCTAGAAATTACGCTATTGTTACTGTTGATGGTATGAAGTTATGTCTTGTACCTGTGAAGAAGCCATGTCCAAATTTGTATATAAAGAACATAAAAAGAGCCTTAATCGTGTTTGTTTTGTAGTATCATTTAAATTCCTCTAACATCACCTTGTTTATCATATTTGCCAGCACCAGGTCCACTTTGTGATGTGAACAGGAAACTTAGTGAAGTATATGGATGTGCTGATCTTCCTAAGCCCTATCCAGAGCTAGGAATACATTATCCAGCACAGAGGTGTTCAGAGAATTCAATATAATAAGCATACCCATTCATATGATATTGTACCCCAGAAGTTGTGAATAACAGTTGCAGATTGTCTCTGCAGCAAAATTTGGAGTGAACATGTCTGGGCAGAATCTGAGAAATGTCAGAGAATCATTGAATGATTTAGGTTGGAAAGGATCTGAGGTGGTGTGCTTTGAGACTCTTCCCCCTCCTTAAAGCAGAACTATCTTTGGACATTTGTCTACATTTTTAGAGCAATGTCTAAAGCCTTCTAATTCTATCCAGATGAAATCTGCAGGAGGAAAGAAAGACATCATGTCTAGGCATCTCAGATATACAAAGACATTACAAAAGAGAAAATGGCAGAAAACAACATTAGTGTTCAGCAACAAAGCTAATCATGCAGAAGTGGGTGCCTGAATTCAGCTAATGATTTTAAAGTACTTTACAGCCTAATAAACTTCGATTGCCCCAGTGGGAATTTCCTGTGAAGAGCAGACTCAGTCCTGCAGTCAATCCATTAGTTAAGCCATCTTTGTTCTTGTGAATAATGCTATTTGCATTTCTGCAATTCAAGGAGTGAATCTGGCCTGTATGGAAATAGACTATATGAAAGGAGGTAATGTAAATATTTTTACTCTTCCAGCAGTCTAAAGGACAGCCTATAATTAATCTCTAGTTACTTGAACAGGTAAATGTAACAAGTGTTTATATTAAGGTGGCAAAAAGTTTGCATTTAGCTTGGCTAAATATAGAGTTGTGAGAAATCCTACTTTTAGCCTTCCATATATGACTACTGTCCACAGGAATTTTTCATTTTAAGAGAGAAGTGAAACTATTGTTCTTACATCATGTTGTTGATGGAGGAACTTTGTTCAGCATAAAAAAGAAAAAGGTATAATATTAAATTCTCTCTTTTTATTTCAAAACCAGCTGAATTAGGAAACCAATATGTGAATATTTTTATCAAAGGACAAATATTAGTGAGTTTGGACAGTATAAGAAAGAGTGAGAATTTCTGTGAAAATAATTTAGAAAGTGAAATAACCCCAAACTGAACAACCAAGAAAAAAACCTCATTAGCCTATGAGAGTGTTGAGTAGAAAATACAAAGTATCTGCACATAGGATTCAGGAAATATGTTTTCCCAGGGGCATTAGAAAAATACTGGTCAACTATAGTTCAGCTTGCCTGGTGGAATGTTCTTTTGCTGCTTCCTGCTGCCCACACTATTGTCTGCTCAGTTCTGGCACGTATCGTCTCAGCTTTCCATTCCTGACATCACCTGATTGCACCATTCATTCAAGTGGGTCAAGCCTTGTAACTCCAAAATATGTAGCAGCAATCAAAAGAAACTGAACTCCAACCTACACAGCAAGTTTCTGCTTGGTAGCCCCATACAGCTGGCTCTGTTCCTCAGGGCAGGTCAGCATTACAGCAATACAGACAGCCAGAGTTGCTGTCATGCAAGCGAGGATGTGGCCCCTTAATTTTTTATCCTGATGTTTGGGTTTTTCTTAGCCCCTCCACCTCCCAGAATCTTGCAGCATTATTGTTTCCTGAATGCATTATTTCCATCAAATACTGGCATCCTGACATTGATAGGCAGTGAATCAATACTTCTACAGAATTGTGAAGCCAAACTAGTTTTGCAGATCCACAGTATGCAGTATGTGATTTTCCATTCTGCATATAATAACTGCAATTTGAAATACTCCCCCACGAGGACTGATTGCATGCTTTAGGAAATTCACAGTAAAAAATTTAATTAAGAAAGAAGAAACTGCATCACTGCATTTAAAAAAGAGAAATTCACCCAAGATATTTTGTTCATTTTCAGGCTATAATAGCAATAACCATCTTTAGCTGAGGACATTTCCTGGGGCTTAATGGCCCATGGCTGTGCTTCTTCAGGTGATCATCATCATCTCCCAATAGTCATTAATCCCCTACAAATGCCCTGCACCTCAGTCATTAAATGTGCTTAAATGTGCCTTTCTGAAACTGAAATAGTTCTATATTTAATGCATCTTCCAGGAATAGGAGTGATATTTCTGAGGTGAGGAATGAAACAAGTTTATTAATGTGTCAAATAAGTACTAATTATGACAAGTGGATAAGTTCTGTTTCTAGAGATAGCACGACAAAGAATTTTTCCACAGTGAGAGCATGTTGTAAGTCATTGTTTTATGTACATCATGATTTACACTCATCTCAGTTGCATAACAGCCAGATCAGAAATACAGCTAGTTATTTGTAGTTAGATTTCTTCTGCAGAGCATCTCAGCATAGAAAAATCTCACAAAACATGCAGTGTTTTACTGCAGTACTGCTTAAAAAGACTTTCCTTTCCATAGCTGTAAAAATAGAGCTATATGGCTTTACAAGGTGTTTGTGATAATGCAAGAAAATAAAAAGAAGTTAAATCTTTCAAACCTGAAGTCTGAAAGTCTTAAAAAAACTCTTTTGGTGAGAACTTTGAGTCTTTCCTACAAATTGGACCACATTTACAGCATCAGCAGCATCATCAGAGGTTTCAAACACAGTAGATAGCCTACCCCTGCTCAAGTAGAATTAAAGCCTTCAATGAAAATAATTGAAACTACATTAAAATTGAATGAGAATTGGGGGGTTTTATTTATATTTGAATTTTACTTACTCCTATGTTTTGCTATTTTCATCTTGTACTACTAAGCATGCATAGCATACACTTAATGTATACATTGCATGAAGCCTGTACCTGTCCCAGAAAGATTCTGGGAGGGATCAGAGCAGACACAGCCTTCACTCAGTGAAAAATTAGTACATTTTGGGTATTACTGTAATTTATTATTTATGTTGGACATTCTGATCCCATGTGCTTCAGTGAGTGACTGTGCAGATAAAGACAGAAGTAGACCTTTGAGCAATGCCTTATTAAATGCTAAATGTTAAATGATATTAATGTTAAAATAAGAGCTCTCCTAGTCAGCACCTTTAGATTGCAGATAGACCTGAAAAAAGAATTATTACAACCTGACTCAAAAGTTTCTTGTCAAAATTTTCTGTTTCCTTTACCAAGCATTATTAAAATATCTTTCAGTATAAAGAAATTTTGTTTTATTCACAGAAAAAGAATTCACTTACTTCAGTAACCAAAAATAACTGCTTTAATTTTGCAGTTTTCCAAGTTAGACCTTTGTCTTTCACATAGTTTCTATGCGAAAGACAAAGGTTCCTTTCAGAAAATATTAAATATAAAAATCACATGAGCACATGTGCATGTACATTTTATCTTGCTCCATTGTGGGTTCTAGAAAGAACTGTTACCTAATTTAGACTTTACTCTGAAATCTTTCCTACTCATTAAAATGCACTTTTTAGCAAATAAACTTTTGAAAAAAAATCATTAGACCCCTCAATAAATGCACCAGATTAAAAAAAATTTAAAATAATAATAATAAAAAAATTGCAAAGAACTAAGGACAAGATAAACAGTATTACATTTTGAAGTTGTTTTCAATCTACCTTATATCTCATCCTAAACAGCAGGTTGGGGAATAAGTACTTATGCATTGTATTGTAGTTAGAACACTTCTTTTGCTGTAGATCCTGTTCAAGGTTATTCTTACCCTATCATGCAACTTACAGTGTCAGCATTCCTCAGATCGTTTGTCAAAATTCAATAGGAATGTCCACGATACAGAACGGTAGAAAAAAGAAAGCATAATTTTCTAAAGTGAATTTTATCAGTAGGCCTTGAAGTCTTGGGGTTTTTTTCTCAAGATCTCTTTTTTCACCCATGCATTATGTTTACAGATCAAAAGAACTAAAAAAAAAAACAAAAACAAAGCAACCTCATCTAATGTTTCTCATTCTCACTGTAAATTCTGTTTTGTAGGTGTTGTTTTTCCTCTGTGCTGCATTCTGGGCAATCCAAATTATGAAGCGGATCACCTCATTCAAAGATAAACACCACTGAAAGAGCAGATCTAACATCACCTTAAATATGGAAACAGCACTTCAGAATAACCTTCTAAGTTCCTTGGAATTAATCAACCATGAATCATGCTGAAATGCAATCAGTTCACTTAGGATACGAGAGATTTGTGATTTTTGTATGAAGGTTTCAAAGATTCCTAAGAGAGTATATGCATTTTTATTTAATTTTTTTAAAGAAATATTTAATTTCTTCCCAATTTAAATCAAATATTTGCAGCATAGCTTTTTACATTCATAAGATTACAAATTCTTAGAAACCGTGTAAAACTAATTTCATTTTTGCAGTGATTTTGTTAGTAATAATATGTGAAAAGTATTTTTCACAAGAGAAATAATTAAAATCATATCTGATATAACCTGGTATAAAGTGATTGACTGTCTTCTTACTGGGGCTAAACATAAACATATGTGGATGTCATTTTTTCTGTAATGATTGAATTACACCAGAATCTCCATGTCATGCCCAATTCAGTTTTCATAACATACAGCTACATGAGGATGAGCAGTTGAGGCAAGAAAATGATTAAAAACAGCGTGATAAAATAACTCGGCCTAGTATGAGTTGAAACATCTTCAATGAAAATTGGCTGATGTATGTGTTGTGTAATGCAGACATGCAGTTTAGGCTGAGTTATTTCCGGAATACACCTGCGTTGCCAACTTTAGATAGTGATCAAACCAGGATTTACACGTGGGTATCCCACTGACACTCACGTGACAAAATATTTGCAAGGCTGAGCCCTTAATTTCTGGTAATTTCCTGCTGGGTGATGTCAGGGGAGATGCACGTCTTGTCTTTCAGAAGCTGTTGGAAAGTTGGTGTGTACTAAGATAGGAAAATTAAATACAAATGGTAAAGGGAGTCTCCAAACAGCAGGACTGGCAAAAATACTGGATCTAAGTTGTTTTTCTTTCCTCACACTCATCCAACTTTGTTTTTTTTGCTCCAAGCCTTTTAGAAGTGCTTAAAGTCAAGCAGCTAAAAAATGGAGTCTGTCTTAGATGCTTCGAACTAGTAATAATACCTGGATTTAAAAATGAGTTTGTGTTCTTTTACCCATTTCATTTTCCTTTAAGATGTTAATGGCAGTCTAACAGATATCTCAGATTTAGACAGCCTACTTTTAATTAACCCGTATTTTCAGTCTTTAGCTGTAACAGATGCCACTGTCTATGGAGCAGGATGCTTCCAATAAATTTTTAGAAACACAGTAGTGTTATTTATATAAAATTGTTGCAATGTCTAGTGATAGTATCAACTTAATTGTAAAATAAAATCATCTAAATGCTTGGATTGCAAGGAACCTTAATGATAGGTTATTTAATATATCATTTAAAAATAACAGAATCTGATTCCAGAAGTACAAACTTTTTATGTGGCCCTATGTTTTCCAAATATTATGGTGACATGTTTAATATGAGATAATGAAGAATCATACTGAAGTCAGTTTCCTTATCAAAATACATCCTTCAGAGAGGAACAGGACAAAATTTTAACATTTTCTTCCTTTAAAAACTGGCAGTTTTGGAGGGGCAACAATGAAGAATTAAGTAAAATTGAATTAATTTTAAAGCTGTCCTTAATGAATGTCATGTATTTCCATGAGGAAATGAATCTGATTTCAAGGGCAAGCATAAAATATGTATGATGAGGAGGACAACCTAGTCTTTAAAGCAGAGGCCAAACAATTTCCCACTTTTCCAAGGGTTTTTAGATCCCCGTTTCCTGCTTTCAGGGACTCATCATTGTGTATAGCTGGTTTGAAAGCACAGTGCAGGAGAGGAGCAACATTCTTCCATTGCATACTGATCAGCAGGGTCTAAGAACAGCTCCTTCAGATGAAGGCTTGAACAGACTCATGGTGGGTGTCCAAGACCCATGTGCTTTACAATAACATCTCCTGGGTATGCAGTCCTTTGGCTACAAACTGAAAACTAGGATTTGCCATTGTTGGAGAAGAGAGTTTCAGGGACAAGCTCTTAGAAACAGCTTTGGACCATTCTTTCGATAGCCATGTGGTAGGTAACTATATCCCTGTCAACTTTCTTGTCACACATTTTTAAAAATATAACTTATTTCATATTTTAGGCACCTAACACCACTACTGGATCTAGTTTATGTATTCTTTATATCTACTGCAAAAAGTGAAATAATCATCCCAAAGCTGTCTGGCTGGGAGTAATCAGGAGACTTTAGAGACAAGTTGGCCACTAAATTGAATTGGGTGCAGTTAATATATATCATGCAGTTAACTCAATTAATTTAATGCAAACTGCAAGCAATGCTCATTGCTAGCATGATATTTTGATAAGCCAGCCTTCTCCCCTCAGTTTTTTAGTATTCCATTACTTACTTTAGAATTTGAGCATATTTTGTGGTTTGAATGATCGTATAGGATCAAGTGAAATAAGGTGAATTGTGTGAGGACAGTAGTGAACACAATATTGATGCAGAAATAATGTAAGTAACTATCTTTCTTTTAGTAAGCTACTAAGTATTCTAGAGACTAACAGTCTAGCCTCACATGTCCAAGTGTGAAACTTCTTAAATAACATTTGTAATTTCCACTATTGCATAAGACTTCCTTTTGGTATTCCTTGTTATTAAACTCCCCAGTGATACACCTTAGGAGAAAAAATGTGGATAAACAGAACTTTTTTCATCAAGACTGTTAAAAAGCTATTCCCCTGCTCCTACCAGCTGTTCTAATGTCACATCCCTACACATGGCCTTTCCTGGACTATTTACACAGCAATATCAAGTTACTGAAAACCCAGAAGTAAGCAGCTGAATCCTGTGTCACTTGAGACCTGACCCTGCACCATTCAAGTCACCGAAAAACTTCCTGACCTCAGGATCAGGGCAGAGTATTCTCTGTATGAAAACAAAAATGATGCAATATTTACTGCAACTCAAGCTTTGGTAAGGTACATTGATTAAAAGGAACAGAGTTGCACAATTGCTTATTCCTGAGAGTGGCTAACATCGCATCCTTTCTGGTATAATAAAATCAGAGCATTTTGTTGACATTGCAAATGCTGACAGTTAAAGCTGTAACCTGTACTTACGAGATACAAAGGACTCGGGACACTTTCTGTTGTCTTTGTTGTCCACTTTTCTCTCAGATTTGAGGGATTAAGACATCATTACTTAAAACATTGTCTAAAGGAGGTAGTTGATCAGATATTTTGAAGCTTTTTACAGCCAAATGTCTGTTAGCTTTCAGGAATTTATGCAGTGTGATAAGAAACTACTAAACTGCATGGCACTAAAGGTAAGAGTTGTTTGGATTTTTTCTTACTTGCTCTTTAATGTAACAAAAAAATGTAAGTCCTAGTAATGTAGTTAATCAAGAACAATAGTAACTCTCAGAAAATACTCAAAGCATTGCCTATTATATAAACTATGTTGCCCTTAGTTGAAGTTTTACTTAAAACTCTGGCTCCTGAAATTGTGTGAATAAAGAAATATTTTTGCCTGCTAGAAAGTTCAAAATCTAAAAGGCAAACAAGATTTTAATCAGTAATATTTTAAAACATTTTCCCTCTTAAAACACCCTAGTGATTACATGAGGCTTGACTCATGGTTTTTAAGGACTTGGGATTGCTAATGGTGAATGGGAAAATCTATTCTTGGTCTACCCTTTTTCCATAAAACCTCTGTTTCCGGCACAGGCGTACACAGTGCCTTTGAGGCAGAGTTTTGCTGGGTTTCCTGGTCCCCTGCTGGTGTGTGACCAGCAATTCAGTTTGGAATTCAAACAAAGCAGGCCACAAGCCGGCTCTCGAAGGGGCCCTGACCCTCAGTAGCTCTCAGCACATGCAGACCTCACCACCATATGCCCTGTTGCCTTCCAGCCCCAGCATATAGGACAAAGCAAACAAGAGATGTATTGTGGACTTCAGGATTTTCTCTTTCTATTGGGAAAACAAGTATCAAAATGCCACATTTGAAACTCAGGTACGTACCCCAACATAAAGCAAAAATAAGATGTCCCACATGCTGGAGAAGCACTTCCATATTAATATCGAGGCCAATGGAAAGCTTGGCTCCATTCTTTGTCTTTTTTTGCACTACCTATGGAAAACAGCAAAAAGATGTGGAAACACTGAGTAAGAATGAACTGCTGAGTGTCCTTGTGTTTATGGTTTGGCACAGAAAAGCGATACAAAATGAATTCTCTCCACCCCACCCCTTGCTTTATTTTTACTGCTTCCTCCTTTATTCTTTCTCGCTCTAGTGCTTATTCATCTTTGTAAAATATCCTCTGCTTTCATGCCTTAGGTTTGTTATGTGTGGAGGTATATAGTGGTATATTCCATATCCACAAATATTTTACTTTATTATTTTATTTTACTTTATATATTTTATTTTTATTTTTTATTTGATGAGAGCCAATACTTACCTAAAGGTGCCTACTTCCTTTACTGTTCTTATCAGTCAACAGGCTGATATCTTCTAATATTCAAAAAACACAATATGCTGCTCATATGTTGTTACTGTTATATTTATTTCACTTGTATTTGCCTGGCTTCCTCTAATGATTCATTTTCTATTTAGATTCCAGTAACATGGCACTGTCCTTTTCCCAGTTTCTACTCCCTCTGCTGCTTCCTTGTTATTAATTCCTTGTGGTTACTTTTTGTCCCTTCAGCACCATGCTTTAGCTGTCACTGTCTCTTTGCTCCAGAATGTACCACTACAGTTTTTGTGGATCATTTTCTTACCTGCTGATTTTAATGGGATAGAGACAGACAGCCCAGTAATAGCAATGTTTGATTAAAAGGACATTAAATTAGTAAAGAAAATAATGGAAAATTTTAAACACTATGGAATTTATGGTGTTTTCTGCTACTTACATTTTTTCCACAAACCTTGAAAGTAAGTACTTATCAGCACATAAATTACAATTATAGATGTTTGTCAGGAAAGAAAAATACAGTAAGACAATTGAACTACAATTTTTAGATCAAAGAATAGCTTATTACCTTACTGAGTGTGATCATGTCTTGCTGCTGTCTGTCTGCACTGAGGTCATGGGCCTGTTATTTGAAGATAATGGCATTACTCTTTTGCCTCACGTAGCAGCATTTGTGATTTCAGATCCACCAGCCCTTTACCTTCTCTCTGCTCATGACTCATGGCTGACTCACTACCTTTAATCATTCTGAAAGCAAAGATATTATTTTTGCTCTTCTTTTAATCACAGTGCAAAAAAAATACTTTGAGGGAAGGAAAAGTGTTACATACTGCAGCAGTGTAGGTATGTACCAATGTACTTATTTTTGCAAAACCTCAGGTATTCACAGTTTTCTATCTATGACCATAAATGAGATTTCACAGTGATGTCTAACAGAGGAAAGCCTGATGATCAGGGATTGGTGAAAGAAATTAAAGGCAAGTTTCTGAGATTCTGAGAACAAAGTCTGTCATCGAAGGTCAGATCACCTTTGGTTTTATTTTATATATTAATTATTTTATCCAAAATATAGCTGTAAGAGAAAAGTAATGTCTTCATGATTTCATGGCCAATAGTAAGCTATATACTTGAATACATTTTTTATTTGCTAACAATATCCCTATTATTCATGAGAAAGTCTATGAGTGTCTCATGCCTATAGTTTATTATGGTTAATTATGCCTGATAATTGGACTGTAGTATATGTGTAAATGTCCTCATTAATGAAGAACAATTATCAATGATTAGTGCTACAGGAGAAGAATTATTCTTCAGTATTGTTTTCCCCAGGTTTTCTCCCTGCAAGAAAGCACAGTGGTAGAGTTGGAATTTAGCTAACGTAGTCCTGGGTATCATAGGATTGTGAAAACTTGCTGTATTCTACTAATGCCTTCCTCCTTGCACCTCCTCATAGAAACCTGTGGCATTTTTCCCAAGGAATTAACCAGCTCTTAAGATGCTACATGCAAAATAACTCATCTCTGAGTACAGCTGGGAGACATCTGAGCATTGGCAGAGATGGGCATTGTGCAGTGTCCAGCAGCCCAGTCAAGGTGAGGTGAGCAGTCTCCTCAGCATTTCCAGGCAGGGATGCACAGCTGGACCTGAGCAGCAAAACTTGTAGGGCAAGAAAGGAGCACAGGTTATCGCAGTCTCTGCTGGGGTGGCCAGGGGGATGTGTCCTGGCACAGGGACAAGCCTGTCACAATTGCAAGCCTGTCAGGCACAGAAATTAACAGCTCAAAGTCACTGTCATTCAAAACAGAAATTTAATAAGAGCAGATATGATAGAGGAGATGGTCCACAAAGAGTTCCTATAGCCTCTTTGTGGTCATGGTTGTTGTTATTATTCTTTCTTTGAGCTTTTCCTATGTAGGAGTTTCTCTGTTACACTGTGCCTTGGATAAGTGCAAAGCAAATGGGTTTTCTCCTATGTATCAGGGATTTTTCTGACAATATTTGAATAAAGAGGATGAAATGGTATGCTGGTGCATTTGAGAACTTGACATATATTCACAACACAAGTCTTTATGGTCCTGTCAGATTCTACTGCACTCATATGCAAGATAATGAAATTAAGATAGGCCACTAGACTTTGTAGCTGTGATAAATACATCCACTAAAGAGGGTAATTTAGTACATTTCCTACTGTAATATTCTCTTCTAGCAGAATGAATATACGGGGTTGTATACAATGATTGTGAATCACCACCAGAAACCACTTTTGCTTAGTGGATGCTGAAGTCCAGTATTTTAAAAAATTTCTTTCTTTTGAATTTTCGGCATGAACAAATTTCAGGTAGTATTTCCTCTTGATAGTATTTCACAAACAATAAGGTTATAGGCAGTGTAACACAGTAGTAGCTGTGAAGTTAATTTTTGTAAGTCCATTGAAGAAATTATCAGAGATGTCTTCTAGTCAGATTTTAGAGGGGAACAGATGACTGATAAGTGTTAAAAAAGGTTATAAAATATTAATCAATATACTATTAATATATGTAAAAGCAACTCAGCTTTTTAGGTTCTGTTGCAGTCTGAGCTCAGTGAATTTTGCCAAAAAATGTGCACCGGGATGTTTTTGTTTTTTCTGGAAGAATTTCTGGAACTTACGGAAAATGTAGTTATGTAGTCTAAATATACTCTGTGGAAAATATTCAACTATAAGGTCCATTTTCCTGTTGAGGAGATCTCAGGGAAACAGAATTAATAGTGCCTGAGTCCTTGAGCTTGTCTGGTTAGCAGATATGCATTTGGTTTATAAGATGTAGAGATTTATGTCTGAATTCTGACACAATGGGATATGTAGATGAAGATTTGTGTTTTCCAGAAGGTAACTGATCTCCAGTAACTGCAGTAATTTCTGGGTACCTGCGGTCATAAAATCCATGTTTTTACTGACTATATATTCAGCAGACAGTAAGGTTAAAAAGGTGCAAAATAATAACACTACATGGCTTTGTTTTTACTTAGGTTCACTTAGGAAACAGCTTCTTAGGAGAAGTGAGCTACAATTATGTTGAAAAATATTTTTCCTTCATGGTTTCTGTTTCTTATTTGCTTATCTGAAGAAGATACGTTGATTTCTTAAACTATGCATTAAAAGTCCTGCTAAAATTTTCAGCCTTTCATGGCTGTGATCATCGTGAACTTGACATTTTATTTTCTTTATTTCTATAACAAGTATGGAATCACAGACCCACAGAATATGCTCAATTGGAAGGGAGCCACAAGGATCATTAGAGCCAGCTCCTGGCCCTGCAAAGTCACACCGTTTGCCCAAGGGTATTGTCCAAAAGCTTCTGGAATTCTGTCAGACTGGTGCTGTGACCACTTCCCTGGGGAGGCTGTTTCAGTGCCCAACCACCTTCTGCGTGAGGAAACTTTTTGTTATATTCAAACTAAACCTTCCCTGACAAAGCTTCAGGCCATTCCCTCGGGTCCTGTCACTGGTCACCAAACAGAAGAGATCAGTGTCTGCCCCTCCTCTTTCCCTCACAAAGAAGTGGTAACTGCAGTGAGCTCTCCCCTCAGTCTCCTCCAGGCTGAACAGACCAATTGCCTCAGCTGCTCCTCATACAGCTTCCCCTCACGGCCCTTCACCACTATAGGCTAGGTAAAATTCTGTACTCCAGATGTGTGAGAAACTCTGATTATTAGAATCCTGTTAATTATTTACTGTGCTATGGCAATTGCTATTGGAGAATGCTGCTTTTGGCTTTGCTTCACCTGGATTTTTACAAGGTTTCTCTGCCTTTCTGACACCTCCTATAGGGGAGGAACACAAATGGGGAAAGCCAGCTAGGCTGAAGACCCCAGTACCATCCCTATGAATGCATTACCTATGGAAGATTGTTTTAAGAGTCAAGAGGGATGCTGTACACTTTAAGCCTGCTTTCTGTCTTCCCATTTTACAGCATCTCTGGAGGTAGTCACTCAAGTAAACTGCTTAGACACACCATGTGTGAATACCTGGAGTCTATTTTTCTTTAATGAACTGAGTCTAACGTGAAGAGAGCCTTGCAGATAAATTTCCTGCTGTCAGTAGAACATCAGAGAAGATTAATAAGAGA
This sequence comes from Prinia subflava, assembly GCF_021018805.1. Classification (NCBI taxonomy): domain Eukaryota; kingdom Metazoa; phylum Chordata; class Aves; order Passeriformes; family Cisticolidae; genus Prinia; species Prinia subflava. The sequence goes on from NC_086247.1 coordinate 125,263,604, forward strand.
TGAAAGAATAACTCCTCCTCACAAGAAACAGCAGGTAAAAAGCAAATGGAAAAGGCACTTGCTGTGTTCCCTAAGAGCTAATTTTAGATTATGTGTACTCAAGTCATATAATTTCTGGTGGGAAGAAACCTTGCAACCTGTAGAGTGTGCACGTGTACTTGGTGGTCTCCAGCATACCCCAGTGCTTATACCTTTTGGAGGTTCCCATCATTCTAAATCAATGCTGGTCTTGGAGTAAATAACATGAAAATAGGCAGAGGAGAGAGAAGCAGTAGCTTGGTCTTATTCCTACAGCATTTCACTAAAAAGAGCCTGAGCTCTGGCTGACATAAATTGGGTAGCTGTGCTGACCTTTGTGTTGGTTGTTTTTTCTTCTTGTCTCATTGAATTCCCTCACATCCTAAGCTCATTAAACTGTGGCCCAGCCAAATTGTTTTAAAACATGGTTTAAAAGGTAAGTGCAGTGGCATATTGTAAATTCTGTAGCTTCAGGCGTAATTTTTTTACAAAGACATTTGTATTCCAACACAAAGGTTCTCTAGATTGTAGAGACTTCTACAGACTTCTCTTTAGCAGAACTGTTCCAGTGTTCTGCATCTTCAAATTAATGCACAGGTCTGGGATTCTAGACAAAGCAAGACAACTTCCTACACAAACAGTGGGGATCTAGGCTGGGTAGGTCATCCCGCAACAAATTATTTAATTCTTCTCTGTCATCCTTCAGCTATTTGCTTGTAAATAGACTAGAAACTTTTGGGGCATATTTGTTGCTCAAAATAACTTCAAACTGGAATAAGGTTCACAAGCAAATCATGTGGAGCCACCAATATGGGAATTGTTTGCACTGACATCTTGTGGTACGTTTTAGTTTGGGGATGGGTTCTGAAGCAAGGACAAACTTTACAAACTTGCACCAGTGAAAATACTTTACTACTTGTTCAAAATGACATTCACCATACAAGCTTGCAGAGATTTATAGGAAAAGCCACAAGATTTTTTTAAAGATGGAAAGCCTCCCATTCCCAGGTGTGTTCCCAAGAACTAGGGGCTACATGTTTATTTATTTATTTATTTAAAAATAAATAAATAATCTGTTTTAATTTTTAAAGTAGCTAGTTTTCCAAGAACTACTAGACCCATCTCAGCATCATATACTAGAGGTATAGAGTTTACCTCCTCTTTCAAGCAGTATAATAAAGACATTGTTTAGAACAATGAAAAATTGCGATATTCATACAGAAAGCATGTGGGTTTTTTCCCAAAGACTTAAGGGTTAGATGAAAGAGCAAAGTATCTTCTTGGTCACTACAAAAGCTTACGTTTCTGTAGTATGGGCAAATAGCTCTGAAATCATTTTATTATAAGCTTTACTTAGCCGTTTCAAGCAGTGCTGTCATGTTTTGACATGTCATTCCAAAAGCAGTAGTAAAGCTTCACAGCAGACTTACTCCAGATGTGATCCAAACCAACAGGAAAAACGAGCATTTGTAAAACACAGCACAGTAATCTGCAAAGTGGGCTAAAGAAAAGATAGGTCATTTTTTTGAAGTTGAATGGGCAGAGAGGAAAAAACCTAACAGGAAACTGCTTATTAGCCCAAACACCCAGTAGGTTCAGTGTTACTTTCATGTTCAGTGAAACTATTAGATATTTTTGATCTAACAGTGAGGGTTTAAAGAATGAAAAGGCGTGCACTCTATGGCTGGCAGCTGCTCTCTTCCATGTCTAGCTTAATGAGTTGTGCTCTCATGCCGGGGTTTGAAGCAGTCCAGCAAGTGAGGCTTCCCTGCTGTTTCTCTTTGACTGCATTACACAACCAGCTCTCTTTTATATTTTGATAGTGACATCTATTGGAGCTTTGAAGAATAATATTTGGGGGAAAAAAATCCAAATGTATATTAGTAAAAGCAAAATTGTTGGACAGTAAAATTTTCAGTTCAAACAAAAGCAGATATATGTCTGTCATCAAAACATACACAAGAATGAAAATAGTGATACCAAAAAAAAAAAAAAAAAAAAAAAAAAAAAAAAAAAAAAAAAAAAAAGAGTAGCAGCAGTGCAAATCAGATTCAGGAAGAAAAATGTGCCTTTCTCTTTTTTGATGATGGGTGAACTTAGAAACTTCCCCAGCTGTCTGAAGTTTGTTTAGAACAAACCCATCAACTAAAGCTGTAACCTCGAAGTGAAACAAATACAAGATTTGATTGAATTCTCTGTAGATACACACTTTGACAAGTATTAACAGAGCCAAATCTAACAGAGTGAGTACAGTAGCAGAGACCTGGCAAGCCTTTCTCATGAGCAATGATGTCTCTGCTGTCAAAGGGGCACAGCCATCCAGAGTATTTGGAATGAAATTAGCTCTGCTTTGAATAAGCAAGCCATCTTCATGGATTATACTGAGATATGGCTTGTGTCTATTTAGAGCCTACAACAAGGGTCCTAGACTTTTCCAGAAGTTGTAAGGCTGATAAGCAACTAGTAAGTGGGACCAGTAGATTTACGTTGCACTAAATTACCCAATGTATTTACATTTTTTCAAATATGTATGAACAGTGAAATAGCTTTAGCAGTCAGTCCCTGGTGTCAGGGGTAGGCAGTATTGAGTAATGCTACCTCATGAAATCTTTAGGAAAAATTAGATGTGCAAAGAGAGTGTGCTGTGGCAACTCCTCAGGACTTTTTCAGGACCTTTCCTTTCTGTTTGTTCCTTATTCTCCTGAGAACTCTCAGAGTCCCTTAATGCACACTGGAGAAATGCAATTTTCCTCAAGCCACCTCTCTGCATCCACATCTGGGTCATGATGAATATCTTCATGTGAAAGTTTTATTTTCACTTGCTAGAAGTTGTGACTTTGGTGCCTTTTCCTGCCTTCTTCTTTTCTACAAAAATATGATAAAGAATTCCCTGTAAAAGAATCAGGAGGTTTCCTCCTTGCCTGAGATTATAGATTTTGCTATGGTTTTATTTTGGTTTGCGTATTTTTGCATATGATTTGATTTCAGTTAATTCTGATTTTTAAAGAAAATTTACTTTCTCAAGAAATCAAAATGTTTAAATAGGTCTGTACTTCTTGATGTTGTTTCACATATCTTAAAATTGGATTTTCCTTTTACTTGTTCTGGTATTTCTTCCCCAGTAGCAACATGGCTATAACCTAGTCACTCCATTATGATAAAAACCCACACATCAGTCAGGGAACTAGTCAGACAGGGGATTTACTATGAAATGAAAAGGTGAAGTATGATCTTAGAATAGCAAAGGTAATTGACTCGGACAATCTTAGTGCAAAAGTACTTGACAAAGCCTCAAATTACTTTGCTGTTTTCTGAACTGCTTGTTTTGCAGATTTCTATGCATAAACCCCAGAGTAAACCACATAAAATAATTTAAAATGCAGTTATTGTTTTCATATAAGTCACATATCCATTTCTCCTGCTGCTGGGTGAGAAATATTCAATTTTTCCAGCCAGAGGTATGGTCTCGATTCTTATTCGGCCTTTACAGAGCCTGCAGGAGAAATGAAATGTTAATGATGTTGTAAAGACACTTTTTATAATGAAAATATATCCAAATTAATCACACTTTTTATTTATTCAAGAGGAATTCTATCATACCTTTGGTAGTTTCAGATTGTCTGTAAAAGAATGAAATAGGAAGTAGTTAAGTAGTTTAGTTAGCATATTGTGACTTTTCTGTGCAAAATATTGCTACATAAAATAATCCTGGTTTGGGACTGTGTCTGTTTCACTTTTATGGACAATTTTCATGACATAGTTCAGGTGAGCAAACACTGCAGAGTCACTTCTCTCTGCAGAACAGTGCTTTCAAGATGATTGGTTTCACAAATGAATATAAGGAGTGAGTACTAGAAGCATAAAGCTTGATTTTCTAAGCTTAAAGATAGATATTAGGGAAAAATTTATTTAGTTTAAATGAGTAAAACTCACTAATATCTCTGCTGAGTTGTTAGCAGATAAGATCACAAGAAACAGAAGGATAGGGGTATCACAAGGGAATTTTATATATGTATCTGTATCTGTTTTCTGGTATGGCCAGGAGTTTCTAATATACCTGACTATTCTGAACCAGGCTCTGAAAAGGTATTTAGACCTCTGCTCTTCTATCATGCAGTTGGGTCCATTAAGGCTCCAGCCCGATTTGCACAGTGCTGTGCTGATAAGCTCCTTGGAACATTGTGTACTGAGAACACAGAACAGAGACATCCTGGCTGAGCCTGTCCTGTCTTATTAAAATCCACCTTCATCTCAGCAGTGACAGAGCACAGCCCTGTGCAGAGCCACCTGGATGCCTGCTACATCACTTCCCCCACTGTTCAGCCCATAGGGGTAGCAGGCTGGTAGAAAGGCACTGCTTTGAAGAAATGCTCCCTCCCAATGACACCTCAAGAGCTTGTATAAAGATAAAACAGATTATTATTAATATAAACAGAATAAAGAACATAAATACGCAGGGAAAGGTCTAAACCTAACTAAATGAATATTGTATTAAAAATATACTAGGAGTAAGTCTGAATGAATTGAAAAAAAAAAATACAACTCATCAGCAAAGAAAACGTTACCTAGGAAGCTTTACACTAGTACAGATCAATTGAGAGCTCCAAAACATTGATCTCAGAAGCTTTAAAGAAATGGAAAAATAAATTCAAGAAGTATGTCTACACATCCAAATGAATGCCCTGTTTCGGTTTTAAATTAGGAGGAAAACATAGAACATGAAAGCAAAATGAGGACAATTCATGAGTTTGAATGTATAAAAAGGAAATAACTCCTGGAAACTAAACTAAATAAGCTTAATGAGTTCAGCTTTGGGCACCCATTATTTAGTGTTCCAAAATAATAAAGATGCTTTCATCCCTGGAGAACAACAGATACTGCACTTCTACTAGAAAAAAAGAGGAAATAATTAGAGTAATTTGATGCTCATTAATCTGACCTTAGTAGAATTCAAAAGTGTTGAAGAAGTGAAGAAAAATTTTAAGTGCTCAGGTAACTAGGAAGAACAGTAAAATGCAGCATGGTTAACAAAAGCAAGGTCATTTCAGATTAAATTGCTGCCATTTCTCCATGGGGTAAGGGATAAGCAGTATATTAGAATATTTATCATTAATTTAACAATTATTGCAAAGTTTGAGAGATTGTGATAAATGCAGTAGTATTAAAGTATGTAAGGAAACAGAAAAAATGGATGACTAAATACAATAGGTCTTTTCACGGTCAAGATAAGGAAAATGATTGTGTTTTATAAAATCAAAAGTAGAAAGGGATGCTCATTAACTTCCTTTATTTTGAAAATTTACTAACATCGAACTAAGTTATAGGATGTTAAGTTCAAAAGAAAATGGAGTTCACCTACCACGTAATTAAACTGTGAACTTTACAGCTGTAGATTATTAATACAAAAAATGGTTCTGGAGTTCAAAAAGACTTGAATTTATGGAATAATTTGAAAAAATCTTTCATGGGCTATTCAATACTAAAATCATGTACTTTCCCTAAGCAGTTAGGTAAAAGGGAAATTCTGGCCTCATGCAGTTCACCTGTTCTAATTTTCCTGGATGAAGCTGATAAAAACACTGTGGGAGTTAATATTTGACTCTTAGAGACTCAGTCTTGGGGTTATTATTATTTAAATCTTCTCTAATTACCTTGGCACAGAATGTTTGAGTGCAGAAATGAAAATTAGCTGATAAAGCTGAAAGACATCGGGACATACAGATCTGGATATAGTATAATCTTAAATAAATAGAATAATAGAAATTTAATGAACTCTAGTAATGTGAACAGCAATGTCATTCACCGAAAGGCTAATGGCAATACCTGATCCTAACTCAAAGCACAAGTGGCTGAGTGTAATTGAGAAAGAATAGCTGTGTTTGCCAGTCGGTTCCAGGGGTCTAAAGGATTGAGAAAGGAGGTGGTGTGCAATGAGAAATTACTTTTTAAGAGGGGGAAGGCTTAATGCTATTTTTGCAAGATGCTGATGAGACCCTCTCCTTATTACCACAATATTAGATACAGTTTCAGTAACCTATGTGTAGAAGCAGGTGAAAAAGTCTTCTATTTGAAGACTGTAAAAGGAGTCATCTTTATAAGAAATAACCCAAAAGCTAAGAGACATTAATATTGTTTTTCTCAGGCTGTCTGTAGATTGTATGGTAGCTGGAATTAGTAGGGAATTCCTCTTGTTCAGATTGAGGACACAATATCACTTTCAGGCTGGTATAATCACCTGTCATAGTGAGGGAAGGAGTGGAAAGTTCTTGCCAGCAGGTAGTCAAAACACAACTGGGGTGCACACCAAAACCTGAGAGAATAAAAGGTCAGTTTTCATATAACCTTTCAATCCTCGGGGATTAAACATTAGAAAACAGAAGCTGGTAAACTAATTGGCAAAGAAGCCTTAAGATACAATAGGAAAAGTAATCATCAATAAATTTAGAATAAAAATTTGAAAGTAGGTGTTTAGGAATTTCTTCCTGACACAGCTGGTAAAAGTATCAGTAGTAGACTGTAGTATCAGAGGTCCTTGCCCTTCCTCTCCTAAACACAGTGATACATGCATTCTTATGGTATAAAGTGAGAGGAAGAAGTGAAGTAGACATTTTCTTTCTTGTCATCTCTTGCAAACAGAAAAGCAGAATTATCCAACTAAGTAAAAACTCACCGAGACTGGGTGTTAAGTGCAGACACCTTGAAGGCCCAACTGTGTGGGTGATGACTTGATGGAGGAGCCAAAAATCCAGAAGTAGTAGGGAATAAAGATTTCAGCTTTTGAGTGTCTTCCACCTTCTATAGTAACTGAATCACAGATGAATTGCAGAACATTCTGCATTAAAGCAACCCACAAGGGCCATGCAGTCCAGCTCTTAAATATGAATGGTCCATACGGGGATTGGACCCACAATTTTGGCTTTTGCTATTAAGAAGTATTTCCATGTATTTGTTACTGTATTTGAGGCATTACAGAGGTTTGCATAGGAAATATTATTGCTAAATTAGACTTTTTAGTGTCATCACTTGTATACATTCATATACAAGCTTAGACATTGATAGGTAACAGCAGATGTGATCAAGATAAAATATTTTGCAGATGTAATTTGGTGCTTGCAGCAAGAAGATGTGACTGACAGAAGATGCACTCATATCTACAGAGTGATTCCATCACCCTGACACCTAGCATGCTCCTCATTCACAATGGGTTTGATATCTGGTAAGTTTATATTTAAATGAGGTTTTATCTTTACTAAACAGAATTTGTAGTATTTTAACAGGTTTTATTCCACTTATATCACAGACTGTGCCCTTTATTTGCGCTGAGCAATGTTTCCTGATATTGTATTTTTCCTGATAGTGTATTTTTTATATATCTTCTGACTTGATTGATATTGATACACTTACTGTAATTCTTCCACAAACTTATCAAACTATGTTTTCTAAACTTAAATCAGAGAAACAGAGTGCTTGCTTACCAGTATGAGTCACTGTTTCTGGGTGTTTTTTTACACTGCAGTGTATCCTAGATGAATTATTTTGTTTTCTGGAAATCTTAAATAGTACTTCGTTATGTCCTGTAACTGTTCTAATTTTTGTTTAAATATTTTAGGATAACATTATTTATAAAAATCAGAGTTCTTGTCCTTTATTTAGGAAAGACACCAACAAAATATTTCATTAAAGAAGAAATAGAAATTTATTTCAGTTCTTTTTAAGTGAGGTAAAGCTAGCATCTTTTCCCCTCCTCTTTTTTTGTATTGCTGTAAGATGTGGGTCCTTGGCAGTTCATTCAGTCTTTCATACTGCTAGAAACTGAGCACCCTTATTTCATTCTTGTCACTGCATTTCATTTTGTTTACTACATTGATCTCTTTCAAGATGTTGCTTGATGCTGTGTTAATCCACTGGCTTATTGCTATTACAGTATTTCACAGCTCTCCTTTGTTGCTAAGCTCCTACATAAATGAATCATATGACCTTGGCAGTTTCCCTCTGTTAACACTGCTGCTATTTTTCCTTGAAATTTTGCTCTTCAAATGGTAACAAACAGTAGGTCTAACTAAGTCTCTACATGTTGTAGATGCTTGTAGTTAATTGGGGCTGTTAATAGACTAGGCGGGGAAATTTGGCTAAACCAAGTACAGCAGGGGACCCTGCTACCCTTAATAGGGATAGTCCAATGGGGAAATTGTGATGAGGAGTTTTTTCAGTCCTCTTCAGAATTTTCACTAGTATAATGAAAAGGGGTGTTCCACTCTGGAGGTATGTGTTATGACAAGCTGTTATAGTAGTATTAATAAACAACTTTTGCTTTTACAGTCTTTTTACTATATACGTAAAAATTTTTTTGCTTCTTCTTGTGATGTTTTTGGGGTTGCCTTTTTTCTGGTGTGAACTAGGGCAAAGGATTTGTCTTTAGCTTGCCTGCAGGTTTGTTTTATTATGTTCTTGGTTTAGGTTTTTTCCATTTTTTACCCTTTCCTCTGCATCTTGCTCACTTTCTGCTTGATTTATTCTCTGACCTTTTTCCTTCAGCAATCTTAAGAGAGAGTTAGAGGCCTGCTTTTAGCGGTTGAGATTTTGGGATTTTTTTTTTGTTTGCCAGCTGGGGTGTTTTTGTATCTTCTGATAAATAGGCATTTAATTCTCTTGACTATCATTCAGGTAACAGGTAATATGACATTTCTATTTCCATACCTGAGGACTCTTTTCTTAAACTGTTTTGTGTAGCTTTGAAGTTGCCTCTAGTCAGACATAAATTTGTAGAGAAGAAAATAGCAAAAGTCAAATGGGGCGATGGCCGTCACAGTAGCTCTTCTGAGCCATCCTAGTGATCAGCAGTCCAGAGGGCTCTCCTTCTCTTTTCTAGACTGTGCTGGCAGACACTCTTTCTTACTGTGTTAAATGACACTGTGTTATTTTGCATGTGCCAGTCTGTTATCTCTTTAGGACAGGGGTCATGTCTTCTTAGAATTTAAAACTATGAATGGCAATGCAAGAATAGCTCATAACTTTCTCTCTGTTTACATACTAATTACCTTGGTATAATTTAAGTTGTGCCTCAGTATGTGTCCTGAACATTATTTTTACTGAAGTGTATCAATTTTCATTACATTAAATGAATACTTATTTAATTTCCTATCTCACCTCTGAGCCCATTTTGTTAATGTCAGGATTATTCTTGCATCCCTCTGAGTCTTGAATACTCTGCTTATTTTAGTATCATCTGCAAATTTAATGATCTGACTTATTACAGCTTTATGTAGACCATTGAATAAAATATGAAAATCTGCTGATATTAATCTACAATCCTGTGAAACTTCACTTCTCAGCAGCTGCCTTTCCATTTTCCATCCAATCCCCTGTTCTTCTGGGTAGTAAATGATACCTTGGTACTGCTCAAACCTGAAGGCAGGCAACTGCATCAGATCTGGAGTCAACTGAACTTATCACAGTTCAGGAAAAGCAGATGCCCTAAAAAATCCAAATCCATCAAGGATGGGAAAGAGTCAGACTTCAGAATACAGATTTTCAGATGTGAATGCTGGGTCACAAGTGCTTGATATTGAGAAAAAAGGTTTTATAAAGATTTACTCCATCCACAACAAAGCTTTCTTAATGATAACAATGATCCATCATTTTGACTTTCCTCTGAACCTTTTTAAGACCCCAGCTAAATCAGGACTCTTGGTTTATCTAGGCTAATAACATTTTTCATTTTTAAAAGTAACCAGATTTCTTTAACATGATTTACTCTTTCCATATCCACAATGACTCATAATTATTAAATTGTGCTTATATAATTATATCCTCTAAAATGATCTATAAATGTAACATCTCTTTCTTAAAGATCAGACTCTGAGGAATAAAACTTCCTTGATTTATCTCTGGAGATAAAATGCTAAAGGTGTTCGTGGCAAGATTAGGCAATAGACTGACAGCTCTGGAAAAAAAAGGTTTTAAATTTGGTACTGGAGGGGTCTTCCATTATCACTGGAGAAGTAGAGAATACAACACTTGTAGATTCAAGAGCAGAAGAGCCGAGAGTCAGCTTGGTTTGTGAGTGTTCAAACAAACTGTGAGAAGGAACTGTGTATTTTTATGTGAAGATTAGAGATGTGTAATCATGGGCAAATAAAAAAAGACAACAGATCTTGGAGCTGGAGGCTGAGAGGACTGTACTGGCCACCAGTTTTGTGAGCAAGAGCTAGGGAAGCCTGGGTGTTCCTGTAAATAGACTGTGTTACTACATCAAGAAAGGGAAGCTGAAAGGTTGAATGTAAGAAAATTGATATAAAAGTGTGGGGTTTTTCATTTTTCCCCTAAAATGTTCCCTGAAATGTATGAGCCTTAAAGTCAGGACTTAAACCTTGCCTTTATTTTTGGAGTCATTAATGAAATATTGTAAAATATGACCACTGACAATTGTAAATCTGACTAGGTGAAAAAATAAATCATATTGTTCCTAACAGCTAGAACAATAGTGCACAAAAGCATGCATAATTTCTAAAAACGTCATGCATTCTGGTCTGGGTATGGTGGGGCTTTTGAGGATGCTTTATTGGCTATTTTGAAATTTTTTAGTACTATACTTCCACTTCTGAATTAGAAGTGTCTGAGCTATTTTCTGTTGCAAATAGTAAAAATCTAGAGAGCTGAAGTGTTCAATCAAGTGATTGACGGAAAGAAGACAGCTTGGAGAGGAGACTTAACAATGATTCATTTATAGCACACAGGCTGTGAGCAGAAAATTGCTGCCATATTACTTCATTGTGGGGAGAGGAGGAGCAAAAAATCAACAGCAAAAATTAACAAGTAGCCATTATGTAGCCAGAGCCAGGTTCAAAACAAAACAACAGGCATGTTCCTTCACATATGTAGCTGATCAGTAGAACCTCTAGTCAAAGAATATGATATGTGCTAAAAACTCGTATTAGGCACTAGCAATGAGTATCTCTTCCATGAGCTTGTCAGGGTCTAAAAGAAAGGAGGGAAGTGTGTCTTGTGAGGGGCTTAAAATGAAAAGGTTGGAGGCTGGTGGAAAGCTAAGTTCCCTGTTCTTGTATTTCCTCCTTTATCATTGCCCTTTTCCCCCTTAGCCGGAGTAGTTACTCTTCTGTTGTGTTCCACTGCAAAAAGCCACAGCATACGTGTTTTCTTGGCTGTGGGGAGTAGAGAGATCTGGTGATTTCATATATGGAACTGTTCCAGTTTCTTGTTTGACATTACCTGTAAGGTGTGCATTAAGGCCATGCAAGTCAGTATTTTATAGTGCTGGAAATTGTCAATATTAGATGAGGTTCATTAGTTGTAATCTTTTAAATTCTTCTGTAGTGAGGTTGGCATGTAGAAACCCTTTAAAGGGAGAAGGAACTAGAACTGCATACGTCTCAAAAAATTGCAGTTGCTATCCTAGGTTTCTCTGTAGGTCTTTCCTAATCTTTCTTTGTACTAGTCTTTTACCTCACATATTGGTATGCAATTCTAGGCAACACAATATAAGGAGGTTTTAAAGGTACTAGAGAGCATTCATAGGAGGGCAACACAGAGGGCAAAGGATCTGGAGGAGAAGTTCTGTTAGGAGTGGCTGGGGTCACTTAGTCTGTTCAGCCTGGAGGAGGCTGAGATCTCATTGCAGTTACACCTTCCTTGTGAGGGGAGGAAGAGGGGCAGGCACTGACCTCTCTAGTGACAAGTGATGGGACCTGAGGGAATAGCATGACATTGTATTGGGGGTTAGAATGGATATTAGGAAAAGGTTCTTCACACAGAGGGTGGCTGGGAACTGGAACAGGCTCCTCAGAGAAGTGGTCACAGCACAAGTCTGACAGAGTTCAAAAAAGCGTTTGCACAACACTCTTGGACACAGGACGTAATTCTTGGGCTTGCCCTGTGCCAGGCCAGGAGTTGGATTTTATGATCCTTTTGGGTCCCTTCCAGCTCAGGATATGCTATGATTCTTTCACAAATGCAACTCAATAGAGTAGACACAGAAAAGGAAAAACACAGGTACTGTTGAGGGTGATGCTGACAATATGATCCAGGGATTTCCCAGCCTTTTAAGGCAGTCAGTAGCTACAGAATTTGCTTTTCACAAATGACAACCACACCACACACCCTTTCTTTTGTTTCTTCCATCTTGGAGGATAATGGCATGGGGAGCAAGTGGGCATTAAATCACTGTTTTTGTATCTTGAACCTTGCATGTTGGGAACTTAGATTTTTGTCCAGATCTATGCCTTAGCATGAGTGAACTCTAAGGAGGTGTGGGAGAGCAATTTTACAGGGCTGGAAAACTACTGTTCAATAGCCTTTAGTCATCTGCAGGACCTCTTGCCAGCTGATACACCTTATTAACAGCAAAGGGTAGGTATTTATAGAGCCTCTGCATCCAGAGATTCTTTCATAGACAAGCTGTTCATACTCTGCAGGACCACATCACTTGGCATAGGAGGTTGAGCAATCTTTATTGAGGCAGCAGTGTGACCTCATACCCCGCTGCTAACAAAGACAGAACAGCAATGGAAGATTAATTTTCTGTTTCTTTCCCCCAAGGGTGTGAAGTGTATCTCTTTTAGCTTCAGTCTCAAATCAAAGTATGAGGTGGAAAAATTCAACTCTGCTTTCACTGTTCCCCAATTATTAGGTAGAGAAACAATTCTATTAAGATAGACGATACACAGATGATTAATCCTATATTTTTATCAACACAACAACATTTTTAAGTCACTGTGGAGGGAAAAAAAATCCTAAAGAAGAGGAGAAAAATAAGTTCTAAGATTTCATTTCTTTTACATTCACACTTGATATTAACACCTCCTGGTTAGAAAATGCTCTGGGTTTTTTTCATAATGCCAATTTTCAGTCTTGGGCTGGACCACTGATAAAAATCATGAGCTCTGGACCCAATGACTTGCACTTAATTTAGCCTAGACTTGCTTACTAGACGGATAGACTATCTGTAGCCAATGAAAACAGCAGGAACAGCATAACACATGCAAATGCAGTATTTTAAAAATGGATTGGTACAATCAAGATCTGGGTTCAAAACAGCAGAAAGTAGGAACTGATATTTGAGAAGTATAACAGTAACATAGACCAATGAACCATCTACTGTAGCATTCAAAGATCAGTCCATATGCAATGCTGTGGAAGCTGATAGCTTAAATTTTTACTTTGAAAAACAATAATGCTATACTACTAATTTGTCTCATTTCAGTCATATTAGTTAATGTGCAATTGGTTTTGTGCTGGAAAAAGGATAGAAATACAGAAATTTCTAGAAATAGCTTCTTAATGAAGAAGAGAAAGATTGTAAGCTTGGTGCTGTTTGTTTTTCATGGAGGAGATCCAGAGATTCATTACATTTTTTGTGGACCTCTGAGGCACTACAGTCATCAGCCATGGCATTGAAAGGACAGCCGTGTATGGCCTTTGAGCCATTCAGAAAAGTTCTGACAAACACTGGGAGATACTTCCAAACCTCTTCAAGCAACTAGAAAACAAAATGCTTAGTCAGAAAACTGATTATTTTGGGCTTTTGGTCTACCTAGCTCTTGGGAACTCTGAGGCAGAAGCTGATTGTAATTCTCTGCTACTGAAATCCCAGTTCAGTATTTTTGGTGAAAGAAGTTACAAAATTTGGAGACTGTTTTGCTTATTTGATTCCCTCCTTGGAAAACTGGTACAGATTTGCAAAATAAGCAATCCCAGCTATGAAACGCCTTGTTTATATTTTTGGGGTGTTAACATATAAGGAGGGTTAGTTCTCTTGTGATGGTTCTGTGAGGAATAGGTCATCATTCAAGATGTCGTTCTTGAAGATTCCATTAAAACCACTTTTAGCCAGCAAAGAATAATTCTCCAGTTCCTTCTCTACTTTCTCTGGTAAAATTACAAAGCAATCTTTTCTGACTGCTTTTTGAAATGCAGTGATTGAGGTGGTATTCTTATTTTTATTCTTATTGTTATACAAATTCTTTAGGTACTTTTAATAAATGTTCAAAAAGATGTCCCTGAACAGGTCATTAATGTGATGCAAGGTGTTTTGATGAGGATGATGAGGTAACTTTGTTTCAGCTGATGGGAGCAGCCTATTTACAAATGTTCCTTTTCCAAGTGGAGATACTTCTCAGTGAGCAGTTGACATCAACCGATTGTGTCTGGCCTGAAGTTCCATGTAATGTAATGTAATAGTGATGATTCTTATGATCAGCTCCCCAGATAGCTGGTGCTGAACCTTGGCATTTTGGAAAAACAGGAAAAAAGTTAAAAAACCAATATAGTTAGCTTAATTTATCCCTTTAACATTAAATGTAAATCCAGAGCTATATATGCTATATCTGCTTTCTCGTGTCATGCAACATAGAGAGAACAATGCCTGCAAACAAACCATTTGCTTTAACCTGAGAAAACATTTCTCTTCAGGAGCAAAACCTAAAATTATAACCTGTCTTTTGCTTGAAGGAGCACATTTACAAGGAGGTTTTTTTCTAGTCTAAGATTATTGGCCAGATCCCTCTTGAAACCCTGGTGACAAGTTGAAAGTAAATTCCAGTGCCTCAGAAATGTTCAAAAGGAGAACTTAATTTGTTGGAGGTTTTTGCCTGAAGTGTGATAATTTGTGCAGGCACTGGACTTATGCAAGAGATATTTCTGTTTCATACAATTACAGTAATAATTTTTTTATGTTTTAGTCTATTTGCCTTTTCTTGTGTGGTTGTCTTAAAATATGCTTTATTTTCTTTAGTTGGAAAAATTTTTTCAAGTGCTTGGAACAAGTTTTTTCGAATCAAACACTGTAGTTTGGGAAAGTTGCACAACTACAACAGATACTCTCTGAAATAATGGTTTAGAGTGGAACTGATAAGAAGTTGGATAATAGGCCAGCAAACAGGATGTCTGTAGTCCATCAAGGACTAAATGAGATCTATATAAAGCAACTGTGTAATTGTAAAATCAAGACAGTTAGACTGGAAAAGATCCAAAAATAACATTTGAAGATATGTCATAAACAGACCATGTGGTTCTGATAAAAGACTAGAATGACACTGTTTTTAGCACATAGGTAAAGCAGAGAAGTCAATTCTGAAGTCTTAATAGTTGTCTGATTACATCCAGTTTAAAAAGTCAGCAAGATTCCCTGTTTCTGAAATAGAGCTGTGGCTTTGATATTTTTTATTCAAGCTGCAGAAGAGGTAGTTTCTTGTGGTGTTTGGACCCAGCACATAGGACTGTTCTTATTCTTTGTCATGTTGCCTGAAGAAAGAATCCACCAGCTAAAGGCAGAACCTTGAGGACAGCTGAACAAATACGGCCTGTGCTTGGTCCAGGAACAGTTTTTCCTCTAATTCAATCACTGTAGTGGATTGGTAGTGGTTGAATTGTTGACATATTTGCTGAGGACATTGGAAAAAGCCAACCCAAGAGGCAAGAAGTAGCCAAAATGGAGCATCCTTTCCAAGAACTGCATGTTTGAGGTGTGGCTTCATCAACAGCTTTGACAGATTAATTACTCCATATTTAGGTGTCAAACTCTGCCTCAGGAAGCATTTGGAAGCCACCAGACAAAATTTCAGATGATCTTCATAAATTAGTACCTTTTTGAACTCTGGTGTCTCTGATCCACAGACTTACCTGTCTCACTGTGGTGAGGGTTCTGTCTCCAGACACAACAGTTCCTCAATATATCATTGTCTTCAAATGTCTTGGATCTATCATTTTAGGCTTACAGCTACCAAAGGGCAGCTAGAAGCCTGCTATATATGCTAGAAATCCAGAAAGCATGGGTTTAAGATAAAGACAAACCGCAAACCCAAAATCAAACAAAACAGAACCAACCGAAAATATCTAATCATCTGAGCTCCTGTCTGAAGCTGCAGAGAGAGAAATAGATTCTGTATTGTGTAAACAGCAGATACAGGCAAACCAGAATGAAATAGTTTAGATCTATTTGAGTACTGTTTGTTCTTCAGACTTTTAATGAAGGAGTCTGTCCTTTTAGCTAACCTTAGTAATAACTACTGTCATTAGGGATTCATCCTTTAAATTAAAAAAAATATGGAAATTATGCATGAAATTTCTAATTTCAGATCTTTTGTAATTTTAGGGACCATATTTGATCCATATTACAGGTCATTAATATTACAACTCATACAGCATTCAGGCCCCTACCAGAGAATTGGCAAGATACTTTGATGGATGGAATCGAGAGTTTACACAAGTCTTAACTGAAGCCACAGTTCTGACTTAAAGCAAGACAAAAACTATATCCAGTTACTTAGATACAGCGAATACTTGCAGGATTATCATTCTATCCAGCTACAAGCTTTGTTAGGGGAAGCTTCACATCACTCCAAGGAGAGTAGAAGCCTCTTGGCTGCTAACTGCCTTGAGAAGGAATAAAAAAGGGATTAAAATTCATAAGTATCCTTTGAATTGCTATTTTTAGGGTGTGTAATCTGTATTGTAACTTCTTTAGCAAAGAGCACTTGAGAAGGTCAAGATCTATTCAGGAAGCATCAGAGCTACGGTTCCCATGGGACAAAACGCAGCAGTTCTTCCAAAAATACATCCAGTTACAAGAAGAAACTTTTAAAAATTATTACTATTTCAGACTTTTTGAGCCCATCTATTAAATTAAAATCGGGTATATTCTCCATCTTCCAAAAGCTAAAAAAATTGTCATGGAATGCATGTTCTCTCTAACTGGTTATTTAAATTTTGTTTTGTTTTTGAGGTCTATGAAGTACAATGACTTCCCATTAACTTCAGAATCAAGAAGCCAAATTTTGATCTTAAATCAAGAGCCAAATATTTTGTGATGTCATCTACCCAAATCCCAGTTGGGTACTATGAATAATTG
Organism: Prinia subflava; assembly: GCF_021018805.1. NCBI lineage: Eukaryota > Metazoa > Chordata > Aves > Passeriformes > Cisticolidae > Prinia > Prinia subflava. The sequence continues at coordinate 125,280,486 of NC_086247.1, forward strand.
CAAGTATAAAACATAAATACCAGGCAAAAATCCAGATAGTTAATCTTTTGTGTATAAAGAAATTAGGCACTAGAAAGTATGCAAATTCCCCAGGTATTTAACTTCAGCTGTTGTGGGACTTTTTTTTTTTCTTTGGGTTTTGGGATGGGGGTTTTGAATGCCTTTTTGCAGAGGTAGACATGTACAGCCTGTTCTGATCCAAAGATGAGCAGAAAGATATCCCTAGTACATTTAAAGTTCTTAGAAAACAACATTTTAGGGCTTCAGTTGGTCACTGGAAAGAAGATGGTGATCTTCTTCCTACTAATCTAATTTCTTTTATTCTGATGGGATTGTAAAAACTAGATTAGAGGGCACTGTTGGAAATTGGAAATACTTGTCTTTCATCTAACTAATGTCAGTGTTTGAAGTAAGCAATTCCGTGTGTGTTCCCCCCATCTTAGACCAACCACGCTGTTGCTGCCTGTGGGAGGAGCCTGCGGGAGTAGCTGTGCTATGTTCAGTGAGCCACACAGATGGACCTGAGCCCCAGAGTGATTTACAGCAAACTGCCTGGCAAGGCAAGTGCTGTGCCCATCAGTGGAGGAAGGATACACCTAATTTACTCATACAGGACTTGGCTTCAAAGGTTTTCAATGACATTTAACTCTCAGTGGCTGCGTATAAAGCATTAGGTGTACCAGACAGACCTTGATCTCAGAAGGCACTTTTGCATTTTTCCTCCCTTAATATTTATCTTCCATGATTTCCAGTGTTGCTGAGCACTGAGAAAGTGTAAACCATTTGCTTTTGGTAATGCAGCATATGTGGCATATTTTCATGTATAATAGTTTAAAAGACAGTGGAGAACTCCTGTTTTGTGGTGGTTGGTTGTGTTTTTGTTTTTTTGGTTTTTTGTTTTTTGTGGGGTTTTTTTGGTTTGGTTTGGTTTTTTTGTTTTGGGTTTGGTTTGGTTTTTTTAGTGGCAAAAGTTGTTTTATAAAGGAGTACTATACAATAAGAAGCTTATGTAATAGTGTCTAAAATATATAAAATTATTATTATATAAGTGGTGTATAAAAAATGCTTGACATGTCACCAGTTAAACTTTAGGATCTGTAGTCACTCTTGCTAAATTGAATTGAATTGGCCTAAGATTTGCCAAAGACAATTGATCACATAATTTAGTAGCAATACAGAATGCCAAAATTAGTTCAATCTAGTGTGATGGAAGAAAAAATATTTCAAATAATCTTATTTAAAAATGTCAGTCAATATACTTTTGATGCAAAAAGCCATCAAAAAGCAACCTCAGAAATCCTCAACCAATAGCTACACACAGAGAGTAGTCCTAAAACCCATTTTATTTATTCCTGACACCTGGCTCTCTGTGGAAAAAAATTACACTAAAAAAATTCATAGAAAGCATGTTTTTTTCTCCCTGGTAGTTCACAGATGGATGATTGATCAGCCAGTTCCCAAAATAAGGAGCAATATTTTCTTACTTCTAATTGTAATGTATCTGTATCTCTCACAGTAGCTCCCATTTAGGACAAGCTTAAAACTTGAAAAGGTGCAAGGATAAAACTCCCTTTTCTCTGCCCTGTTCCCCATATAATGACAATGAAAATGTTTTCTGAAGGAGCTTCTAGAAACTCTTCCAAGAAAAGCAATAGCCAAAAGCATATTAAATGTTTGTAGGAGTTTAAAAAAGAGGGGTGTGTGAATGCTAAACTTCATGTTAGGCACAAATCTGACTGTATCAGAGTCTCTTTATGTAACTTAACAGCATGAGCTTGTCATAAAAAAGTTACTCATCAATCAAAAAAAAGGGATAGGATGGTAAAGACTTTTGTCTTAGCAATCTGTGCTGTGTTATCTACATTTCATCTAGTATTTTCCAGGCAAAAAAATTGGAGCAGTGGATCACTATTCAGTGATTTAAAGCAGAAATATTTCACAATGCCAGTGGGTCATAATGTTGAAATATTAATGTCTTCTTCCTTTTTGCCTTCTCTTTTCAGTTTTTTTTAATTGTATGATAAGTTAGACACAAAAGTCTTTCACATTTAGGAAAACCAAGGGATCCAGTAAGACACCTGACTAAACACAGACAATATGAATATATTTTTTGTGGTTCGCTCCCACCCATGTGAGTTAATTCATCTGTGTTTTGTCTTTGTTGCTCTGTCCCCATTTAACTCTTGACCCAGTTGTGTACCAGCAACCAACTCTGTATTCAAAGACAGGCACTGAGCTGATTTCATAACCCTATTGAAAATACAAAAGCCAAATGTCCCTACATCAAGAGAGACAGTGGTGGAGTCCTGTAACAACTGAAGCACAAAACCACCTAGATGAGAAACTGTCCAATACTGTAGATTTTAAGAGGGAAGAGGGAGGAAGGAAAGAGCAGCACCATGTGAAACTGATGCAGAAACCAGGGCCTGCAGCTGTGTCAACATCATGTTAAACTGCCAAATGTCTCTGTGACTGCAGAGAGCAGCTCCTATTCCAGCTGGGAATAGGGAGCTATTTTTCACAAACATTGCCGCTCTTTTAATAAAGGAGATATACCAGGAGCTGTTTTAATGGTCTAATGGACTTATAATTTGGCTGCAAAGATTATTTTTGGTCCTGTTTAGAAGTCTGCTGGGGCCAATGCAGACACACTGCACATGTGAGTTAAATGGCACTTCAGAGCAGGGAAGCATCTGGAGAAGACAGCACTGTCACTGTACTTATTTTGTGCCTTCACCACATCTCATGGGTATAGATAGTTAACTAAAGTTAAATAACATGCAGCAAAGAAACTTCTATCAAATTTGGTACCAGATCCCTTGCTAACACAAACATAGAATCATTGAACGGCCCAAATTGGAAGGCACCTTGAAAGATCACTTGGTCCAACCTGTCATAGGAAAGAGACTCTAAATGAGATGATGTAGTACCCTGTCCAATTGCACCTTGAAAACCTCCAGTGACAGGGACTCAGTCACAACCCTGAGTAGCTTCTTCTAGTTATGGATTGTTCTCACTGTAAAAAAAAAATCTTATTTATGTCAAGATGAATGATGTGGACTTCATCCAAATTCATATAGCTGCTGTAACAGATGAATTGGGAAGAAACTCGGCTCAATGGTCACTACTATTCTTGAACCCAGAATAACCTAATCATCTAGACCTCTGTCCCTGTAATGTTCACTCCCACAATGTTTAGCAACGGGTATCAGATAATTAGGGATACAAGGCACGTAATGCACTCAAGTATAATTTTAGACAAATCTTTATTGAAACCACTTTACTTTCTAAGAGAAGGAAAATGCTTTCCTTATATCAACTTTCCTATCAGAAAGAGCCCTAGTAATGTGTATTTATTTCTTGAGCTGTCAGTGAAACTTTTGTTTACGACGTTCCCTGACCAAAAGATCAACCCATTGTGATATTAAGCCAATATTTAGTTAACTGTCTTTAGACAATTGCTAATAGAAAGCTTCAGCCTACTTATTTTTATTAAATGCTTCATTAGAAGAATACCTGCCATTGTCAAGACAATCATTGATTGCTAACAATCTTTAATGGTACCAGAACATGTGATAGGGAGTCTTGAATTCAACATTTTTTGAATTATGAGTTTTCTGACTACAAATATAAAATAACTTAAATAAGGCTTCTATTTATGTTTAAGGTGGTTGGAGTTTTATGTCTTAAAGTTAGAGGAGATATGTAATGTAGTCTATGCTTCTCTGCAGTCTTCTGTGGCATTTTGTGGACACTGTGTAGCCTTAATTATTTGTCAGAATAAGCTAGCATTTATGAGTTTTCCCAAGAAAACAAGCAGACAACATTTGAAATAATTTTGTGTGTCTTGGTGGGTAAAAAAAACCTAGGTGGGTTTTTTTGTTTGGTTTTTTTGAGTTTTCTGCTTCTTATAGAAAGACACTGTTTTCTGCTTCTTATAGAAAGACACTTTTGTGGACACTGTGTAGCCTTAATTATTTGTCAGAATAAGCTAGCATTTATGAGTTTTCCCAAGAAAACAAGCAGACAACATTTGAAATAATTTTGTGTGTCTTGGTGGGTAAAAAAAACCTAGGTGGGTTTTTTTGTTTGGTTTTGTTGAGTTTTCTGCTTCTTATAGAAAGCTATTTGTACAATAGTGTGATTGGATCATACAAGAAATTTCTATCTTCTCATCTACCACATTCATGCAAGGAAGGAGGCACAATCCAGCATGATGTCCTTTCTCAATCTGAGGTGTCAATTCTTTGCTTAACAAGCAGTCCGCTCATTGTCTCCTTCCCTTAGAGAGAAGAGGGCAGCCCAAATAGAGCCACTTTGGCATAGCTTTCATCCCACTGCTGGTGTCCAGTGCTGGAGAGCCCAAATGTAGCCAATGTTTCCAGGCTTTTTAGTGAGACACCCAGGGAGAAATGAAAGGAGCTGCACTGCAAGCTGCATGTAGAGCACAAGCCCTCAGAGTAAAAGAGCAAGTTTTGAGCAGTGGTTTGTACTACAAAGGCAGCTCACTTCTTATTCCTTTAGAAATCTTCTAGTTCAGAGAATTCTGCTTTGAGAATCACTGATGTAGTCCATGGAACTGTTTTTTATATCTTTCTATGGAACTGTTTCTTTGCGTTTTTATGAAAAAGCTTTTTAAAATAATCTTTTAAGAAAAGAAACTCTTTGAAGTTTGGTTTGCCCTTTTTTTTCATGAGCATTTGATATCAGTTTAAAATGGATTGAGTATCTAGGTATAGAGAATAGAGGTTTTTATTTTGCTGAAAACTTGGTCTTTGAATTGCAAGGCAAGTATTTTGGAGGAAATGCTAAAACGGTTCCATCCTGAAGACCACAATTTTTTAAAGTGATATAAATGTTTTCAAGGGTAAAAAGTAGATACATTCAATTAAAGATTAATTTTTTTCTATCTTTAAAACAAAACAAACAAAAAGCCATCAAAAAGCAACCTCAGAAATCCTTAACCAACAACCTCTTTTATGAGGTTCTTATTGCCCTTAAACAGATATTGATACAACTTTTTTTAAGAAGCACATACTTTAATTTAAAAAAAAGCTCTCTTCAATTTAGAAAGCATGCAACTATATTGACTCAGAATACCTAATAACAATGAATTGGCTTTGTACAATAATAACTTTGAAAAACTTTCAGAATTAGTGTTCTTGATTTTATCTTTCACTTGTAATATTCTGAAGTCTATTTATACATTACTGAATATTAAAACACCTAAATCAGCAAGTCAGAAATTTGGCTTTAACAATGGGCTCAATTTCCTGTGTTATATCCAGCAAAGAATTGGTAATGAAGCACAGAATGTTTCACAAATACATACATACTTCGTAGGATTGTCTGTCAGTGCATGTGGAAAAGATAAAAGTACTCTGGAAGAAGTTCAAAGGAAATACCCCAGTAACTATGGAAACAAAAGCCCTTCTGCCCTAAGTTGAGAAGAAAAAAAGGATTAAGCCAGACTAGATGTACATCTTTTTAGTACCAGTTTGGCTGAGACAGATTTGTCCTGCAGAGCTGATGAGGCTTTGAAAGAGATAATGATGAGATATCTCCATAAAACTCCAAATGCTTTTCTTATGACCTGGGGACAGCCTTGAAACAAACACCTTCCCACATCATTCACTCACATATGATTGAAATCAAGCTCCATTTCAGGAAAGCTCTTCCTTACTTTTGGCTGGAATTCCAGATTTTGTGCCAAATATGGGAATTGGTCATTTCAGTTTTAGTATGGTTCAGACTCTATAAATGAATTTCATAAGTTCAGTATTGCAGAAATTACAACTCTGAGTCAACAAATGAGAAACATGAGCATCTGTATTCTAGTCCTTACATAAACCTTTGGATAACATTTTATTACATTAAACATAACCTAATAATAGTTACATAAAGAGGATAATATAGGATAGTCTTACAAAAGAACTGGAGTCATTCAGTGTGAGATTTATATGAGAATTCTGGTCAATCTTATGTTCTTCAACCATTTCACCACTCTATTAGCAATGGGCAACAAAGGTGGTACAATATTAGTGGTACAACATTATGTATCCCATGTTACTCTGAAACATCTTTTTTATTACTCTTTTTTAAATACAAAAATTCAAAATTTCCTTATAATTTTAACTTGAGTACCTCTTCTACATTGATTGATTTATCTATTTCTCTTCTATTCAGAAAAAGTGTGTGTGTGTGAAATCTTGTTCACTTTTGTTTGAGTTATGCAGTGTCAGACTTGGGCAACTGGAAAATATTACTTGCCAACGATCTCCTGTAAAATTGTAAGTATATTTTTTAAATTTTGTTGCTAATTCCCTGAAGATGACTCTTGAAATGCGACTGTCCTTTCCTCTGGCTTCTCTCGTTTCCTGGAGGTCTCATTTGCCCATGTGTGAATTTTTATCATTTAAGCTTAATCTTCCTTAACTTTGTATTTCATTAGGTTACCAACTGAGGTTTTATGTCATTAATTGGATTAATTGCTTTTGCATCTACTGCACGTAAGTAATGTGAAGTATCGAATAGGAATTTTGCTCTCTTATTATTAGTTGTATAAAAAAGTACTTAATGTAAATTGCAAGATATGTCTGTAGACACATCTAGACTTCATTTAAAATGATACTGTTTTTTAAACTTGAAGATTCAGTCCAAATTTTGAGCATTCTCTTCCTATGCTAATGAGCTAGCAAGTATTATTGAAAAGTTCTTTACAGGTAACGTTTTACCTGCAAGTTTTATAGAGATTTTTCTTTTCTGCTATCTCTAGGGTTCCTACAAAGCCCATAAGGTTTTAAAGCCCTATTAGTATTGAAATGATTGCAGAGAAGTGATGTTACTCATTCCAAAAACCTCATCTGAGGCAGTTCAGGACACAGTCTTGCAAGAGATGTCTATGCAAGTCCCATTTGCATTTTGTGATTCTGCATTTTGAGTTTACAACATGCCAGCTGTAATCTCACTCATAATGAACAGAGTTTACTGTAGGAAATACGTAACAGCAGGATTTACTTAAATTTATCAGAAAGGCTTTTAAGTTAGCTAGCAACAGTGCTTTGCCAGCCAAAGTTCCTCAAAGCACTTCACTAAGATTTCAGTAAATAACTAATGAGGCTTGGTTACCATCTTTTCTGTGTGTCAAGAATAGAACTTAAGATAGCAATGAAATTGTTAGACTGCTGTGTTCAAAAATACATTCAAAGGAATTATTGTATTCTGTTTCATTCATGTGTAGTTAATCACAACTACATGCCCCAGTTGTACCAATTATAACCCGATTATAAACCATGCTCACAAAAAACCAAAAACCCTCCACACAGCAAAAAACCCTCCACAAGTTACCTTTCTGGTCTTATTCTCTGTCCTTATGTCTCCCTACACAAAATGAGAATTGTTGCGATTACCAGCCTTCTACAGAAGACTTAACAATTGATAACTCAGCAGACATAATGAATTGCTTTTTCCAATTTGGGTCCATGGCCCTAGGCAGAGATAAAGCTCTAAGACCATCCCATTCTCCTTTTCTACTATATAATTATTTCTGGTACAGCAGCACCTTGGAGCCATAATCAAGCTTGAGATTCCTTGATGCTACAGAGCATACAATTACAGAATAAAAAGGATCTCTGCCTGACTGCGCTGACGTACAGAGTAGCAAAAAGAGAGACATGAGATGGGGAGAGACTGATGGAGGAAAAGAATGAAAAGAAAAGTGATACTAGACATGACAGTCAGAGGTCTCTTGGTGCACATGTTCAGTTTTTTTCACATGAGATGAAGTTTTGCAGGCTGGATTGCAGAAGAAGAGAGAAGGGACTTTTCAAACCTTTGTGGGAAGTTCTTCTCCAGTGCCTCTAGCTGTTCCAAAATCCTCAGCCATGCTGCTTTGATGGTTGGTTTCCTTAGCAAAGGGTGCCTAAAAAGCAGAGTTACTTGTAATGTATTTCCTGCATTGGAGGACTTGAAGAAAGAAGTCTCTCAATCTAAAATTTACTTTATGTTAAAAAAGCTAATTTATTGCACTTTTCAACTGTCCTTAAACAGCTTAGTATCATAATACAAATAATGGTATGCCATCCCTTTTACACATAAGATGGTGCCTAAAGACACAAACAATGTATTTCAAACTCAGTCAAAACTAATTGCCAAGATGAAATTCTTTGTAAGTATGTCTCTGAGTACTTTGAGATCTTGTGAATACTATTCTGTACATAATTATTCATCCATGCAATTTCTTAATTACAGGAGTTGAACCTCTTAAAAGATAATTAAATTTATAAATTAGTTAAGGATCCCTCTGATAAAATTAAAATTATTTGACTATATAATAGGATCACAATACTTCTTGTGGAGTTTTAAAGGCAGATGGACTAAGGAAGATGAGAAAGATTGTTCTGATATTGCTACTGTGCTTTCAAAGAACCCACAGGGTGTACCTGTCCATACTATGTCATGAATCTTTGCTTTAGTCTGAGTAATCTCAATTATCCAACAGTAGTGCACTCGGGAAGGCAGTGAACTTGTCTTCAATATCAAAACAGAGGATAAAAATAATCTGTGCTTTTTCCAGAGCTATTTCTTGACCTTTATTTCAGCTGACTGCTTCTATCTTTACTTAAAGCCTTAGTGTCAGTTGTGCTATTTCTATGTGAAGAAATAGCCATTGAAAACTAGACTTGATCTTTACACTTTTTAGAAATGTATCTAATAGTCTTTACTATTTCTTTCAAGTTATTCTAAGCCATAGTACAGGAAAATGCTATTATAAAACCTGGTGACATAGCTCTAACTTGGAATACATTTTCTGCACTATGTTCTTCCACTAGTGTATTTTCTTTATGCTATTTTGGACTCTGTTATAATGACGATAATATCTGGGTGCCAGGTAGCACAGGCTTCTATCCCTTTCAAGTAAGTATCAATTTAGGAAAAGTTTTTATGGCTTTTCAACTTATTTGCCAACTAGTCAGATGAAGTATGCTGTTTAAAATTAAACTTAATTTTATGTTCCAGTGAGAGACTTAGCATTTAGGGTGAATTTAAACAAGATAATGTCAACGAATACATTATTTCAGACAGCATCTTCCTTAATACTTCTTTTTGTTTAAGGAGCTTCCAAGTAACTTAGAGAAGCATGCCTTAAGGTGAGTGCAAAGCTGATGGGGTAACTATATCAAGAGTAGAAATCAATTGCTATCTGTCCCACTGAAAGGATCTGTTCATTGGAGTTTTTCATTGATCTTTGATTCTGATACTGTTCTGTATTTCAACAAGGACAATTAGAATAATTTATATGTTCACTGAACTTTTCAGCAGTAACAAGTGAATAGTAGCTACAACTTTTTCAGAAGATAGATTTGTAAATTCAAAGTATCTTAGTAAATTGGGGAAACAATAATAGTTGGTATTATCAGTAGTAGTAGTACCAGTATTATTAATACTATTGTTACTGGGTTTTTTTGTATTTTAAATATGTCAAGTTCTGTCCTTGGCAGAAATCATCAAATGTGGACACACAAGTTGGGGAATTACTCCTAAATAGTTGTAGTCCCTGAGGAAAGCATCCTGCATACTGTGAATTCCAACTGAATGTCAACCAAAAATTGGAGACTGCTGATAAACCAAAAATTTAGGAAATGGATAAAGTAGCACATTCAGTGTAATGTGTTTATTCTACCTAGTACTACAGCATTAGTAGCACCTGGAGTATTTTGTCCACTTTTGGTTATCACACTGAAGAAACACCATTGGAAATTTTATGGACGAGAACAGCGAAATGTGTTGGAAACTTTGAAAACATGACCTTATTTGAAAACTGAAAGAAATGTTTAGTTAGTTTGGAGATTACAAAACTGAGGAGTGACAGAAGTCTTCCAACATCATAGTTACCTACAAATAGGAAAAGAGCATGCCATTTTCTCTCAATTCTAGTTCTGAGGAGGAATAAACAATAGGCAGCACAATGCTAAAATAAAGAGGATTGAAGCAGTTTAGATAAGCATTAAATATAACTATAAGCACAGTGAAGAATGGAAAGAACCCAAAAGTTTAACTGATAGTTTAAATCAATTGGTCAAACATACTATGAAGTATTTTAAAAAATTATGTCATGGAACAGGAGGTTTGACTGAATAAACTTCTAGGGTGCTTTTCACTGGGTTTTTGTTTGTTTTCCATTTTTTTTTTTCAAAAACTAATGTGACCCTTTAGGATAAGAAGAAGAGAGAAAAAGGTAAAGTTGGGAGAAGGTAACTTTTTTTTTTTTCATTTTAAACAGCAAGTATAGTTCGAGGAAAATCTTCTTAATCAGAAAGTAATTATGAGATGTGGTATAATTGAGAATTTTCAGTGTAATGGAAGAAAAAAGTGTATATACACAAGAGATGTAGCGCAGATAACATTTGTGTAAAGGCTAATGCTCATTTTTTGCCTTTGACAAAAACACAAAGTGATTTTTTGCCGTTTGATATTTCTAAGAACATTAGGATTACAACTAAATCCAACATGTAGCAACGCCTGCCGAAGTCTTATATATGCTGTAACAGTTTTTAACAGTTTGGTTCCAGTCTTTTTCAGCTCAAACCCCTAAGGTAATATGAATATATGGTAGATATACGCCTTAAGTTTTAAGAAAAGTAAAATTACATGGTTTTCCTACAAAAATTGAAGGATGGGGAATTTACAGTCGCAATATAGGAAGTCAGTACAGAATAGTTGTTGCATGCTAAAAGTAGGTTACAAAATGTGCTCAGAATTTCATTGTACTATATAGGTGTAATATAAGGTTTGGTCCACATTGCTGCACATTTTTTAGGGATAAAGTTAAGAAAAAAATTGCTTAAAATTGGAAACTAACTAGCAGAAGAGGAAAAATCCCATAGAATTAAGTCAAATATGTCAGTGAAAAATCACAAAATTCAGTGAAAAAAATTATATTGCAATGTCTTTGTCCTAAAAATATAAGACACTGAAAAAATAGCCTGTACATGCTTACCAGCGAGAAGTAAAATCTGTTTTCTAACCCATGGCTTGCTCATGCAGTGCCATATTTCATCCTTTCTTCCCTAGTTGGAGATATATGGGTGTGTCAGTGAGCTAATGATGTTTTCTTAGAAGAGGCAGAAGGTTTTTTTCTTTTAATGGGACATATAAATAAAACAAATTCAGCTGCAAAAACTACACTAGCCTTAAAATTATTCCAGAATCAAAAATTATTTTCAGTTATTATTTTGACTGGACTTTAAAACATTTATAAAAATGAGCAATTATCCTCTGAAGCCCAAGAGGACGTAGGCAAGCCTGCACACACATGGGCAGAATCCATCCTTGTAAATCCCCAGCTGAGGTTTGTGAATGTTCTGGAGGAAACCATACATCACTTCAGCAATCCTCAGTGAGGAAAAAGGGGAAAACACCACTAGCTTTAAACCAGTTTGTACAAATGATCCTTTGGTTTCTCTGGAGGGCCAAAGAAAGAGAGTGCCTTTTCTGGTTTGTTTATTGACAGTAGAGCTCCCCAGTGGCTTTCCATCAACACGTTCCCAGTTTGCATCTTCTACAGAAGTTTCACACAAGCATCTACCCCAGATGGTGGCTTTAAAAAGGAAGTGCTAAGAAGGGAGGGGAAAAACCAAACCCTTGAGGAATAGTGGGCCGCTGTCCAATTTTGTTTCTGTACAGGGTCTTACTGAGGTTTTTTTATGCCCTTTCACTTCCTTTGCTGCAGGAATAGATATAATCACTTGACACTGATTTGCTGATGCTTGAATATATCAAATTAGAAATCTTAGAGTTTTGTTTTTATATTGGGGATTTTATTAGCATTTATTTCATTCTACTCTATATTTCCTAGGGACTTGCAGACAGAAGCTTGGAGTTCCAGTGGTCACCTGAAGGGAGAAAATATCTACGGTAAGATCAGTGAGTCAGGAAATTTTACTCAAATGGAAATAATTGCATTCAAAGAAGACATACCTGTGTTCTTAGAGAATGGGACATGTTTTCAGTCTTGAAGCATCAAGTAGAATTTATGAAGGCAATATACAAGGGAGGTAATTATTAAAAGGGAAAGAATTATTTACTTTTATTTCCTTTAGAGCCTGCCTAGCTTTAGATTTTCTTGGATGGTCGTTTTGCTCTCAGGATAACATAGGCAACCCTAGAAGGTAAAAGAATCCTCTCAAGTATTTCTTCTCCATAAAGTGACCTGATACCAACCCTATCTCTTATTCAGGAAATCAGGCCCATGTGGCTTTAGCTGAATCTGCTCCCTTTTAGCAGTAAGGTCACCAAAGCAACATCTGTCCTGAACATTACATTTTCACATGCATCACCAATGGAATTGCAAGAGATAATTTGCTATGGTGATATTACAGGAAAGGCAACAGTACTTTATTAGGGACACTAGAATAGAATGAAAGAACAAGGGGATTCTAGTATGCTAGACAGGACTTTCTTTTTTTGTTCTTGTTAATACAAAATAAGAAACTGGTGTAGCTTGTGGTTTAAACTGTAAAATTTGGTCATGATTAGAAATGCCCTTATTACAATTATTGTTAAAAGTTAGTAAGAAAACAAATGAAAGAAAATACAGGAATAATTTAAAGAGTCTATTATTCTCGCCTGATCCATATGTGGTAAGGTAATATTTTAAAAGCTCAATCTATAATTAAAAAAAATAATTGTCTTCTTGGTAAACTGTTGAAAAGTTCAAGTTTCAGCCTTTGGGTTTTGTAAATTTTTCCGGTCTTTCTCAGTTCAGGAGAAACTGAGAGCATTTCTCTTGAACCATTTTAATCTGCTTAATTTCAGTGTATTGTCAATATAATAGTAATAGATATATTGGGGGGATTTCCCTTGTGTGTTCTTGAGAACATATTTACCAGACTGTTCTCAGGCTTCTGTTATTCAAATATCTAAAGCTAATGCAAATGACTTTTTGATACCTGGACTCTGTGGAACATGAGGATTTCAGAGATCATTTTGGTGGAACTTGTGCACTTAATCACAAGTGATCTGATTGACACATAGTTATTTAATTGTAAAAATTAAAAATTGTGCTGTGAAGTAGTATTTTCAGATAGAGGATGGCTGAATGTTGTCTAAAAATGTAGAAAGAGATTTTTTTTCTTTTGGTCTGCTGATTCCTGCCTCAATTTTCAACTAATTGCAACATGACCCGTGGTTATAAAACTGTGTGGCAACAAGGCACTAAGGAAATTACTCAAAAAATTAAGGAACATTAAGCAATGAAAACCACTATGTTAGTTTTCTGGTGTTCTGCTCAGAGCAAAAGTATCAGAATATGTGAAATAAATACATAACAAATAATGTCACCAAGGTAATAATGTATGTGTTATAAGTCTCTTACTTCCTAGAAACAAGGGACCCTTTCTTTTCTCCTGTGCAGGCATTTATGCTTCTGTCAAGCTAGAATGGTGGCATAAAAGTCAGAAGAGACAGAAATTCCAGCATTGTCTAAAATGGTACCAAGAAGTGCAATAACAAAGTTCCAGTGACTGTGCTCTCTGTGTCAGAACTGTGCACGAAGGAGCCAGGAGAGAACCCTGGTAAGGGCAGCAGGCTCAGGGCAGGGCTAAGGCTGCTGCTCAGGGCTCTGTGGACAGAGTGGAGTTGGTGGCAGTGTGGCACTTCCACCCTCTGTAATTGTATACCTTACACTGGGAACCCATCTCGACTTTTGAGGAATGTGCAGGAAGGAAGGAAGGAGGAAAGAGTACCTATTGCTCCCACTGTCTTGGAACCATGTCTTGCCCAGCTCTCTGAACCACAGGCGATATTAGCGGCATATACACCTTCCTGATTATTGTCCTAACCCAGAAAGACACCAAATCACTCCCTTACTGCACTGTGATGTAATGTATACAAATTATTAAGATGTCCTTCAAATGTAATTAAATGTGAAACAAAATTACCTTAGAGAAGAATTTAAAAATCTTGATAATAAACTATTTTCCCTAAGTGTTGTTTGCTAATACATATATGGCCAAGGAGAAAAACTGTGCAGAGAAAGGAGGCATGACATAGTGGCATTGGCATACTTGGCAGTGGAATTTCTTTCTTCCTGTTTAATAAATATGTCCTGTAGGGTCAAAAAAGCTACTGTTTCTCACTGAGAAATATAGGGGTGGGTTATAAATAATTAGGAGGGATAAATAAAAGTGTTATTCAAGAAATGTCTCAAGAAATTTAGATGCAGCTGGAAATATATGAAGATATCTGGGAAGAAGAGTTAAGAAGTGAATATAATGCTGTACAAGTATTAAAGTCACCATTTATCAATTTTTTTCTGAGAGTTTCTTGTTTTGAAATATGTAATTGATAAATTACCATAGGGAGTAATAACTTTTAGAAAAAATAATTACTTGGACTCAGTATTTATTTTAATAGACATCTGTACCTATGTTTGTAGAACAAATAGTCAGTTTTACTAGCTGGATAAGCAATTTAACCGATTCAAGCCCTGCATGCTCTAGAAATGCAAATCAGTGAAGAAGAACATGGTAATTCAGTGCCCTACTCCATTTAATTGGATGCAAGAACTAGGAAGCCCTAAGGTACTAAGCAATAATTACTATTTGAAAAGCAATTCAAAGATAAACAGTATCTATGATTGTCAAATGAAATAGACCGAATTTAATGGGACTTTTGTAAGTAAAGGACTGAATGCTTAAGGGTGCCCTGTGTTTGCTTTCTTGAGCAGGAGAAAACATCTGGACTTTACTTGTCTGGAATATTAGAAGAAAAAATGCTGGATGAAAGAAAAAATCAGAGACCAGAAGTTCCAGGCATGTAGCCAGTTTTGTATTACAAAGATTGTGTAGCTGATTCAAGGATTAGTGTGCCTCCAGGACGTTTTTCCAAACAGAGACACTGGGGAAATTAGGAAGAATTAGCCGAAGGTGTGAAGTTAGACTGCAGTGTATTACATCTGAATGGACATTCCTTTTCAGAAGCATGACCTTGAGTTATTTTAGTCAAGTAAACCTTTGTGTGAAATAAACAGCAGTGCAAGAATTGGATGATGCAGCTCAGTTCACACCTTCAATTAGTTCATTTTAACTTTACTAAATGTCCTTTTGTGATGGATCCAAATTTTTGGTCAGTGATATCATAATGTCATGCAGGAGAGCAAAGGAGAAAAGGCAAAAAACCCAGTTCAAATGTTCAAGGTTTAGTAGGGAACAAAGTGAAGTCTCTAAAGGTGTTGAAGGTTTGACAATATAAGTGGGTTTCCCCACTTTATGCATGAAAAATAATAATTTTAAAAAATCTGCAAAATCCCATGTGATTACTAAGTGTATAAGAATTTATTGCCTCTCAGGGCTTCAGGGCTTTGCTAAAGAAACTAAAGCACAAAATCACAAAACAGGTCCTAAGTCATTGACTGAGGTGTGGTGTACTCATTGTTTCTTCTGGAGTTCTGGACTTATGTTCCTATGCCTCTTAGTGTCTCCCATTTCATATATTTGTAAGTGTCAGATTGTCTCACCTGTAGCAGTCAGTTCACAGAGCTCAGTTAATTTAATTCTGAAGAAGCGACTGCAATCGCTTCTTCACTGACCATGAAAATATCAAATATGAGAGAATAACTTTTTTTTCCAAAAAAATATGTGTTTTCTGCTGCCTAATCTCCTTAAGCTCTGTCCTGTTTTTACATAGTTACTATGGAGCCAGTTATTTTAATTTTTTTTTTACGTTAGGAATAAGAAACCATTTTCAACAGTAGACTTATAACAGTGTTTGAATTTTGCATTTTCAAGAACAGGCTATCACATACTGTCACATACTTGGGAAACATGAGCCAATTAGGGAAAATCCATGGCTTCTTCATTTGTTTTTCATTGATTTCCTCTTTTGCCAGCTGACCTTAACAATAGGGTTCAGATCAGTTTAAATGTCCAGGATTTATAATGATTTCACCTGTTAAAAATTGTAACAGAATGCAGGGACACTGTCAGATAGGTGTATGGGAAATGTCTAGAAAAGAGAGTGAATGGAATTAAAGCAGCTTTATGGAAATCTTTTCTCTAAGCCTTTTTAAAGGAAATTTACAGCTGCTAAATAGCAATTTCACTTTGAAAACCAGTACAGTCAGACAGTAAATGTTGCAGTCAGTCATCTCTGCATCAAAAAATATAGTCAAGATATCTAAAAGTAATCAGCAAAATGCCTATTCCCTAAGTCAAACTATCTCTAAATACCTGGTATTTTGATGTTATGTTTTATATGGCTCATTTTATTTTTTAGTTTTTAATGGTGGAAGATAAAATTCTATTTGAAAAAAAAAGTACTGAAAGCAAGACAAAGATTCTAAGTAAATTGGCAGGACACATGTTTGTAAAAGCTAGTTAATTACTCTTTTACTGAATTTGCACTCTGGCTATGGAACATATATAATTTCTGAGATATCTAACCATTGCTTCTATATGAACAGGGGCTGAGTCAATGGCTAGTAGCCCAAACCAAGACATTTGATTGAACATGTTTCTCTTCACCAGATTTATTCTTCAGGTGGGCAACTACCAGGACCTCTACAAATCCTGTCCCAGACTACTGAATTCATATTATTGCTAAGAAATACTAGAATGCCTCAGAGTCTGCTTGGGGATATATTTTTTTCAGGTTTCCTAACTCCTGTATATGAGATGAGATCCCTTATTCTTTCCTGGCTGATGCCATAATATTATTTGGAAGAGAGCTGTTGGTATTTCCATTCTCCAGCAGCAGAAGTTTACTCTCTCTTTTGCTATTTGTGTAAGGAGCATAAGATCACATTTCTTCATGTATTGCATTTTCTTTAACATTATCTTCACTCTGTTGTGTTTTCCCCTGGAAGTGGTGAACCATTCATTTTATTTAGTGAGTCATTTAGTCCTTTGTTATACATATAAATAATACTTTATAGGATGAATTGAACATTATGTAAAAATACCCAACAACAAAAAAACCCCAAAAAGTCTTTCAAAATAATTAAATAGGCAGTAATTTCCTAAATTGCTCTAAGGTGTCAGTGCAGTCATCATCATGGAAAATTAATTGTTTGTGTCCCTTAGAAACAGATATTTTAAATTGCTTTACTCTTTTCTCCATGGATTCCAGCTGTTGTAAGTTTCCCTAAATGTGTCCCCATATTCAAGCTTTTATAAACTCACATATGGAGGCTTTTCAGCAACTTTTGGTTTTTCAGCTGGATATCAGACAGTAATAGAGCACACTTGATTCTTAATAATCATACTTTTAGAAATTCTTTGGGGTTTTGGGGTTTTTTTGGTTGTTGTTTTGGTGTTGGTTTTTTTAAAATTCTTCCATCATATTTGAAAAGTGTTGTGCCTTTCACATTGCAAAATCAGATTCCAGCTCTGTAGGCAGACAAAACTGAGAGAAAATGAGAAGGATGAATACAACAAAGTGAACACACTCTCTCTATCTTCACTTGAGCTATTATAAACACTTCAGAGAAACATCCAGATATTTTTCTTAACAGATAGATGACTTCTTGTTTTATATGTGGCTGTATCCCACCACTCCTTACCTTGGTATTTCAGCCTAGTTCAGATAGTGGGGGCATGATCATACCACTGCCAGGTAATAGTCCCTAGAGGAACTGAAGGGAAGATCTATTCAAATAATAGCTGTTTTGGTTCAGTGGCTGGTCCAGAAATATTGCATGGTGAAGAAGGAAAAGGTTACAGCTGTAGCTGGGCATCTTTTTGCAGATAGAGTGGGAATATTTGCTTTTATTTGGATAATTTCTAATATACTTCAGAAGTTAAAAACAATTGAGAAATAAAAACATACTTAACTTGAAATACTTATTTTTGAAAATGTCAAATGAAAAAAAATACTATTTTAAACTCACCTACCTACTTGGCTTATTTTTTTTCCTTTCCCTCTTCTTTTTTAACTTTGAATTTGCTGAAACCGTACCCAAAGTAAGGAAATCCATTTTCTTAGAAAAGTTATAAATTCCAACTGGTTTTGCTTGTAGTGTTGGAAGCTAGTTGGTTGAATCATCCACAGACTAAATGACGAAAGTGACTCTATTTCCTCCATTATGCTGTCAAAGACATTGTAGATGAATTTAGTGACATACGTAATATCCTGTACTGCTGAAATGGGTATACAGTGATGTGCTCCTAAATACCCTAATTCTAACATTATCCCATTTCGCAACATGCACTTTTTTCCTGCATTTTCACTCTCATTTTCTGTAGTCAGGAATAATAAGTCAAACTATTTTTCCCAAGTTCAGACTGTGATTTTTATCATCCACTCTCTCTTACAGCTATGAAATGCCTATGAGTAAGTGCTAAATGTTCAGCATTTCAGAAGGAAAATATTTTCATTGAAGCAGATGCTTCTCAGATTCTTCAGGAGCCTAAAACATTTCCTGAAAGTGTTGCTACTCTCCACAGGGTAAGTAAAGACTTTACAAAACCAACTATTTCTTTGAAATTGATATTACTACCAGTATTATTTTCTATGCAACACAGTCAAATAAAATTACCTTCTATATGAAATAGGTAATTAGTGTACAGTAGACATTTATTCCTTCAAACTAAATGTTCTGTTACAATTGTAAAAATGGCTCTGATGTTCATTAGCTTGTTTATGTGAACATCTGATTAATTGCTTTCATCACATCAACCTTCCTATTATGGCTTTGATATTTACTGATGATTTGGAGTTTTTTAATTTCATAAGTGTCTGAGGAAGTACAAGAATATGAGATCCTATCAGTAATATTTGGAATATTTCATTAAAATTAAACTTATTAACCAATTATCAAGCATTAATCATACATCACATTCTTGTGACATGTTGTTGATCTCGGTATAGGTACTAGGTACTTATGAGTTGCTACCCATTAAAACAATGTGTCTTTCCCACAAATATACAATATTTAATTAACTGAAAAATATGTACATTTTTTACAGAATTAAACTTAAGTGACATAGAACATTACAAAAGAAATAAATGGAAGCTCAGATTCTGAGGCAGAGAACCAAAATACATTTTTGTGTAAAAAGAAAAAGGCTTAGAATATAAAAGCAATAAGGAAATAGCATAATAAGTTTTGTCACTGTTCACTGTGGTAATTTTACTGAAGCTGTTGCCTGCAATATTAGTTAGTGATCCTCTGTCAGACACTGCATTAATTACCTTTTTCAACCCCTAAATATATTTGTAATAAACACATTAAAATACCAGAAACAACACTCTCACAACCTGATTATTTTACTGTCATCACTGTAATTCAGTCTCTAGATTCAGGCTCCTCCCTTCTTTTTAGATACCTTACTTTAATCGAGAAAGATTTCAGACCCATAAAGCCAACAGCCTTGAACTGTGAATGAAATCTACTTTGTATCTACTGGCATTTCATTGCTGAATATTATGATTCTGTTATATTAGAGATCAACAATTAACAGCTTATACAGAGGCTTGAGTATAAGCTTCTGGTTTACCCTCAAAAACCTGTAGATGTTTTCCTCCTTTCTATTCTTCCTCCCTCCCCTCACCCCTCCCTTGTCTTTTCTTTTCTTCCCTTTTCAATTTGTATTTTCTCAGAGTTACTAGTAAAAGATGCTGAATTCTAACAGCGAAGAAGGAATTTTATGCCAGGACTGCTCTAGGACCAGTGTAGATGCATTAATTACATTAATTGTAAGTTGAAAATCCTAGTCCTTAGCCGTCTGGGGCCTTGTCCAAGGCTCACTGACGTCAATGGGAACGTTTCCACTGCCTCCGTTTTGGCTCAGGTCCTAAATTTCTGTGGCAAAATATAATGCTGTGAACTAAGCTGTCACAAGAAATAAAAATGTACTGCAACTCTTTGAATCTCAAAATAGCGAAATGTGTACAGAATTCACAGTAAGAACTGTATTGCTGTTGTTCTGAGATGCCTAAGCAGAGAGAATACTGCTGCTTTTACCTCCAAATTACTGCTTTTCTTCTGTAGAATAAAATAGCCTATCTCCATCATGTATGTGCTGTGTAGGAAAAACAAATTCATTTTAAAACTGTTCCATGATGCAGCTTCTTAGGCAATTCTAATGAGATTAAGAACACTGAAAGGGTGCTGAAATAACTCTTGTGCTTCTCAATAGTAAATTCAGTAGAAGAATTAACTCTGCTCAGTTGCCATAGAGCCATTTCACAAAAGTGAAGTGCAATTTTTCCCTCGCCGTTTCTGAGTAAAATGATTCATGCAGTCAGAGAATGTAAGGACAACAGGGATTATTAGTAGTGTAGCTTCCTGAGTACACTACTGTTCTATGTAGAAATTCCTGCTTATTGCCTTTTTTATTCATTGGAACTTTTTAATGACTCATTTGGATCTGTGCTTAAAGTAACAAGGCTCCTTGCGTTGATACTTGCAATCTAACACTGCTTGCCTGTTGCATCAGCAACCATTAATTAACAGTAATTGTTCTGTATTAAAAGATATAACAGGAATACACTAAAAAGGTCATAAAAGATAATTACACCTCATATAAATAATGATAGCTTGTTAATGTTTTAACATGAAGCTTGCAAAAAATGTAACTTGTTCAGCTCACTCTATGACTGCACTTGTATATTGTACATATCTGGCTTTCAGGAAAGGCAGAACAAATATTCATTTGGAAATGAAGCATCTCGTGATGAAAAAGTTTTAGGTTAGACATTTTTGTCTGACATTATGATAGCTTTGAAAGACAGGTACTAAAATTGGGTCTGCCAATAAGTAGGGGGTTTGTCACATTTCTTTCCACTTTGGAGTTACAGCCTTTTGGAGTCAGTGAGTAAAACATGATACTTACCATAGTTAAGAAACTTTCTATCCTCTGGGCTGGTAAAGAATTATTTTAAAAACTTCCAGCATTGTTTTATCCACAGGAATGTTATTTAACATAATTTAGCAAATTGGGGAGGATAGCACCAAAAAGTTACAATGCAACATTGGGCAATGTTGAACAATGGATTTGGGGAAAAAAACCAGGCTGAGCTCTCAAATTTCTGCACGATTTCAGAATCTGGCATAAGGCTTACTTCTTTTACAAATGGAGTTCAAGAGCTAAACACTGCACATGATGACTTGGCATCATATTACGCACAAGCTGTGACTCATGAGGTACTATATGAACCATTTTTAATTAAAGTTAATTATTCTCCACTCACAGTATATGAAACTTTATGGTTTCAGACCATGATTCACTCACTTTCTCAGTTAGAGTAAACCAAAAATGCAAGGTTTAATAAAAAGATCAATAGCAAATAAGGATACCCAGTTTCCCCAAGAAAAGGTAAAAGAACTCCTCAGATATTTTCTGTGAATATTTCTTCTTATTTTATTTTTCCGTTTTAGGGAGTGGGTTTTTTAAGACTGTTCATTCACAGGCTCTGCAAGCTATATATAGCGATTTTACTGCTGCCATAACACCTCAGCAAACACTTTTTTCTTTGCACATGTAAGCCCGTCTGGCCGATTTTAGGCTACAAATAACTTTGCTGTAGCTGTTGAACGTGACCAGTTTGTCTCCTACACACTCTCATCTTGAAAGTGCAAACGCTTCTTTTTCTGCAGAATTTCTTTGAGAAAAAGGCATCAGTACATTTGAAATATGGGTGCAGTGTCCCAGAGAGGGATGCCATGGATAAAAAAGAAAAGGGTTATGGATATGAACCCTTGTTTCCACAAAATGCCTTGAAATAGCATTTCATGGATCTAGTTGCTAATGGGAACAATGTAAGTGCAGATTCATGGTTTTCAGCCGTGGTCCAGGAACACTTAGGCATCTGCAGATTTAGAGTAAATCCTCAGAAGTCTGTTTTCAGAAATAATATGTGTCAGTGTGTTTTCATTCTGTGAGTAAGAATTTGTAAGGGCCCGATCTGCTGCAATAAAAAAAGAAAAAATCAAATTTGATACAGAAGTGCTTCTTTACATAAGGATATTGACCCTTTTGTCAAACAAACAAACAAATACCCCTCAGAAAACAACTAAAAATAAGAATAATAGCTTACAGGGCAGTAATTTTTTGGGTCAATTAAATCAGAAGACTATATGATTATCTGTTTTGGTTGGGTTTTTTCCACATGTTCTCAACTTATGTGAGAAAACTGAGCTCTAAAACTAAGCTTTAAAACTATGTCTTTTCAAATTGAAATGGAAAAGTGTTTTTGGAATGATGGCTTAATGTTGCTGAAAACTCATAGGCATTAAAAATGTCCTTTTCCCCTGAGAGAAGATAAACTCGAATTCATACTGAATTCACTTTGTTTCTAACCAGCACTAGTGTATTGGCTTCTGTTTTTTTAATCCTGATTTAGATGGTTATATCCAAGATTATGGTTATATCCTTAACAAATAGAACTGCAGGTAAATCTAAAGCTTTAATTTGACAAGTAAACACTAAAAATTCAAAGCACAGACATAACAATTATAGATTCTGTAGATGTGAAATAATGGTCTGCAAATCTATAGACAATCAAATATGACAAGCATCAAATTTTAGAGTAAAATATGCAGCATTGAAGATACACTATATTGATTTATGTTCACAGGCTGTGTAAGTCAAACTACAGGAAAATCACTGCTGATTGTTTAAAGGCTTTTTGTTTTCAAGCTAGCTGCATACAAAATCAACTCTTGATTGCTCCTCTTGATGTTCCACTTGTGCTTAATCTTTCAATGAACAGCAGTATACATGCAAAGTAATGTGGGGAAAGCACTTCAGTGATTTATCCTGTATTCTGAAATGTGAGATTAAAAAAGAGTTACAGAAAACATTTGCTTGTTTTGTGGGATGACACAGTGATTTTAAAATCACAAGTCTTTTGGAGAAGATAGCAATATTGTATATGTCAGTGTTGCTTTTATTCCCAAAGAGCTAAATATAAGAATATTATTTTGACTGTGATGAGGTTTTGTCTTTATATGAACTCAATTTATAAATAGTGATATAATCTTTGCTAAAAAATTTTCAAGGGTAAGGTAGGAAAACCTTGAACATTTGTTTTATGATGCAGGTTGAATGGACAGAATAAAACTCAGGTAGTTTCATTTTATAATGTGAGATTCTGAACTGGCAACTTTAGAACTTTCTAATAGTCTGACTGAGTATCAGAGTCAATGCATTGGAGAGGGTCTTTTGCATTTGCCTCCAAAAACAATAGCAAAGATAGAATGGCAGTTTGGATATGTGATTGGAATATCATTTTGGTGTAATTTTGGGCATTCCACACAAGATCCCTCTGTGATTTTTAAACAAATTTAATTTTAAACAAATTTGTTCCATCTCATAAGTTTTCTTTTAAAATATATTCTGAATTCTTTCACAATTGAATTACTTGTCAAGGTCTGAAAGGATGGTGTTTTAAGAAAGCTCTTTTACCTGATTGAAAACTGTTAGGAAAGCTCAGATTTCTGTAAAACAAAGTAATTCTCATATAGGAACATTTTCCTAGTAAAATCTGAAGTTTGCCAGGGGATAGGAGATTCATGTCAGCTGAGGATGACTAGATAGATTTTAGAGAGGACTTCAAGAGTTAGTGTCAGAGGGAAAAAAATAAAACGCATTTTTACAAGCAGAAGGTAAACCTGATCTAAGAATAAATTTAAAATACTCTTCTGGTGCAAATCAAATGTTTCATATATTAAATGCTGGAGGACAGACCATGATGGAAGTGAAAGGCTCAGTATGACTTGAGTCATCCAGGCTCCTGTCAAGAGCTTGAGGTGATGAAATGTGGCCACAGCTGAACTTTGGCACAGGAGCTCGTTTGTCACTGTCCATGGTGCTGTTGGACAGCGCTGAACATGTCGTCAACTGGGAGGACGGTAATCGTCACTGTTAAGAACAGTCATTCTTATTGTCATTAATATATTATGACTACAATCTTCAAATAAATAATATATTCCCATCACAATATGTCATTCCCTTCCTTTTAAATCTTTTTGTGTCAAGCATACTGCCAGACACAGCTTTGATTTCTGTATATTCAAAACACCAATTCTTTAGGAAAATGTCTAAGTTTTCAACTTCAATGCTTTTAAGGGTAACTATTAAACACAAATTTATGAATCTAATTAAATGTCTTTTTAGACATTTAATGTCTGTAATTTCCTTTAGAAAACATATTTCATCTCTCCTGAGCAAGGAGAAGGTGAAAAGAGGTGGAACCATGGGTGTTTGGAAGGGAGTTAAGTAAATAGAGACTGAAAAGAGGGAGTTACACACAGGAGAAAGCCTAAAGATAAGGGGAAAAGGAGACAGAAGCTAAAATCAAGAGATGGCAACAGAGTAATGAAATGCTAGAAAATAAAGAAAACAAGAGTGAACAACTCTTCCTAAGTACCAGATTCTGCTAGTTTTATTTTTTCTATTTTATTTTTTCAGCAGCACCAATCTCAATATCTCTTGACTCCTATCACCTGTCAGTACTACCTCTCTGTGCCATGTTTTACGTGATACTTCTGTCCTTTTAAATTTTCTTCCTAGTCCTTTCTACCATCTTTTTCCCTAAGACTGGCTAACTCTTCATCAGAACTTCTTGCTAAGTGGCAAAGGTGGAGACATGCAAACAAGAGACTTTCACTGAGTTTGGGCATGTTGGTTATACGCACCATGCTCACACTGATGAAACAGATGAGAGGTCATGTTCAGAGAAGCCCAGAGTGAAACGGATACATTGTCCAGAGAGCCTGGTATATTGTGCTCTTGGGAATGATTTCTTGCTGCCCATCTGTTTTGTTTCCACATGGAAATTACAGTAAGTTTCTTTTGAACATCTGAATTCCTTCTAACACTCTGAAACCAAACCTTTCAGCTCAGGGACTTTCCCAAATTCAGTCAGACTTCAGTCTTGTGCTGGTTTTTCCAGCCTACAGACAAGTTCAGTTGTTCATGACTGTTGGAGATTACTCATGTGTACATTTTCCTTTCTAAAATCTATCGTTATTTCACTTTGAAATCTTGAAATATATCTTACTGATTTGATGGAAATCTTGAAATATATCTTACTGATTTGATGGCTGAAAGCCAGTTTTGTACCCTTTGTGATCCTCACTGTCTTGTATCAGTGAGTACTATAAATAACAGCTTATTTCTTTTTCCCACTAGCCTAATTTATGGTTTATGTCTTTTAGATGCAAATCTTGATGGCATTATGTTCTCTTTTAGGTTTTTAGAAGCAAGCAATTCAGCATGTGAAACATTTAGAGGCTTAAGGTTAGGTACACGACACATTTGTAAGATCTACTTTTCCTTTGAAACAGCTCAATTTTTATTAGATTTCCTGAAGCACTTGAAGCCATTTGAGCCCTACATAACACAGCTGGATAGAACCTATAAAATCAGAAGATAAATGGAACTGGTTCCAAATATTTCAAAATACATTCTGATATAAAATTGATCTCTCTAAAATTAAATTAATACAATTTTGTAACCTTTCCAATGTCTACAAGGACATGTAGAACAATGTCCTGTTTGAAAACTAGGTATTATTGAAAAATGAATTTCCACCATTCCTTACTGGAAACCAGAGTTAAAGTCATCCCGGAAAATCACACCAGTAATAAATTTAGGGTTCTTTTTGAATGTTTCTGTATATCACTGATTTGAATACTTGTAAAATGCAAGGAAATTTATAGTTTATATTTTGTGAGAGCAGAATATGTCAGAATTTGTGGACTCTATGCTACATTGGACTGTATTGCATTATATGCTGTGTAATTATGACATGAATCAAGCCATGAAGTGTGGCAGTAATAAAAATTTGTTACTGTATTGTCCATTTTCTATTGCAGTGTTCAGTCTCAGAGATTCTTTTTGTAGAAACAAAATCTCTGTTTTGCCTGCCATTTAGCCTTCCAAAATTCTTAATTTTTTTTTTTAAAAAGCAACAATAGACAGGGTTTTTTGAGGTTACGTAGCCCAGATGGTAGCTAGTTCTGAGTTATGGCCATTTTCCTAAGTATCAAAGTCAATGCTTGAAGCACAAAAAGAAAGCTGTTTGTTTAGCATTTTACAGTCTTGTGAGACATTCAAAACAGACACACCTAACACATTTGACAGCATCAGGGGAAGTGAAAAATGTGATAAAAAAATGTGTCTGAGAAAGCAAAGAGACATTGTGGACTTTACCTCCATTCTTCACAAGAAAATATTATTTGGGAGCATTTTGTATAAATGCTAAAAAAATGCCAGATTTTGCCTTACCACTTTCTTCTCAGAACAGGTATTTATCTACAAGGACACAAAGTAAGCTCAACTCAGCAAAATGGCTATTTTATTAAGGACCAAGTTCTCACCCCTTTTTCTTTCCCAAGGTTATTTGTTGATTTAGAGGAAATAACTACATTTTTTTTACTATCCAGAATTCAACCCACACAGAGGTTATCTGTCACTCACTGACCAAGTGTTTCCAGAGGATGTAACTGTAGTACTGTTTTGATTGTGTCTCTGACAATGAGAAGGATGGGTTGAGAGGTGACAAGCAAAACTGTGAAGAACATCAAAAATTATAAAAGAATAAATATAAATGCTGTTTGAATCTGGACAAAGTAGCCTGCAGTGAGATCGAAATTATCAGATTCCTAGTTATCTTGCCTGATGAAGCTGTCCTTGCATGTGCTTGCAGACTAGCCAAGCATTTCAGTGTAGAGAGGAATATCACAGCAAAAGTAAATTTGACAAGCCCACATCTGGGTACCATCAGATAAGATAAGAAGAAAAATATGGGAAGAAAAGGGACAGGGGAAATTGCTGGGAAAAAAAATAGACTAGAAATCTGGCTGGGTTGTAATTCATGGCTATTCTAAAGGAACATTAGTTTTAATAATAACTGTCATAAGCCTTTTGTGTACCTAGGTAGTTGAAATCTGAAATTATAACTGAAGCTGAAGAAAAACTGAATCTGGCTTGAGTACATGTTTCAAGGGGAATGTTTTCTCCAGCTGCTATTGCTGTTAAGGTGCTACCCATTTTGACCCACCTTAGCTCTAGCTCCTTCACATGAAATACATTGATTTTTTTTATTCTCAGACACATGACAGCTCTTTTGTAAAAAAAAAAAAAAGCTTTTCCAAATGAAGCCTTTTCACACTGAAGGCAACAGTAGTTTTACATTTAATTCAGTGCAGCCAGGTGTGAATTGATCCTTTTTCTTAGTTGGTGCAAAGAGAAGCAAAACTAGGGGTTTGTGCATGAAAAGAAAAATTCACTGGTTCATGTAACTTACATGAAGAATTCCAGGTACTTTTGTGAATACTAGGAGATTGAACATAAAAGGAGTTTAATGTAAAGTTTGATAGTGTCATTATCCCATTCCTATATTCCTTTCCATGGGAATAGGTTTATTTTTAATGGTTTGCTGACCATTAAAAATTGTTGTGACTTTACATGATCTGATTGTACAACTGAAGACTCTTTGTCCTCTTTCCTGTGTATTATCCTGTAAGGTTGTGCTCTGCAGTGCTTTAATGTTGCCTCCCTCCCATAATAGCACACAGGCAGATACACAATTTCTGTCAGTCCTACCTTGCACTTCAATCATCATTTAACATAATTAAGAAAGTTCTGCTTTAAATGTGAATTGCTCTGTGTTCAGAATTAAAGGATCAGAAAATTTTATTATTCCTCAAATATCAAGTGTTAGTGCAGGATTATGAAGATGCTTACTGCAAAGTGCCTCTTTAATTGAATGATCAATAACCTTTGTTATTTATTGATTTATATTTGCATGTGTGTCTTGGTTTTAGCATTTCTGGGAAGCAATGAGAGTTTCATGTATGTTTTAAGACATCTGAATTCTAGAGAGAAAGTATGCTTAATCATTTATTCGATTTACCATAGTCATACTACAGACTCAGATGTCTTTGTTTGAGAAGAAAAATGTATTCCTGCCTGGCAATAAAACACAATAGATTAATTTGGATACTTCGTGGCAGTTTTGTTAACCTTAAAAAAAATACAGTCTTTTTTCTAGCAGAGCAGATGTCCTGTGCATGTAGTATGAAACAGACAAGACAAATATATTTTGTCTTGTTTAACTTAATTATTGTTTCTTCTGTGGAGATTAAGTTTGATTCATGCTCAAAACTAAAGGTGACCTAACCATCTTTCATGTGTTTTCTTCAATACACCACAAAGTAGTTAGATCTTCAGTTTCTAGTAAGGCAAAATTTTGCAAACATAACTGGATATAAGTGAACAACTGAAAACCTGTACATTTATTTCATTCAGGAGCTAATTTCAGCCTTCTGCTACCAAAATAACAATGTGGGGAGGAGAAAGGCACTTATGAAATAATAATAATGTATTTATATATAAATAATATGCTATTATTGTCTCTCATTCCCTTGTTAGGAAGCACGGTCATCAGAATGTTATCAAACTGCTGATGCTTCATTAACAAAACGGAATTGTAGGAAAAGCTTCAAACACGATCTCTGCCTTATCTTCCCACTGTGAAAGGGCTCAGAAGTTGGCTAATTTCCAAGAGACACTTAAGCAAAGTGTACATTAGTAAGCAATTACTGAGCAAGTAACTTCTCCTGAACTGTGCTGCTTTGAGTGGGAGAAGTACCCTTGTTACAGCAGGAGACAGAAAAGGTCTCTAATGCAGAACTTCTCTGAAAATCTGTCTGTGGCATCATATTCATTGCAAACTTTACAATGCATGGGTAATGATGAACCTAATTACATTTCTTATATCCATTGTAGAAGTCTCATTATTTCCTTCTTCCTCCATCTGTCTCTGCCCATCTGTTTTCTCTTATGGTTGGCCTGTAAGGTCTTTGCAGCATGGGTTGTTTTTATATCTGTGTACAATATCTAAGGGGATCCTGCTTTACAACTAGGAATTATAGGCAAAGTGATACAATAAATATTTCATAACCATACTTGGATATGTAAAAAACTGAGCTATCAGTAAACTATAAACATTTGAAGACCTGAAAATGTCAGATTTCAAGTGAATTGAGAGATCCTCTTTAGGATAAAGATAACTTCTGATTCTGTTAACCTATCCTAATAACCTATGTATTTTCCTTATGTCAGAAATGCACAGTTCAGCACATAATTGTTCTGTCTGCAAGTCTATCAGAGCCAAGACTGTCACAGAAGTGTAGGATTGTTTTCATCCAACATTGCTTCAGAAAACGTGGAATGCACAGAAAGCTTGGAATGCTCCCTTGGGATTTCTACCTAGTCTCCTGGCCTTGTCTGTTTGCAGCATTCTGAGTAGGATGTACTTCCAGTGACACACAGCCTGCATAGTTTATTTTCGTGAGGACATGTAGGTTCTACTCCCTGTTTCAGCAGGTCAGGATTCTCCCTTAAGTCTGGAAGAGTTTCTCTCTTCTAATTGAGGTTATTGAGGTTTCACTGTGACCCAAAGGCATTAGAACAGTCCAAACAACAATCTCCTATTTTCCCCTAGAATATTCTTATTTAAAGAGATAGTGATGTGGAATTCCTAGAGGAGCACAGATAGCATGAATAAAATACCTGTGGAATAGAATTGTGAAAAATGCTAAAAAATACCAAGTTGCAACTGTGTTGACGAAGATAACAGAATGCAAGGCTATTTTTTACACATATATCTATTTTTCAGAATTAAGTTATTGATGTAATAGGTGTAAACTGGATATTTAGGATTAAGCTGTGCTCTCTTCTAGCTCATCTTTTGTCGATTTTTTATGAGCATTGGATTTCATAAGGTCAAAAAATATATCTAGGCAACACATAGAATTCTTGATTTTAGGATTTGCATCATCTGTGCCACCTGCCTCTCTATGTATGCTTTTTTGTAAGTACTATAGCAACACTCCTCACTTGTCTGGTTAGAAACTCACATTTCCCCTTACATGAGTTTCACACACATTTTCTTCAAAATTTCAATAACATAAAAGGTGCCAGATGAAAATTTAGGGGTTCATAACAGAAGCAAGAACAATTGGAGTTGTGAGTTTGTAATGGAGGCAAACTTGCAGATATCTTTAAAGCCTGACTAATAAAAAAACAGACTATGGAACAGTAAACAAGAAATCTTAGTCCACAGCAAAGTACTTTTGCTTAGTTTACCCTTTGGTGCAAGGTATTTATAACAAGTCAAATTACCTCACTTTTGCTTTAAGTTGGGCTCATCTGTAGGAACTACTTCCATGTCTTTTTCAATAATCAAAATATGTTGCATGCCTAAGCCCCTGCTCTCTAATGCTATTGGCATTTAGTGACTACTAATTTGGTTGTAGCAATTGCAGGTATTTTTATAACTGTCATTTACCTCAGAATAACAATATCTATAATTTCTTTATTACATACCAATTCCATGAAAACTCCATGTCAAAATGTGCTTTGTTGAATCTCTGGAAAGATCCAATATATATTTGTAGTCTTGAATGTATCAGGTTTTTTTATAAGAAGCACAGGAGAGGTTTCTCTCAAGTGCTTTCCCAAGTGGAGTGATACCTTCCATGATGTACTTTAGAGTCCTGATCCCCTGGTACTGCAATACACAGAATGTGCCCTCTTGTAATTTCCTTTCCACTCTGGTTTTGCTCACTGTGAAAAGCAGCATGCACTTAGCAGTGCTTCACACCCACCTTTGCTTCAATAAGCAGTGAAGGCAAGGCAACAATTCAGACAGCAGGGATTCAGCTCGCAGGGATTCCTTGGCACTTAGTACATGGTGAGATGTTCTGCTTTCCCACTTCTGCCTTGGAAGCCTTCAAGTGCCCTAAGTTACATAAAATTTAAAAACTACTCTAACCAAGGAAGGACTCTGGCCAGACAGTGCTTTAAACATGCAACATAGAATATTTCCAGGCAGTGCCCAAAAATGACAGTTGTAGCTTCAGAAGAAGACAAGAAAAGATTTTGTTAGCATCCCTTAAAATTACGAGGAGCAATAACATCATATAGTTAAAAAAAAAATCAAATAATTTCTAGGAAATTTTAATCTGAGAATATTTCAGGTCATAAACGAAGATTTTAGCCATTCCCAGTTTGGTATACATAAATAAGGTAAATAAATGAAAATAGGGGTACGACAGAAGGCCGTTTTTGCTGTATGTGTGGAAGGCACAGATCATTGCATTGATGAGAACTTTGTTAGTAATATAAAAGAGGGGAAATAGATTCACAATTTTTGATACATAAATTTCACCACTTTCTCCAAACTCATATCAGAAAATATATTTATTACATATTTTAAACAAAAAATTACCTAATAACCTGAGGTATTTCTGTTTCTTTTAGCTCTGGTCACACTGTTTCAGGTGGGTCTTTATAATTCATGTGAGATTGTATTACCTTGTATAATCTACCCACTTTTCTGTAAGTATGTAGGAAGTAAATTATATATTTTGTGGAGAAAACAAACAAACAAACAAAAAAACCCTCAACCCCCAAACCAAACAGTAGGATAGCTGAGTTTTAATATCATTAGAAAAAAAAATGCTTTATTCCATTTATATTTTATTCCATTTTCTCCTTTATATTCCCTGTAAATGCAAGACATCAACTGGTGAGCTGTACTTTTCAGAAAGAAAAACACAGCTGTATTTAGGCATGTGTATTTTTTACTTAGATGCTTGTAAAGAAAGACCTCAAACATAATTTTAATTCTTCTATAAGAAAGAGAGGCAGAACTAAAACCTATAATTTCCAACAATAATTTTATATTTTTTACTTGTTTCAATTTTAGAATGGGAAATTGTTCCTACCATTCTCATACAGGTGAATTTTCAGCTTGTAAATAATGATATATAATTATATAAAATTATAATATATATAATATATAAGTGATTAAGGATAAAATAAGCAACTTAAAATTCTTCTTTCTGCATCTAGCTCTCTGGAATTCTGTGATTTGTGTAACAGTGCATGCTATCCTTGTTAATCATGATGAGGCTAACTGGAGTGACTCAAAAGGAATCAGCCCTGTAATAATTAATGCAAGATGCTGAAGACATAAACTAATTGTAAATGGTTCATTTCACTTCAGTTCATGATTTGTTGATGAATAATCATGAACTATCTGGAATTAATTAGCTAATGAATGTTTATTAATAACTATTGCCGTTGTATGTTTCATGATTTTATGTTTGTTTAGACTACTTCAGAGGAAGAAAAAAGACATGAACTCGTGAAGAGGAATGCTGAAGAAATATGCATCACAAGGATTTGTGATTACTTCCAGAATGCTATTTCAGAAGTGACAAAAGATTAGCAGTCTATCAGTTCATTTCTCTGAGGTGATTATGTGAAAAGAAACATAAAAAATAGGCCATAGTAAAGCAATTTACAGCTACAGAAAAACCCGGCTTAATGCTCTGATTGTTAATGTATTTGTACCTTTACAAATTTTAATTGGATAATCTATCATCAAAACTTTGTTGTAAATATGGCAGCAACCATAAAATTAAAGGTAAAGGTTTCAAGGATGTGAAACTGAATTTCTAGAAGACAAACTACTTTTGATGTAAGGTATATCTATGTATCATTTCCTTGCTTATTGCATTGTCATTCACATCAGGGATATACTATTTGTTTGAAGTTATACTAAACAATTCACATCTTTTCATGCCATGTACTTGTAAATAATTTTAAACGTGTTTGTAAAAATTCTGCATTTTTTTTCCATTGCATATATATTTTTTTAAATTACATAGAAATATGTAAATCCCTTTAACAACAGTTAGGGGCACAAAATCTGCTTACATTTCATAAGTTATCTGGCTGCACATCCTCTAAGAAAATGGAAACAAAGTCTAATCCCCCAATAATTAAAGTAATGATTTTGTGGTCTTACAAAGTGTCTATTCAAGAGATGAAACATTAAATCACTCTGATGAAAGCTTAAATTAACTTTTTAAAAAGTATTTTTCACATGAACTCAGGAGAAATTAAGTTTGACACCTCAGGATCTGCAAAAAGCTGATATTGTGTTCCTTAGCCATTGGACACTTTCTTTCAGAAGGGTAGGATAGCAGGATTAATGAAGAGCTTAATGATCTCCTGCTGTGATGAAGCGTCCAGGAAGGAGCTGCTGCAAAAGGAGGTGTTCTGGTACCAGCTGAGGAGTACTTGTGGAGGAGTCATGGAAGGTGTTTCTGTGGGCTTGGCAGTTGACTTAGGAAGGTGTAGGGAAGAGTGGTTGCTCAAGTGTAATTCAGATTTTGGCCTTCTTTTCAGAGATACCATGTGTTTGGACTGATTCAGATGGCTTCCAAAGGCAAGCAGTGGCAAGGATGCCAGCACCTAAGGCAGCCTAGATTTCTGTATAACCCAGAGTTATCTGTAATTTCCTGCCTCTCATTCAAAGCAGTATGCCAGTGGTGCCTAGGGCCCACTGTGTCTCCTTCAGATAATGATATTCCCAGGTGTTCCTCAAACGAGGGTACAGCCTCCTGCTGGTGGAATTATGGACTTATGCCTATCTAATGCTTTTGGGTGTGACCAACAGCTGCAGATCTCAAGAAGATATATGGTACATCTTTTGCAAAGATCAGGTACTATTGCTGTAATATAACCATGATAAATAAGAAGATTCACTGATATGAATTGAGCTGTGGGTACTGACTGTCTTTTTCTGCCTGCATACCAGAGTTGAAAGAGCTTTTTCACAGCTTACTACTGTCTAAATTGGTAATTTTTTATTTTTTTTTTTTGGGGGGGGGAGGTGGGTGTCAAGTGGTTATTTCTTGTTTTAAAACATAGAGAAAAAAAATAATTCATTGAACTTAAACTTCAGCATGTAAAAATCCATAATATTGCACTAAAAATAGTTGAAACTAAATTTCTAGTTATATCGCTTTAATAAATACTTCACTATACTTAGTATATCTTGAGCACTATTAACTCATTTTTTGCTGATGTCTTAAGTTAGTTACAAAGCTGTCTTGAAGACAATTGAAGTTTAAAGATGTATATATATCTATTTTATAACCCTTAGAATATTGCTTTAGTGTTAGGTTTCTTATAGGTAAAATTAGTTCTCATTTTATAGCTAAAAGTCATAGAAATAAAGAATAATTGATATAAAATTTGAGCTTAGAAAATGAGGGCAATAGAATCTGTGGGTGAAGGACCATCCAGTCATTTGAAATGCTAAATATCACTTTAGGTAATGTAGTCCAGCTCAAGTTTAAGAGTCTCTGTTGCTGGGCTTAAAGGACTTGAACACTTGAGGTTGAAGTTAGAGGCTTAGCAGTGCTTCAGAATCCTACTAGATTCTTATTTGCAGTTATCTGTAAGAACTCCATCAGGTACAATAAACTGCACCAGTTGTTTCCATTGTGTAGACAAACCCCTGAGGAAAACCTCTTTGAAGTGAGGATGGCTACAGGAGGACTAAAAGAAGGCTTAGCAAGAGAATTTCAAAGGAGCTTTTCCACTGTAACAGTACTTTTGAAGTAATTAAGTTATGTACTAGCAGAAAAGTAGGCATATGCTGTGAAAATTGCTTATTGCCCTGTTTGTACCTGCATTTTTTCTATCCTTGGCACCTTTCTTATACCGTTTCTTTGTCAAATAGGTTGCAAACCCTGTGTCACAGAATAGTCTCTTTATAGTTGTATGCTGCAAATTTAGTATGATTTGAATCATACTGTAGAGGTCAGCTCAAATACATTTTAGATAAAAGCAGTCAAAAGTTGTTT
Organism: Prinia subflava; assembly: GCF_021018805.1. NCBI lineage: Eukaryota > Metazoa > Chordata > Aves > Passeriformes > Cisticolidae > Prinia > Prinia subflava. Next base: position 125,315,167 of record NC_086247.1, read on the forward strand.
TGTCCTCTTCCTGAAACTCAACTTTCTGGAAGACTGATTTCAATGTAGTTATTCTTGAGTACATTTGTCACAGAAGAATTTGCTTTTCTTTTGTTTTCTTAATTAGTACCTCCTGGTAAATGGTTCATGTGTAACTGATCAGTCACCTGTCACAACTTTCCACTGTGGTTTGGGGTTTCTTCATTAGCTTTTTTTGTTTGGTTGGTTTTGTTTTGGGTTTTTCTTGTTTGCTTCTGGTTTTTTGTTTGGTTTTGGTTTTTTTAATTTATTTTTTTTTCTAATCAGGGAATTGGTGTGAATTGAGACCAAGTGGGTGGAGGTCTCAGGTGAAATGGGGGCAGTTGAAGCCTTGTTGGTGCACTCAAGGCCTTGGCACAAGGTTCAAATAAATATTCACCATAGCAAATGCAGTAACACTGAAGTGCTGCAAGTCTCCCTCCACAATCTCTTACTGGTCAAGGTTTCCACGTTATTTTTGGTCTGTAGTGTAGGCCATAGCTTGTCCACTGGTGAGAGGCTACAGAGGGAAAACGTGCTGTCTTGTGCTAAGCAATGTCTTTACTGGGGTCGTTACAGCAGCCTGTTGAGGACACAAATGTTGTACATTTGGCCCAGTAGGTATAATAAGTATTTTAGCCCAGGTGTCTGTGATCTCCAGATGGCAAACAGGAAAAAAACCAGGAGAAAAAAACAAAACAGGAAAAAAAAAGTAGCTTTGGATTGAAGAAACTTCTAGATATGGCTTCAATAGAAGTGTTTTTAGTGAGATAAGCATGAAAAATGAAGGAATATACAGGGAGCATATGTGAGGAGTATAGGTAGTGTGCAACAAATATAGTTATCACAAACAGAACAATAGTCTCTTTGGGTATTTTGCCTATTTAAACTATTTAGGACTGTCAAAAGTCACAAGTCTGTGTCTCTAGTGTAAAAAATAGCATTCTAGTCATTTTCTCCTGATTTGGCACCACCACTCTCATGCCCCCAAGAGTCAGTAACACAGTGTCCAGCAGAGAAGGAATATCACTTCCATCTGAGGCTCAAACTTGTCTTTATCTCCTTTAGATAAATTAATAGCCTGTCTCATATTTCTTTTTGTAACTCAGAGTGCAATTGGAATTCAACACAAGCTTACTGTGAGGGTGCTGCTGATTGTTACAGGTTTCTCACATTTCCAGTCTGAGGGGAATGATGTGGGAAAGACATATCTTACTCAAATGAAGACCTTATCCCTGTCATCTTGTTTGTCAGCAGCTGCACTTTCTTGTGAAACAGGGAAGTGTATCCTTCTGTTAGTTTAAACTGGTACATGTGTCTGCCTGCTTTTTAAAAGGAATTTCACACTGAGAATACATGCTGAAAATGCTCATAAAGTTCAGTCGCTTCCTGGGCAGGGTGAAGATGTTAAATTTAACTTACTTGAAACTTTCAAGACTTTGGCACTGGAAAATATTAGACAGCAGAGATAATGTAACATCATGTACTGTTAGGACAGCTGATATTTTGTATGATTTGGCTTCTTTATATATCTGTATAACTTCAAGTGAGCAATACTTCTTGTGAAATTTATGGATAGTTCCTCAAGGTGAGACCTATAGAATGTTTCTAAGCTAGCAGTGATCTTCAACATTGTGCACATATTATGAAATACATCGTGTTGATTGTTGACTTTTTTCTAAAAGTCTCTTCCTCTGAGGAAGTGCCTTTTGTAGTGCTTAGCAGCCCAAGTCGTGACTGTTAGGGTGGAAGGCAGATTTTGATGCAAGACTAATGAAATCAAATTAATCCTATTGAAACACACTAGAAGTTAATTTTGTAATCTAACAGTTTGAGACTCTGTTAGGGGTCACCAAGATTCTTAACAATACACTAGAATTCTAAATTTGTGAATTTAAATTCTAGTGGAATAATATAAAATGCTTTAAAAGTAAAGTCTTAAACATAGAGATCATTATTTTCTGCAGGGATTTCTCAAAGGAGATTAAAGATGAAATCTATTTTACTCCTTGTTTTACAGGGTATTTGATCACCTGCTGGTAACTGAAACTTCACTTGCTTTGTAAAGGCTTAGAGAAATGGTTGATTTTAAGCGTGGTTCAGATTTGGCTCTTCACTGATAGGGGTTTATGGCTGTTTTTCCATTACTGGCAACTCCTGTTCCATTAAGTACCCAAGGAAATTGGCTAAAATGAAAATAAGCAGAGCATGATGACAAAGGAAGAGATTACGAGCTATAGGGCAAAGCACTGAGTATTTTTCCCTGTTTAAGGACTGTAAATTATTAAATGCTTGGGGTTTTTTTAATGCACCAAATATAAGAAACGCTGAATTTTTTAAAGTACATTGGCAGAAATGCTGTTAACAGAAAAGATTGTCTTGTTTTGCTGGGTATATATGACAGAGAAATGCAAAAAATGAAAGTATACAAATAGAAGTTTAGCAGGGAGCAGAAATTGTTAAAGAAACATAGAAGTGATATTTTACAAAAACAATGATTTGCCTACTATTTTTTTTTGTAGGCTCTCATTAACATCTCACCAACTATGCACAGTCTACAGACATAATTAATACCAGAGAGGCTTCACTGAAACTATAAAAGAAGTTGCATGGGTCGTACTTGCACAATAAAAAAAAGATAATTTTTAGGTTTTGTTCATTTCAATGAATATTTAAACAAATGGTATGTTTGAGTTTTATGGGGAGTTGGGGTTTTTTGGGTTCTTTAATGTGTTTTTGGATTCTTTTCCCCACAAGTTCTCCTCCTCCAGGAAACAGGTGATAACAGGTGAAAGCAGAGTCAGTGTTGGACTTGATGGGAAAGAGTGATAGATATGGCAACAAAGCCTTGAAAGAAACCAGAACATTATTTTATTATTTTTAAATAGGAGTAGCACCTCAGGAATAAGTTGTTTACTAATTATGATTGTTATTCAGGTACTCTATCTTGACCCTAGGAATGTTTTTTCCAGATCATTTTTTCTCTATAAATAGCTGCAAGAGTGCAAATAAGCTGCCAATAAGAATTTGTGATCCTTTGTCTGGTGAAACTGCTGTAAACATAATTTCCTAAAATGCAAACCTCTGTTATCAGCCTACAGCAAAATACCTGTAGCACAAGTTCTAACATTTTTGTGCGCTTTCCCAGCCCTTACTGAGAAATGCTTATTTCTGAAAGGAGTAAATTTGCAAGGGTTTTGATGTTTCTATTTTTTCCTATGGAAAACTAATTTTTTTTTTTTTTCCTTATGATTCTATTTTGGGGTTAATGTAAAGTCATATTTGAGTTGGAAAATGGGGTCAACTTGTCACGAGCGAATCTGGTTTCTTAATCTTTGCTGCCAAAATCTTTCACTAGAAAAGTTTCAGTTTGTTTTCTAAAATTATCTTCATGCCACCCCCTCAAACTCCTACTCCCTAACCCTCACTTCTGGAGTGTAATGAAATTAATGACTTTAAAGAGTAAAGTAGTGGAAAACACAGCAAAATGACAACAGTTGTGGCCGAGTTTCTCAGGTATCGTGGGCATGATATGCTCACAGATACCATTTGAGCTATTCCAGACTAGGCCAAACTAGGCCTCAGGCCTGGGCCTAGTAGGCCGCGGAACGTTCCGAGTACGTAGTAGCAGATAACCTTATCTCCTGCTAGGTATGTGTTAAGGTATGGCCACTCGCAGCATGGAGGTAATGGCACTAGATCTCCGTAGCCACCTTAATCCTAGATTGCTTACATACTTCTGTATGCTCACTGCCTATCACAATGCACCTGCTACTGTAAACTATCTGCTCTGTACTTAACCGGCCATCTCGCGGAATAAAGCGGAGTTCGTGCTGGAAACCATACTGGTTTGGTCTCACGTTACTCTAGTCCCCAGTCTCTCCAGGGTTCGACAACAGTGGCGCCCGAAACTTAGAGACAGAGCCCTGGATTTTAATGAAATATAGAGCTTCGATGCTGTGTATTAATTAGCTTAAATGCTGTGGATTATTTAGCTTCAATGCTGTTAATTAATTAGCTTAAATGCTGGAAGTCCTCGCTTGATTTTGGACGTGTGTGTGTCGCTTGCGATCTACGGTCCGGAATTCCGAGGCAGGCTGGGGAGCGTCGGCTGATTGGATTGAATAGAAGGCGACAGTGCCACCTGCTGTCAGTGGAAAGAAGGTAAGAGCAGCGGCGCGGATGGATTCACTCACGGAACGCGACTATATAGCTGCCACGCAGCTATTAGCGTCCATTGTCTCGAAACGGGGCGAAAAGATCAGAGATTCTGATATAAATCAGCTGGCCCAATGGGCTAAAAAGAAAGGAAAGTTACAGCAGCCCTCGCTTTTGTTTAGCGAGACAGAATGGAAGGAGATCGGAGATTTACTGTGGGACTCGGTAGTTTCACAGGGAAAAGACGCAAAACTCTGTTCGGAGTTAGGCGTCACGTGGAAGAAAATTATAAATACGCTACAAACCTTTGCCGCGGAGCGCAGAGCTGCCCAAGCCGCGATTTCCGCATTGGAGAGAACGGCCCCTTGCTCTCCTGAACCGGAGACCGTTCCTTCCCAAGCGGAAGAGCGGAAAAAAGTATCCAGAGTTGCGAGATTTTTCGGAATTAATTCCACGCATCCGGTGAAAGGGAATGCGGCCCCCCTCTGTTCCTCCCTCCGTGACGTGGTAGACGTAGCCAGCCATGCGGTTGAGAGACCGAGCGAGAGGCCGGAAGTGTCCTTGCCGCGGTTCAGCGAGAAAGGCGTGGGGGAGGAGACGAGCCAGCCGCCAGACCCGAGGGGCGTGGCGAAAGAGGAGGCAGGCGGGACCGGCAGCGGCGCAGGGCGGGCACAAGTGACGCAGCAAGGAGGCGGACTCGGAGGCGGTGCCACCGGCGGAGCGGAGCCAAACCCCTCCCCACCGGAACGGGAGCTGACGTCAGCTGCCCACATGACAAAAACAAAAACAGAGAACATGGCGGCGCCCATGGCCGGATCGGACAACGCGAGTTCGATTCAACCTGAGATCCCTGCGCCCCCACAGCCTGCATCAGTGGGACCCGCCACCCATCCACGAGCGTCTCACTGTCCTCTGCCAGAATCTGACTCGGAGGAGGAAGTTTTGGAATCGGATAACAGCTGTGCAACGCAAGCGCCGGAAAAGCCGCAGAGGTCGACGGAGCTGCAGCAAATTATAGCAGAGCTTGCTAAGCTCTCTAACCGGCAAAGTCAGCAGGAACAAAGGACATTTGAATTATCCAAAACTTTCCCGCAGAAACCATGTACCATACAACCTCTGTCATCAATACAGAGCCAGCAGGCGCTGCCATCCAATGCCCAGCAGATGGCGCTGCCTGCCAACCAATCTGATCCGCTTCTGAACCGCTGGGCCGAAGTTAAAAAACATGCCATCCTCGATAAGGACTTTGACGCAGCCAATGTTATAGCGTGCCCTGTGGTGATTGAGCAGAACGTTGCCAGATGGCAACCGCATGAATGGAAAGTACTGCAATCTGCAAAGCAGACAGTTAGTCAGTATGGAATTCGTGCGGAAGCTTCCAAAAGTATTATACAATACATCTTCACTGCTGACCTCTTGTGCCCTGCTGACAGTTCTAACATTGCAGCACTTCTGCTCACGCCATCTCAATTTCTCATTTTTGAAAGGGAGTAGAGACGCCTGGCAACCGAGGAAGCCAACAGGCATCAAATAGTGGGAGATCCATTTTATGGGATTCAGCCGGACATGCTGACGGGCCAAGGAGCCTATGCCACGACGAATGTACAGCTGACTTTTCCCATCGAAATCCATCAACTCTCCCAGTCACTAGCCTACAGAGCTTTGCTGTTGGTGCCAGACAAAAAGAAGCCTCCATCCTATGCCAACGTCAAACAGGGAGCCACCGAATCGTTTGCTCAATTTATAGATCGTCTTTCTACGGCATTGAGGGATGCCCCAGATTTGCCTGACGAGGTGCGAGACCATCTGTTTCGTTCTCTGGCATTTGAGAACGCCAACGCACGCATGAAAACCATCCTGGCCTCCCTCCCTCAAGGCTGTGGCGTGGACGAAATGTTGGTGAGAGCAGCGAGAGCAGAACAGTCCAACCAAACAGCAGCTTTCACAGCGGCAATGCAGAATGCAATGCAGCAACAGGGACATGTTATCGCAGCTGCATTGACGGGAAAGTGTGTTTCTGCAGAAGAAGCAGGACCTGTCTGGGTGCCGAGTCACTTTACCCGTGCGTGTCCACAAGAAAAGATACCAACCGGCGGTGACACTCACAGAGACAGCGACGACTTACCTGAAGCACCTCAAGAAGACGCGGAGAGTGCTGAAAATTGACTGTTTTAATATTATATCATTGCACTGTTATTGTGTGACACTTAGAGGCACGATAAGTTATTGGTTAGGGTTTTAGGTTGATAGCCTGTGTGCTACACTGTGTGCTTTTCACAATGGGTGAAATGTTAAGCATGAGGGTGTTGGTTTTAATCAGTGTGGTAGTAAAAATAAGAGCAGGGATGTTTGACATTGACACAAGGGAGAACATGTGGGTTACTTGGGCCAAACAAACTAAACAGGATTCCTTTTGTTTATCTCTAGCGACGCCATCCAATCCTTTTAGAACCTGCTTGATTGGAGTTCCACTGACCTCCATGGCAGAGTTCAAGTCTTTAACTCCTGTCAGGATTGACCCAAAAGGTGATTTAGGGCCACAAGCTGCTGCCATAGCGCGAAATCTTCGAGCGGCTGGTCCAGAACCTCAGGAGCTTGATCTTTTAGGTTCTGTGCCAGGAAACTATTGTCTTGTCTTTGGGCGCTTTGCAGTGAATTCTAGTCTATTAATCATAGATGAGCAGCAATTGAAAGGCCACGCTACGTGGCTGTCCCCTCATTCACCATTGTATTACAATTACTCTGAGTATTGTAATAGTTGGGTCAGATCTGTCACGCAATTGACAACAGCTGCTAAGAGATTGCCACCAGGAATCTTTTTAGTTTGCGGAGATAGAGCATGGTCCACAGTACCTCCAAACAGTGTCGGAGGACCGTGTTATTTTGGCAAACTAACTCTGTTCGCACCTAGCATTCACCAGGTTCTAGGCTTGCCAAGGAAGGCTCAACGAGTCAAGCGCAGTATGTCTCAACTAGGTCCCAACTGCAAAGATCAAGTTACCCTATGGCAGCCTCCAGCCGTGATCTCAGCATCCATTTTTGCCCCAGGAGTTGCTTCAGCACAAGCCCTCACACAACTGAAACATTTAGCCTGCTGGACAGGAAAACAGATTAACATAACGACGAAGTTGTTGAGTGAGCTTGCTGAAGATGTTAGTGGCATTCGCCATTCAGTGCTCCAGAACCGAGCCGCGATTGACTTCCTTCTTTTGGCTCAGGGGCATGGATGCGAAGAGTTTGAAGGCATGTGCTGCATGAATTTATCAGACCACTCACGGTCGATACATCAACAGTTAGCGCAGTTGAGGGACAACATGAAACATCTTGTAGTTGAGAACACTCCGTTTGACAATTGGCTGAAGTCTTGGAATCTCACTGGGTGGATTGTGGATTTAATTCGTTTTGGTATAATGATCTTTATTGCTGTCATAGTAGTTTTGACAATAGTGCCTTGCTTGATACAATGCATGCGCAAATTAGCTGACCGTGCCTTAACGTCAGTTTGGATAGCCCAAAAAGAAAAAGGGGGAACTGTGGCCGAGTTTCTCAGGTATCGTGGGCATGATATGCTCACAGATACCATTTGAGCTATTCCAGACTAGGCCAAACTAGGCCTCAGGCCTGGGCCTAGTAGGCCGCGGAACGTTCCGAGTACGTAGTAGCAGATAACCTTATCTCCTGCTAGGTATGTGTTAAGGTATGGCCACTCGCAGCATGGAGGTAATGGCACTAGATCTCCGTAGCCACCTTAATCCTAGATTGCTTACATACTTCTGTATGCTCACTGCCTATCACAATGCACCTGCTACTGTAAACTATCTGCTCTGTACTTAACCGGCCATCTCGCGGAATAAAGCGGAGTTCGTGCTGGAAACCATACTGGTTTGGTCTCACGTTACTCTAGTCCCCAGTCTCTCCAGGGTTCGACAACAAACAGTCTTGATGAAGAAAAATCATATGGTGTGCCCAGACAGTGTTTAGCTTGATGGAAGATTATACAATAAACCTTTTGCCCTGTAGTTTTAAACTTGCTGTTTTGATGTCAGTGTAGTGTCTGCTTTCTGGAAAGCATAAAGCAGAGTTTTTTATTAGTTTGACTTTACTGGGGTAGCTAATAGAGGCTATCATTCTGCAGAACGTAAATTGCACGTGTGGCTGCAGAATAATAAAATTACTTTAATTTGTTAGATTAGAAATCTCTCAGAAGAAATAGCACTGGTATTTTCCATCTGCAGTTCAAATAGTGCTTAGATTTTACTGGTCCAATAATACAACTCTAGCTTGAGGCTTGATTTCTGCTGGGTGTGCTCAGCTGATTGCACAAAATAGGGAAATTAAGAATTTGTTATCCTTCAATTATGCATGACCAGTGACTCTTCTGAGAGCAAACACAGGGAGAATTCTATGTGGCAGACATTACCTGGTGTAAGGAAGAATGAAAAAGAAATGCTACTTATGTTAAATTTGGTTTACTTAAGTACTTGGTTTGCAAAACTGTGAAACATTCAAAGCACTTTGAATGCCAGGGGGTCCATGAAGGTGAACCTTAAAATAGACTGTAGGCAAGCAGAGTAACACTTTATCAGTTTGAACTGGAAATGTTTTTATGCTGTTAAATAGGTCATAATCACAGTTAACAAGAAATGAAGCAAGCATTGTTTTTGTATTTCCAGAGATTTTAAAGAGACTCTGTATGTCTAAATATGCACTAAATTACCTAAAAGGAGAAGAGGAGGCTATCCTAATGTGCTATATTTTGTCTTCTACCTGAAGTACTAGCAGGAGTTACACCTGATCTATTAATGCCTTGGCCAGTGGACTGCTTGATACAGCTTGTCTCTTGACTCCTATGGATGCTGGAAATACTTACAAAAGTACATTAGAAAATAAAACCAACAAAAGAAACATAAAAGAAGTTTTAATTCTTTCAATAAGAAAATGTTGCTAAATACAAACATCTTTTCCTCAGGGTGTTTCTGAATGCCAAATAACTGCTGACTGACAGAGTTATTTAGAAAGTTTTGCTATATAAGAGTATGGTCATGTAAACTATTGTAATACAGGGCAAATATCTTACTCTGCTGAAGCAGAATGTTGAAATAATGCTGAAAACAGTCTACTTCCTCTTAGAAAGAACAGAGGATATGAAAGAATTATGATTCAACAAGTGAAAACACTTAATTCTCCTTTATAAATACAATTGCTCATAGGTTCCAGGTAGTTCATTGCACAGTTGTTACAGAGTTCAAATCAATCAGACAAACTGTAACTGGGTTAAGTTCAATATATAAACAATATATAAATTTTTCCTTCTCTGTAAAACTTTGTGGCATCAGGTGAAGATAACAAATTAATTTTAACTTGATTGCTTCCTTGTTTATTTTCACAAAATAGTGCCATTAGGCTCACCATTCCTTGATGGTGGGCCTGGAGAATTAATTGGAAGTATCTTTTTCCAGAAAAGTTAGTGTGTCATCCATAATGTTACTTTGAAAACCCTCTGGGATCTCAGAAGACCAGGATAAAATTCTGGTTGTGATGTGGGAAATTAGCGTTTTTCTATCTTCTTATAATGGGCAATAAAGACATGAGTAATTCTGGATTGTAATATGTGGCAGCAGCTACCTTGGCCTTTGCTCAACCAAAAATAAGGCCTGTGAGTTTCCCACATGTGCATGCACCATGGCTAACCACAGCTGCTTTGTAATGGCAAAATATGGGGATAAGCCTTTATGAAAAAAGTTCTTACCTTCAATGAAAATTTGTATGGCAGAATCTGAGAGGGGAAAAAAATCCCAGCAATGGAATTGGCATGACAAAGCTACCTAGGCTCTCTTATTTGGATGGTTTATCTGGTGCCAAGTGTGTGAAGGCACAATGCAAAGGAAACATGGTTGAATTTCAGGGGTGTATCCATTTGAAATGCCTTTCCCAGCACTGTGAGCGTGACCATTTTTCATCTTGCTTTGCTACTGATAGATCCACTGCACATTTCTTGTGTGCTGAAGTCTGGGGCTTTCATGTAGAAATACACAGCTTCAAAATTCACAGTAATTTGTTGTGTAAACTAAATGTAGTTGCTATGGAATCTCAGGGAAGAGAAACATTGCTGACACTTCTTGCTCTCCTCAGCTGCCCGTTCTTTGGTTTAATTTAAACAGGTTTGATTGTTTCCACATCCTTTGATGGAGGGAAGTGACTATTAAAAAATAATACTCCTTGTGATGTTATCCAGCTTATTATGCAGCATGATTGTAGAAAGTTCTGATCTTAGAGAGGAAAAAGAACACATAAAAAGTAAGATGTTTGGGGTATTTTTTTTTCAGTGCTAACACAGGCTAAATATGTCTTCTTTCATCAGTGGTTTAACTATTGCTACAAAAAATGAAACCAACTAGCATCCTTTTTTCGTGGAGAAGGAATAGTATTTTCTGGGAAAAATACTGCTTAATTTAATGTAGTAATTTATTGCTTCATCTTTGGATTTACTAACATTTCCACTTTTAGTGTGAAGAATCCTATTATTTGGGCCATGTGGGATACATAATTTGATAAGCAGGTTCCACTGACTGTTGTAGGAATTCTGATTTTTGACTGATGTGATATTTGTCTTAGCCAACAATGGTGAATACCTTACATGTCTTAAACATTATATTAGGCTACAAATTCTTGTGAAGTATAACCTTCAAAGGGATCATTTATTCATATGTGCACATAGTCATGTGTTCTTTAAAACTTCCTATAATTTAAAAATAATGGTGGCTCATACACTAAAGCAATAAATAATAAAATGGCAAGGATGTTTTCCTATGACATATCTGTAAGGGAGTCTTGACTCAAAATGAGAACAGACTCTAAGATTCTTTTCTTTCTACTGTTTCACGACCTGCCAAAGACTCAGGGTAACTCCTTACTAAAAATTCCCCATCATAAAAATCAAATTATTTCACTTGACTGTCAATCTATGTATCAAGCCCAAATCAAAGCACAGCCAGACAAATTCCTTCACATTTTTGTGTTTGATGCCTTTTGTTTCTGATGCAATCAAAAGAGAATAATTTTAATGTATTAGAGTTGCTAAAACAACTGATAAATGGGGTTTTTTGCTTACAAGAAAGGAGGCAAAAATTATATTTTTAGACTTTATTCATGAGAGAATCAAATTCTGTGGGGTTCTTTTCCAGTTAAAATGACTTGCTTCTTTGGCAATAAAGCTCACTTTTCTTTTAGAGTGGTCACAAAAGTGCCCTTCCAAAGGCTTTCATCTCTTAATTCAGTTTCCAGATTTTCTCAATAGGCTCTAACCACCAACCAAAACAAATTGTTGCTCCTGCTGCAGCCAGTCCACCTCCACTGTCATTTGATTATCAACGTTTCAGTGGTTGTACTGTCTAAATATTTCTCTAATTCTGTTCCCAAAAGGGGAGACTCACTCTAATGCTGCAGGGGACCATTTCTTAGTCGTGTTAGTATACACATAATGCTCTTTTCAGTGAAAGAAAACTTTCTCTGTCCTGAAAACTTAAATTCAGATTAGTCAGCACTTGTTTTTTTTAAAGTGAAGAGTGGGAATCCATGTATTAAAGAACACTAACACATTTTGATTTATCTTTCCAGTTGATCAACAGTTTGGCTTATCTGTTCCCTAATGTTAATTGGTTAATGTGTTAACAAGTAATTAACTGTTTCCTTAAACATTTTTGTTGGTTTTGGCTATATATTTTATTCTTCATTGAAATTGTCTACCAATTTCAGGATCTTTCTACCTATTTCTACCATACCACAGCATGGATGTGTCTCTTGACTAAATAATCCTTTCTTTGCAGTTCCCAAACATGAGGTTCTGTTTTCCTCTGGCTTCTTCATTTATGTTACTCCTGGAAGACAATGTGTCTCTGCAGTTAATAGAGCGTATATGATCCAAAGAGGTTATAGGTTTTTGTGCGCTATTTTCCTTAGTATTTCTTACTGGCTATCTTTAAATACCATTTGGAAATCACTTATTTACAAGCTAGGTGCTCAAGCTGGAGATTTAGGGTTCCAGTTTAGCAACCAGTGTAAAAAATTGAAGCTCTTAAACGCTAAAGTGTTGTAATAACTTGTTCTTAATACATTTATTACTTCTCATGTCTATTCCCATGAAAAAAGTTGCTTTTCCCTCCATGAATACCACCATAAAGGGTGTGTGGCAGGCCTTTATCTAGGGTTTTAGGAAGGTGGTAACATGTCAGAAAATGTCAATTTATATTAGAAATAGAAGTCTGCACATTTAGAATTTTTATGGTAATCTTCATTGGTTTCTCAGACTGCCTATGTGACTTTCTGTGACCCTGGTTTCCTTCAACTATGAACTGCAGTACTAGATATTTCTGGAGAATTCAGTAAAGAGAAAGATGTTAAGCTGACCAGCAGGTTCTCAGCTTTCCAAAACTTTTTAGATAGTTGAGAAAAGGTGTGCAGAATTTTCTCTGCAAATACTGAATATTAAGAAACTGTTCAGGCAACTGCATGCTGACTACTTTTAAAAATATATACAAGTAATATTACTTCATTCAAGATAGGACAGTGTTAATCTTTCACAGTGAATCTTTTTGTGTTGTTGCTTTATGAATTATTCTTTTTATTCATGGGTGGCTAATTGTGTTATAGTCCCATGTGAAGCCATTTTTCAGGGCACTAACAAAATATAAATACTGTCAGTTTTTGTTTTGAATCTTTTAGTTGGATCTCTGCACTGCAGTGCTGTGCTTTTGATCTGGGGCTAAGCCTGTCCCAAAAACTACCTGACCTAACTATAGCCAATTTACCGTTTAAAAGAAACTTAAAATTTATTCAAGATTTATTCCTTAACAACCACAGAAAATTCATTTTTAAAAGAAAAAAAATATTTGGTTAATATATAGTCTTCAACATTAGCTTTAGGTTTAATATTAAATTTACAGGCCAGATGACCACAGTCTGGGAAGTGCTAGATGTTCTGTTTTCATTTATTTCAGAGAGAGATCAATGATGCAAGATAACATGGGGAGGATTAATCTGTCTGTTGAGAACTATGAATATTCAGAGTGAGCCTAATGATAAGGAGAAAATAAAGCAGGTGGCTCAGTGCTTCTAATATGTTTTGGCACTGAAGCCTCAAATTAAAATGCATGAAAGAAGTGACAATTATTCTTTGGCAAATTCTGTGGGGATATTTTGTTACTCTATCTTCAATAATTGTTTTAGCTATTAAATTTTTAATCTTGAGTGACTACTGATGCAATTAGTATATTAAAATAGCCATGACTGACAAACACTTCTGTTGTATTTTTAACCAAAGTGAGCAAACATGCATATCAAACCACCTCAGTGCAGTCAATTGCCTTGCTTCCGTCCAGATTTAGTTAAGGAGGGTAGTTCTGAGCCCAGCGGTGTGGGTGGGTAGGCGATGGTGCATGAGATTGAGGGCATAGAACCTAGAGAGACCCAGGACCTGGTTTGTTCATCTGGCTCCCTCACTTGAAGATCTACCCAGAATGTGGAAGAAAGTAGTATATGGAATAACTTGAGAACTGAAATATATAAATAAACAGATTTTTCCAGAGAGATTGTAGAATCTCCCTCACTGGAGATATTTAGGAATAGTCTGGATGCAATCCTGTGCCACATGCTCTAGGATGGCCCTGCTTGAAGAGGCAGGTTGGATCAGATGACCAATTTTGATTCCTTCCAACTTAACCCATTCTGTGATCTGTAATCCATTGATTTCAGAAATCCAAAAATTCTACCCACACAACTGTATGTTTAGCAATCTGACTTAACACTAAGAATGTTCAGGGAACAAACTTCAAAAGAAAGAAAAACCAGATCAAATAAATATAATTTAGAAACTGATGGATAGTGCCTTTTGGCCAAAGAGAGGTGCGTCCTATTTACCTAATGGGCTTCTTTGATCATTTGGGTAAAGGAAGTGTTGCAGATTTAACAGCAGTCATTCTTACAGCTGAGCAAGGATTAAGCAGATTGAATAGCCTGGTAGACTGTGAACTGAAATTAAGGAAATAGATTCATTGTGGAATAATGGAGAGAGGTGTTCAAATGATCAAAATAGGTTGCCATGTTCCTGTTACCTAAAAACAACAACAAAAAATATCCCCATCCCCCCCCCCCAAAAGAAAACCACACAAAAAAAGAAACAAAATAATCAAAAAGGCAAAAAAAAAAAACCCAAAAAAGAATAACCAACAAAACAACTGCTGAAAAATTACTTTGGTTCTTCAGGAGGAGAAGCATGCATACCCATCTAGTAGAGAACAGCAGTTGCAAAAAGTGGGTATCTCTCAAAGCTTCCCTTCTGAAACCTCTTTGCCCGAGTTCAAAGATGGAACTATCATCTGAAAATGCAGCCAAGGAGGAAATACTTACTGCTTTTTATGCAGTAACCTTGGATTGTGATATTCAAGAAACAAAGGCTATCCTTCTACCATTCCTTCACCTCAAGGCCTTGAACTTAAAGATCCTGTAGCAAGAGACCTACCCTAATAATGAGGCAAGGTTAGGTGAAGTTCTTTCCTTTGCTTCCGTGGCAGCTAAGAGGCAGTCCAGCCACGTGTACAAATTTATTTGGCTTAGTGGTAAAGCAGGTCCTCTCTAAACCAGCGTTCCTGACTGAACTATTATTATAGCCCAACAGTCCTTGTGGTTTGTGATATTTGAGGGTAGTTTATAGTGGTTTTTCCTCCTCTCCTTTCCTGACTCTAAAGTAAAAGACAAAAACATTTTGCACTTCAGCATGATCAGAAATCAAAAGTGTGTTAGAAACAAACTTGCTTTGCCATTTATATTCTCAGAACAGAGGCTGAGCTTGGATTGAAAAAAGAAAAAAAAGGTTTCTTTTGTTCATAACATGTCAAAGCCTGGATAACGAAAAACTCTAGGCTGAGATAAATTTGGGTTTAAATCTCCAACTGCAGATTAGAATTCAAGACTATTTCTCGTGAAAGTCTCTAGCCTCTAGGGCTGTGCATTCAAAATATGTATTGAGACTGTGTTTGGTGTTGTTTTGATGCAGGCTGGGATTTTTTCCCTTACAAATACCAGAACAGGACATAAGGTATCCATTATCATAACTTGCCATTATCAGATTCTTACCAGCAATGTATTCTATGTCTGAGACATATGAGTGAGTCATGTTTGATTCATCTGAAAGTTTAGGCGAATAAGGCTGGTTCTCCTTTGGCTAGTGATTATGTAAAAGCAAATTGCATGTACAAACTTCCTTTATGATTTTCTCTTCCTAACATGACATCAGAATTACTTATTTGTTTTTTTGAGTGTCTGTGTATTACACACATTTAGGTAAAAATAGCAGCAATTGAAGGCACATGCACGTGAGAGACTAAGGTGGATCTTCCCCTGCCAAGCGTTAGCCTGACGTGACTACTCAGTTCTAGCTCAGCCAGCAGATGTGTGATATCTTTAAGCAGAAGTCTCTGAGTCTTTATGCAGAATTCTCTGTCCACTCTTTTAATCTCTGTTGTGGTTGGAAGCTAATGTTATCATTCTCACCTTTAACCTCTCTTCTGAATGCAAATAGATTTTATCAGGTGTGTTAAGCAGATGTTAATTAATGCTTATGGAAAGCTTTTGTATGTTATGCCCTACATGGCAGTTGTTTAAGAATATGTGTCTCTGAGCTGAACTTTGCTTGAAACTCAAAAGGAGCCACCTCCCCAAATGACGACCAGAGACCCCCCCTAAGGTGCAGTGACAAGTAGTATACAAAACTGCAGAAGCTTAACAATTGTGCAGTAGGTAAGTGGTAGCTGTGTTAGATAGGCAGGTTTATGTAGATTTCAGGGTATAAATCAGTTGCTTTTTGTTCCTTGGTGTGACTGATTTGTGGAAAATTTCCACCTTGCACCCTGTGCAGAATAAAAAATGTCTCCTTTCTAAAACTGACTGTTTGTGTTTAGAGATTTTCAAAATTTGTCAGTTTATGATGTATTGAGAGGGTCAGCATTTGAACCCATTGAAAACATTTTGGACAAAAATATGCTCAAATGAACTCCATGTTCTTATTTCAAATGCCAGATACTTTGGGCATTTGCTAATAGATTCTTGCATGTTTGTATAGACATATATATTAAGTGGTCTTTTTTCCCAACTATGTTTTTTTTCCTTTTCTGTCCCCTTTTCCTTTTTTTTTTCTTTTTCCTTCATTACTATAGCTTATTTAGCTTTCTTCTCCTTTTTCTTCCTTGTTTATATTGCTTTTCCTCCTACTACCTGAACCAGTATGAATTTAAAAATCTATTCACTGTAAACAATACTAATTACATACTTTTGGAGTCACAATATACTCAGAGATTCTTTTGTATTTCAGTACTGGGTATAAGTAATTTCTATCAGTTAATTTAAAAATTTTGAAGAACTCTGTACCATATTGATATTTGCACTTGTACAGCAATATGTTCAGACATCTGCACAGGCAAATGCTTCATAAACTCCAAACCACTAATATATATATATATATGTTAAAGTGACTCACACTTAGTCAGATAAATAAAGAGCCAACCACAAAATCTTGAGGAAAACAAGACATACACAGAAATAGAATTTCAGGGTGAAACTTACGGTATGCATTAGAATCACTTACATGGTGAATTTAATGAGATTAAAATTTAATCCCTATGGTTTTTGGAAATGGAACACATGATGACAAAGTCAGTTTAAAAGATCTTTTGAATAGAGCACCAAACAGATGCTAATTTTGGATGGTTAAGAATTAGCCTAAATAAAATAGCATTGAGATATTTTCTAGTTCATTTCTAAATTCCTTTTGAAACAACATTTTAAAGAGTTTACAATCTGATCAAATTGAAAGACTTATTGAAAGTGTTGGAATGCATTAGATAGCAGTGTTTTGTTTACCAGTTCAGACACATTTTTTGGACTACAGAAGTTGTTTGAAGTACATGCGAACCTTCAAGTGCAAACTGTTACAAAAGTAGAATGCTACTTTATTTATTAAATCCCCTCCACTTAACAGAATTTCTGAACTTTCCTGGAAGATCATTTGTTTTACGTGTTTTTGGTTTGACTGTAAGGTCAGATCCAACAAGTATGCAAGAAAGACTATGCCAGCAAGAAGTAGTAACACTGAGGTGTTTATAACTAATTTAGGAAAACAAAGAAGGTTTTATTAATTATATTTTCATTTTAATAGCCTACAAAGAGTACGAAATATTTTCCTTCACACTGAGTTTTCTAAAATGAAGCAACTAATTTTGAATTGCAGTTGGCTAAGTTTTCTTTGCTTATTTTTGTCTTCCTATTTCCATTCACCATAGTTCTTGCATTTAACTGTCTCTTTCCTCTTGAGTGATTCTTGCCCTGAAATTTGATTGCAAAGAGCTGCATAAGAAAGGATGAAGCATTTGCTTTGTGAGAGCAATGTTTGTCAGAAAGCCTGAGATACGCTAAAATGCCCTTCAGTGTGACAGAAGCATTTTTCAGTCCTGGGTGACACAGCACAGAGATGTCAATAGGAGTTCTCTTGGCAGCAAATGAATTAAGCGTGGTTTCATAAAAAACTATTTCTTGGTTGAATTATCTCACACTTAATATAGTGAAAACTATCATTAAAGGGTGACTGTCTCTGTTCCTCCCCTGCCCCATGGTTGGAGTTTACATATTCTTTCTTTCTGTTTTCTAATGGGAGTTGAGCTCAGTGGGAGACATTAGTGAGTGTTTCCTCTAATTAACCATGAATGACACAAACCTTTTATGCATACAATATTATTAGAGTTTGTAGTTTTTTGGTATAAATCAACCCATACATTCAGCTACGAGTAAAAGAAAAACCTATTTCTATTTATGTCTTACTGTACAAACCTAATTTCTTGGGAACCTGGCCTAAAATTGTTTTTGTCAGGGTATTTTGATTCTAAAATCTGTGCACTATAGAGGTCAGGCAACAACATGCTGTCAAGAGCAAGCTGTGGGCTGAGCTGTAGACAAAATGAATGAAGTGAATAGAGGGCACAGCTTTAATAAAAGGTCCTCGGTTACATTCTTCTGCTTGCAGGCAGCTATAGCCATTCTTCCCCTATTGACAAATTGTCTGACACTTTTCAGATATAAACTGGTTCTGCTTTGAGGTTACTGTCAAATACTCTTCAGGCCTGGTAAGGAGTCCAGCTGAGGGCTTTTTCCAGTTCTATCCCCCTATTTTATCAGTGCTTTATTGGAATTAACTTACTGAAAGCCAAGATATTTCACTGCTATTGACAGCATTGCAGGGATGAGGAGGAAAAGGGTTCTGCATGCAGGCAAAGTTCTAGGATAGAACTTGGCTAGAGCACAAAGGAAGGCTTCAAGCCCCCCAGCTCTGTTTCTGTAGCTGCTCATGAGATTCTACCACTTCAACCAGATTAACACCATGCAGCCTTGCAGAGTATATACACATGAGCAGCTCCTGGACTAAGCTTATTGAAGGCAGACAGATGAAATAAACTCTTTGCCCTAATTTCTCTTAAGGCTTTGGAGTCCGATTAACTGCAGTTAAGGAATGGCCTCTCACCCTTTTCAAAAAATACATTATTTGTTTCCCACTTTTTATGGCCAGAAACAGGTATTGAAGATTTTAGATAGGAGGCTGAGAAAGTGCCTGGAAAATCTTCAGTGGGTGATCTAGGCTTCAAACCAATTCACTGCCAGTGCTTTAGGAGTGCAGGCAAACAAACATCATAAGTATTTTGGACACGTAGTTAATAGAATGTTGGAGCTGGAGAAATCTAGTTACTGCAGTCAGAGAAGGGCAGAGAGACTGATGAAAACAAAGTGCATGATGACAGTGGAAAACAGGCATGAAGAGAAAAAGCTGACAGAAAACATTTGTAAGTTGTGCTGACATTGAGGAAAATAGGATGGGAAGGGAGCAGAAGCCAGGCCTGTTTTATTCTGTGTCATTTTAATAAGCTCTAAGATCCTAGCTCTGTTGAATATAAGGGCTGAAAATGAGGCTTGTTATATGAAAGTTTTCAGAATTGCTATAACTGCCATGAATAGTGCTGTTACCTCTTTTGTCTATGTAGATTATCGGTGTATTTTGATGTGGAAAGAATGATTTTCATAGTGTGAGTTTGAATACCTCTGTGCTTTACTTGCTAATGAAAAACCTGGGGGGAGAGGGGGAGGAATCTAGTTGTAGCACCCAGTCTGGAGTCTGGTCTTTGAGAAGCAAAGACTGTGTCTTATTCTCTGTGGGTAAGTCATTAAGTCCTCAAAGCAACTTAGATGTTTAAAGCCTACACTCATAACAACTGGTTTGACTCCAAGGGTCTTTATCTGGGCTTAGGTACCACTGAATTTAGTGTTTCAATTACAATTTCTAACACGCATTTCTATATATACATCACAAAAAAAAAGCGAACAAAAATCACTAGTCATTAACAGCTGCAGATTTTTTTTGTTCTCAAAATAGAAGCCATTTAAGTTCATACTCTGTCTTTGAAGCCTTGTTCATGTGGGTAATTTTTGGTCTTCATGTGAATTTCTTTGAGGGTATTCAGATTCTGTAACATAGTTTTAGGTACTTTGGTGTGCAACTAGACCTTAGCATTTCAGTTCTTAGCTGAGAAAAACTTCAGCATGTCTAGGTGTTATAAACTGTTTCTTGCTGTGATTTTTGAGTGATGTGTAAAATATTATGACTTACATCAAGTCTTTGTGAGCCTTTGTTTTCCATTCATCTCCTCTGTATTTCAGCTTTCTACACTTCTAATAGATGCCTTCTTGTATTGATAGCACAATAACACTGCTTTGAATGGAATATTTGTTCAACAGAACATACAGAAGGTATTGCCTATGAACAAAAATCTGGTGTATATTTTTGAAGAATGTCATAATGGTGCTAATTTCTGTTAACTTCATCTTTATATTCCAGTACATGACCCAAAACAACTAATACTTTTTTTCAGCCTCTAGGTGATTCAGTTCCCCTAATGAAAAGATTTGTTTGGCATTGCTCATTTGTTTTCTTACCTGGAGATTCCACCATAAAATAATATAGTAGAAGTTCATCTGGACTAAGTGCCTCATTTCATTTAGCCATATCTGGGCTAAAAGTTAGCAAAACTGATTACGTAAAATGATAATTTTAAAATAAACAGATCTGAAAACCTCACCCTATCCTTACAGCCTGGGAAGAAGGAAAAAAAAAAAAAGGCAGCAAAGTGTTGCAGTGGTGTTAAGGTTGCAGACACAAGCCCACAATTATGTTAGGCAGATTAGATAGCAGCTATTTCTTTTCCCATGCTACTATGCTCAGCCTACTTGTTCAGTAGTTCACAGGTGTGGATAGGCTGGAGCTAAGGGCTGCAAGGGGAAGGCAGGGGCAAATACTTCCTTTGGGGAGTTTACTAGTTCACATATACTTCTTTTTCTTTTCCCAAAAAAATGGGTTTTGATAAATTCAATTATATTAAGTATATTGATTAATTAATATATAAGTATATTAATGTATTAGAAGAAATTATTTCTTTTCAGTTCAGATCTTCTCAGAGGATGCACCAGAACACAACTGTTAATCAAACTCCAAAAGTGAGTTCTACTTTTACGATAAGAAATCCTCTAACATTTATGAATTTCCTTTAAGTACATTTATGAGTTTATTACTGTAACTTAAGCCTATAAGACATGGACTCCTTTTAATGAATCTGGTAGCATTTATAATTCCTGCAGGGAAACTGGATTTGCCTCAGAGTTTTTATCAGGAGGAAAAGGGAAAAAAACTAACAGTTGCTGAACAAGCCTCGAAAGAGTTTCTGAAAGAGGAGACCATTAGGATTTAGCCTGTACTGAACATCCTGTAGAGACCTATGGTAGATAGGAAGAGAGACACTATCAAAAGAATACTTGTCATTTCTAGGAAAGATGATAGAAATATCTGTTAAATTGAAAATGAAAAATGTTGCAACACCTTTTTCTAGTTGGTCTTGAGACTAAAGATTTTGATATTTCTAGTTCCATTAACTGTGCATTCCTGGGCAATTCTTTACTATCACGATATCATGGAGACACAAGTCTTTCATGGACAATGCCCATAGACATGACATTTACACTTCGAATAAGTCAACAGTAGCCTTAAGTCATAGAGATCGTGTTTTACATCTTTCCTGTGTAACTTCAAGATAAAACTTACAGATCTACATGAGTAAAAATCAGAAATCTTGCAAGAAAGTAAAAAATTCTATCTGTGCAATACTAATGTCTCCATCTCTGCCATATGCAAATTTTCCAGCCTAGACTTGATTCCTGTATGAGATTGGATAAGCCCACTGTGGTTTGGTTAGAGGCTGAGACTGTATGCAGAGATACACAAAGAATTGTGATAAGTAGCACAAAATTCAAGTAGCACTGACATATAACCACTCTTTCAGCAGGTAAGAAATATCAGACACACCCTCCCCCACTACAGCTTTGTAAAGTACAAACAGTCAGAGCAATTGCTGTGGGATATAAATTAGGAAAGCCTCAGGGGAAAAAAAAATTACCTTCACAATGTCTAAGGGATTTGACATTCTGTAGCAGACTAGCCAAATAATAGTCTTATAAGCTACTTGATTAGAAAGGGTTTTGATTTAAATGCTCTCTCATTTACAATTAGAGGTGTTAATTCCATGGCTAAAGGTCAGGAATTACTCACTGCTAGCACTGTGTCTCAGAAGCATATCCGGGAAATGGTCATCAGCTCAAATCAGAGGTGTTAATGTGTAATTAAAGGTCACAGTGGCTTTTGCTGAATGAAATTAGCTATTCTCTAGATCAACTTTTTCTGAAGGGATGGCTGCTTGGTTGAAGCAAGTATGCCTTCACAGGAGCATTCCAGTTAAGCACCTGCTTTTCAGAGGAGCCAAAGGCTTTGATGAGATAATTTTTATACTGCTAGGGATACTTTCAAAATTTCTCCCATTGTCTGGGTAGAGATTAATTTAAAAAAGACAAAGTGAGTAAATTCATTGTAGTGAATATTTCTGAGTGTGGATGAAAGAAGATAAACTTCATATAAATCAAAATTAAATGTAAACAAAGGTCAGCATACTTATCTGAAGCTGTAGCTTGTAGGTCTACTGCTAGAGTGTTTCACATTAATGCTCTGTAAATTACTTTTTGTTAGTCCACTGCCCCTGTTTCAACTTGTCAGTACCACAGCTGTTGAAAATATACAGAATTACCTTATCAGTTATTTCTTCTGCCCGGGCAGAAATATATGCATGTGGAGTCTTAAGCTGATTACGTTCTTTTAGACAGCTTGTTCAGGTTTCTTAGTGACTTTTTCTATCTTAAAATCGTTCTACAGCAAGTCTTAGGCTTCTCCTAGTATGGTGTTGTCTGCAGAGAAAAGGGACTTTTCTACTCTGTTGACCAAAACATTGAGTGTTACCAAAATTCTTGTCACTATTGAATATTGTCTTTAAAAATTTTGAGCAGAATGAAGGTCAGGACATATCTATAAGAAATTTGATTCAACAAAGCTTTTCAGATTAAAAATTTAATCTGATAACTACCAAGATTAGTTTTCCAACAAGTTATTTTAAATTAAATTCATCCAGACTACATGATATATTCCTAAACACATACTACATCTTCAAAACGGAGATTATAACCAATTTAAATACACAATGAGCAATCGAGAGGAAATTTCCCAGGAATCTCAATGATTAAGCACAGCTTATTTAATAGACCACTAATTGAGCTGTAGTACTTTGTTATGTGTATAGGCTGTGAGCCTGTCATCTTCTGCTATAAATGGGTTGTTTTATTTTCAGTTTGATAAAGGCAGTGTAGCACATGTAGGCAGTCAGAAATCGTGTTTCTGAACCTTCAGTTCTACTATGAATTTTTTGAATACTGGTATGTTCAGCCCTATTTAGTTTTACTCTTATCTCCTAGTTAACAAGCATGGGTTGAAAAACATTTGCAAGTTTGCTCATTTTAAAGGGCATTTGCATGACAGAAATGTTTGTGTTGGTGTTGCAGCTGCTCATAAACCACTTGTCTGTCTTACATGCATATAGTGAAAACTCTATTTTTTCTTCTCAAGTGTGCCAGTGTCGTAATCTCTGCATGAATATGTGTGCTGTCATCAGAAATGTTACTTTAATATCAAGAATAGTCTTCAGGGATGACACTTGATTACATTTTTTTTCTTCCTCAAAATGCTTGTCCTTCCATATAGTAGTTTAAAAATGTCCTAAACAGTTAAGTTGTTCCATACATAAGAAAGCACACAAAGGTGCTTACAGTTGTTGGCTTTTATTAAACTTTTCAGGATCTCAAGGTAGCTACCTCCAGCAGAATAGAGTTAGACTGTTCTGGCCATCTGCTCCATCCCACCAGCATCCTTCAGCGCTCACTAGATGGCTGTGTATCCTTATGAATGCTCCCTTGTGAAGTTTTTAGGAGTAGTAGTAATCCACTCACCATTTGAGGGTCTCCAGGAGCAGTGTGCATTCCAGTATGTGGCTTGCTTACTCTTCCATCTAGGTCATCTTTCTTTAACTTTTGCTAAAGTGACCCTTGAGTTAAACTGGATGTTTCACTATAAAAACTCGTTTATCTCTCTGTACTGAGTTTTACAATGCTTCCTCAACCAACCTCAAATATTCTTCATCAAACAGAATTGAGAATGCTGGCTTCTCAAAAGGAGACATATTCATTGTTTGGGAAAAAAATATAGCTAATTATAGCTGTTTATGCTCTAATACTGTGGTGGTTTTATCAGTGTGGACCAGAACATAAAATGAGGCAGTTTTCAAACAGACATGTAACCTCTTGAAAGCAAACTGGTAACATGAGTTTATAAGCTGCATTCTGAGTCCTTAGTTAAATACCTATGTCTGGATAGTGTTCTCGTTGAGTTAGTCCAACCTAATACGATTTGTAACTCTGCTTCTTAACTGAGCAGCTGAAGTAGTTGAAGCCTTGTTATACTGGAGAAGCCCAAAGACAAATGCATTTCAGCATTCTATACTGGCTACTTAAAAAGCAGCCACATGATACTCCAAAATAGAAAATTGCTTCAAGTAACTAACAATTGAAACATGACACTTCAGTTTCCTGCTAAATTTTTAAATAGTCTTTTTCTTATTGTATTTTTCAACCTCTCTTCTTTCTTTTTTTCTGCCATAAGTTCTTCCCTGAAGTCCTGTATTGAAGCAATGCATTCCACTTCCAAATTTAGGTGAGTGAGAATGAGATTTTCTCCTTTTTGTTCTTTTAAGCACATATTTCTGTTTTATACAACAGTAAAATACAGTTTCAATCTTTGTATATTTTTATGTATCTTCTATTCTGTTTTGCCTTGTCTTTCTACAGTAAAGTCCAAATATATTTAGCATTCTCCTGATGTGAAAATATTTCCCTACTTTTATTAAATAATTTTAGTCTAGATGGAATATTTTTTGGATATTAGTTGGAAGTGAGCCATATAAACATGTTAAACAGGTAAGCTGAATATTATGCCACATAATATTAATCTCAGTTTTGTTTACTATTCCTCATTTTACATCTTAATGTCTAGCTTGTTGTCACGTTCTCAGTAGATTATTGTGTTTTCAGTCTAAATAGTTACGTCACTCAAAGTTACAGAATTGTTTAAGATACTTAGCCCTGGTTCTGTGTGCTTGACTTGAAAGAGGACTGGGCAATCACCAGCTGTGGTTGTGCAACGGGGGAAAATGCCAGATTCTGCATCTAGCATGGGGCAACCCTGGATGTAGAGACAGACTGGGAATGAGAAGATGCAGAAGAGTGCCAGGGAAGGGGATCTGGGGGTCCTGGTTATTGTCAGGTTGAACATGAGCCAGCAGTGCCCTGGCAGCCAGCAGGGCCAAGCCTGTCCTGGGGGACATGAGGCACAGCATCACAGCCGGGCAGGGGAGGGGATTGTCCTGCTCTGCTCTGAGCTGGAGCAGCCTCACCTCGAGTGCTGGGGCCAGGTTTGGGCGCCACAATATAAAAAAGACATTAAACTGCTAGAGAGGGCCTTGAGGGGAAGCTGTATGGGGAGTAGCTGAGGTCACTTGGCCTGTTCAGCCTTCAATATTACCAGCCTTCTGGAGGAGACTGAGGGGAGAGCTCATTGCAGTTACACCTTCCTGGTGAGGGGAAGCAGAGGGACAGACACTGATCTCTTCGATGTGATGACCAGTGACAAAAGCTGTGGGAATAGCCTGATATTGTGTCAGGATAGTTTTAGGCTGGATATTAGGAAGAGGCTTCTCACCCAGAGGGTGGCTGGGCACTGGCACAGGCTCCCCAGAGAAGTGATCACAGCACCAGCCTGACAGAGTTCAAGAAACATTTGCACAACACTCTCAGGCTCATGGTGTGACACTCGGGGGTGATGCTGGTGCCAGGCCAGGAGTTGAGCTCAGTGATCCTTGAAGGTCCCTTCCAACTCATTTGATTCTGTGAATATACTGCCCCAAAAACTATTTACTATCATTCTGTCTGATTACCTAGTTAGGCTAAGGGCCTCTACAGCTCCTTGATTTTATTTGGGTTTTTAATTGGCTATTTGTTTTTCTACTGGCTTATAGTGTAACTCTATAGTGATTAGATATATTTCTGCTTTCTGAAACTTCTAATTAATTAGAAGGGCAAAAAAACCCTGTGTCCTTGAGACAAATAGGACACCTTAGTTCTTCTAATTATATTAATATAGAATATTATTATATGATGACTCACTGTTATTTTACACAGCCAAAACTTCTGTCTCTGACTGCAGCAGTGGGTCGGATTACTTCTGAGATGAGCCACTCTCACCAGTTCATTTATATTCTACTTCCTTAACTTCCATATTATCAGAAATATCACTTTTGTCCCTGCCACTAGTAGGCTAAAAGAGGATAAAAGCTCTCTTGTGAAATGCATTGGAAGGAAGAGAGAAATCATAACCTAAGTGTCTTTTCGTATGAACATGAATGAAACAAGCACTGGGAATGGAAGCTTGAAAAGGAAAAAATCCAATTTAAATCCAAATGTCAGGTTTGAGTTTATTGAAATAAATAAATAAACTTCTAGATAACAAAGCAAAGCAAACATCTCCTGAGATACTCAAAATCATAGAAAGTCATCAGAAAATAAAAAAGGACCAGACTTAAAATTTAGTTCAAATTTTTTGTTAGTGTGTGGATCACAATGAGCGTGGTTAAAGCTGGAGTTGGAAGTGAAGATGTTGTGTGTGATGCACTAGAGGATAATTGAAAGGATTGAATGGTGGGTTAGAATCAGTGGTCACAGCAGGAAAAGCAGTCAGCTCTCTGACGTGTGCATGTGCTCATACTTCAAGCTTTAATAAAACAGTAGAGAAACACCATAGGTGTTCTCAAGTATGCTGCATACAGGTTTTCAATAGAAGTATGTGCTTGATTGTCACTCTGAATGCTAGCAGAGCAGACTGAACAAAAGGATCTGGCTTTCAGTCCTCCATTTAGAATATGATTCTTTAGGTTACTATCTTGTCATACACTGCTTGTCAGTTCTGTCTCTTTCCACTTTCTCATGCTTTCTCCACACTGTGTTTTGTGAGTGTGAGCTGTGTTAGGCTGATCTTTGTAGTCTGAGATACCTGTCCTGAACTTTCACGTTGCATTCTTGGCAATCTATCCATTGGTTCATGCAGGGATGGAACCATCATCACGGTTAAAGAACTGGTCCCAGACTCGAAAGCAGTTTGTCTTCATGTACTTAGTTACTGAGGTCTTACATGTGGTCTAGAAATGGTCTAGTGAGCACTAAAGGCAGTATAGCACAAATAAAACCAGCCTAAATGTACCAGGACCGCAAGGAACCAGTGTTTGTCAATGTTGTTTTCTTGCATCCCAGCAACAAAAACCTGACAAGCTTCATCACGTTATGTCTGGATTATAATTTAAATTGAATCACAACTGAAAATATGTTAATTTAGAATAAATTCCTCTCTTCAGATATGGGTACTAAATTAAACATATGGAAAAAGTCTAGTAATCCTGTTACTAAGCAGCAACATCAATAATGGAAACACTCTAGTGGGTACACTAGAATATTTAGTCATTTTAAGAGACCTGAAATATTCTGTTTTAAACTTATAGTTACCAGAAGCAGATGGATCTACCTTATGGAATGTTCCCAGAGATTCATCTTTGCCCTACAAGTTTTTATCTACTGTCTATTTTCTCTGTAGTTATCTCTGGTCCAACATCTGACTAAAGAATTCCCTCTTATCGTATACGAACTCAGATGTATAGGAGAGAGGCTGCACTCGAGTACAAGTTAGCTGGCTGGTGTCAGAGGCCTCTGGAACATAAGGCAGGGATCTGAAGACACCTGAGTATCTTCACCGAGCTTGAGGAAGAAATAACGTGCATTAGAAGCTAAATGTAAGTCATTTACATCTATGATACAATGTTGTAAATAGAAATTTTCTGCAAGGAACAGTCTAAATCAGGTTATATAAGTAGCATATAAAATCAGTGGTGCATTAGCTGTGAATTTCAAAGAAGCTCCATGGATCCCGTAAGGATTCACTATGGTGTGGTGTCTTGAGCGATTTCAGGGAGATGCTGTTCAGCACTCTTATCAACAATAGTTATGTACAATGCCATATGTGAAATATTTTGCCATGGACTAGTAAGGAGTTTCTCTAAAATAAATTAATTCTGGCTGTTATGTATGTGCCCTGATTTTTGATATAAACCTTGGTACAGTAAGCATTTTATTTTTTATTGAGGTGTTTTGCAGTGAGCAAGACGACAAGAGCAATTTCATCTTTTTAAAAGTCTGGTCTCTGATAGCTATTATAAACCCCAAGCAGAGAGATTCTCTTCTTTAGCACACTGACCACAGTGTAGCACAGTGGGTCTAGACCTATTGTATAATAAAAATTTTAAAAAGTTGTATTTAAGGTCTGTGGGTTCATATTGATGTGCAGTATCATTTACCAATACTAGATGACAATAAATTCACTGGCTTTCTTAGGGATCAGTGATATACAATGATATGAGGTCAATGGGGAATTTTCACTGAAACAGAAATGTCTTTTATTCTAATTTCTTCATTTGTTTTCCTATGCCATTTATTTCTGCCCAATGAGATTTTTTAACTGGACTTGTTTTTATTATTTCAGACTTGCAATCTTTAATGATATCAGCTTTTTTGTAAGAGGTTATTTTATTACTACAATTTCATTAATATTACAAGGTCATGACAAGGGGTTATGACTCAATAAAAGGCCATGAGGAAAAAGCTTCGTGTTCTCTGTCAGTTCTTTAAGTATAGAGTATCTAGGAGAGCAGATACCTTCTCTGCTCTGATTCATTATTCTATATTGCTAAAATCTATTACTTTTTCTTATATATATTGCTTAAGAAATATTCTAACTTTTTCTATTTGAAAATAGACACTTTTAAATAACCAAAATATATACCCATTCACAAATGTCTGCTTGCAAAACTGTGAATATAAAGCTCATTTGAGTTTAAAAAAATAAAAAGAAAATAGATCTTCACATTAAAAAGTGCATTCAAGTTTCTTTTGTTTTATAAAAAGATGTATGTGATCGTCCCACATTTGTTTCTTGCAAAATTGCAATACAGTAATGATCCTCAAGGGTTTTGGTTGGGGTTTTTTGTTTGGTTTTTTTCAGATATTGCTAATGGTTTATAGAGTTCTTGAACCTGTGATAAATACCTTTTTGTTTTCCCCCAAAATATTATTCCAAAATATTAAATTGAGAACATCTGTTCCATCACACTTAGTTTTGTATAAAAACTTGATAATGATCTTCATTTACAGTACTGATACCCAAATTAACCATATGGGCAGAAAGAGATGAAACATGCCCTGTGAGGAAAACTTAGGCACTTTTTGTTTTAATATAATAAGAGATGCCACAACTATTTCTGAGCTGTTGCATTTTGTTGCTGTAGCACTTAACTAACCTGAAGTGTTAGGCTAGGCTAAGTTGTAACAGTTCTTTCTAGACTGTTGTGTTTTTTCCTAGGTTGGTCAGCTAGGAGGCTTGCTGTTTGATACTTCTCTGTACTCTTGAAATAAAATTGATTTGTGTTTTCACTAATCTGGTTTATTCTGGACAAGTTCATTTAGATGTGTTTGTTACATAGAAAGTAAGTTGTTTCAGAAAGCAGGATGTGCTAAAGATATAAATATTAAAGTATCAGTGAAAACTCAGGGAGCTTCAGTTGTCCTGTGTATTTAGGTTTCCTATTATTTTCACAGTTGTTATTATTACTTTGAAGAAAACTTGTTTCTGATATCACCATGGTGTTTAAAGCTTTTAAAGCAGTCAAAAGCTTTAATAATTTCAGGTCAGTATTGAGTGTCTGTCTTGTATTGTTCTGCAAAGGAATGGCATGTTATATAATGGTAACAATGAAGAACTCAGTGTCAGATGATTAAGAGGAGCAGCTGGTAGATGTTGTCTCTCTCTTGGCCCTTGGATGAGTAATCAAAAAAAAGGTATCAGCTTTGAAGAGCAACTTTAAAAATAACTACTAAAATATGCCAATATTTATAATGCTATCAACAATATTTTGCAATTTAGTCTTTTTAACAATTTTAAATAGTATTTTTTCTCCTGTGTTCACAATTTGCATGGTTAAATCAGTGCAGCTGGTTTTCTACTTAAATATATGAATTCTATGGTATAAATACGTCTGACTTTGTGCCAAGTACCAGCTCACAGGACAAGACTCTGATCTATTGGTCATCCTTTATAATATAGTTCTGGTCAAAATTTTCAAAGCCTATAATATACTCATTTAGGGATAGTCATACAATGCCTGAGGCAGTCAGGCCTCCCATTAACTGCTGCTGATAGCAAAGAGCCTAAGTCTTGTTTATCAGGTAGTGCAGTAATTGCATTTCAGAATAAAAGGTAGCCTTTCTGCTGAGTATAACATTGAAATTAAATGTGGCAACCTAAGCACTGAAACTCAAATTGTTCTGCGTGTCTTTATTTAGGAACATGCTGAGAAAAAGGCTGTGGTTTGACCACTCGAGAATAGCTATTGAAGAAAGTATTGAGAGTAACTATTGTTACTTTGTGAACATCTATATTCTGAGTTTTAAAAGCATTTATTGCTTGTGAAGTCTTTGATTGCAGATATTTGGCTAATTATAGACAGTAATAACTTTCCTCCTCTAAATCTACTACCTGAACATTTGGCTGAGTGTGGTACATATGAATCCATATTTATTTATGACAGGATGAGCTTTTTAAGAGACCCAGGCTAAACAATGTGTGTGTTTGAGATAACTATAGGTTATTGTTGGGGGTTAGATTTGGTTTTTTTTTTCTCTCTTCTCACAGAATTTCTCACAGAACTGTTATTCCTACCCCCATACCTCTGCCTGAAAGCTCCTTTAATTTTCCTTTTAATTGGAATAATTTGGAGGGAGGGGATTTGAATTCTCCATCTCTAGGGAGGTCCTGCCCCTTCCTAGCAGATATCTGTCTTTCAAACCAAGACAGATATGGTAGAAATAACTAATGTAGATGGGAGTTAATGGGTAGAGAGAGGCAGCTTTGGAGGATGAGTTAACAAAGATGTTCGTATGGCAGAGTAAACTGCCTTTTCAGGATGTGTGAAGTACAGGTGACTAACCTGAACCATAGACCTAATATGAAGTGATAGAAAATATGGCTTGTTTCTAAAAGTTGTCCCAGTTTTCTGTATTTCTCTTTTTTTGATTGTGGCTTTTATTTCAAATATTTAAAATTGCAAATAAATTAAATGTTCAAGATATGAGAACATACTGGATTTATTTAGTAGTAGAATGTTATTTCCTTGTTGTTTAGAAACTGGGGAGATGTATTGGATTAATTCCCCCTTAACATGTTGAATAAAAGGAAAAAAACAGGTGGTTCAGGATTCAGACTATTGTTTGGGAGTGTTAACAGAAAAACTTTGCTGTTAATTTCAATTTTTTTCTTGAAGTGGCACGACTAAAAAAATCTTATCATTTGCTGTCTGAAAATTATTTATATTATCAACAGAGAACACAACAATTAGCACTAATTTGTTGCCTTGGCAGATTAGATTGATAAGCGGTGAACTGCAGCTTCTTCTTACTTTTAGTGAAAAAAATGTGGAATATACCCTTCATGTCTTGGGAATTTATATGATTGTATGTCATGGAGCAATTACTAACAGAAGATGGGAAAAGTTTCAGGAAGGAGACAAGTTGTGAGTTGAAAATGGATGCTATAATGATGTGAAGAATAATCATGAAACAGCAGGATTTTAGTGGACATACAGTATTTTCCCAGGAAGATATACTTGAGACTGAGAATATATCACCTTTTTGGAGGTGAACATTTTCTTCTTTTGCTGTATGTATAGTACTTTATACCATAAATAACCCTTATTGAAAAAAAAATTAGTATAGAGTCACAGAATAAGATCTAGGAGGTCTCTCTGTTATATTAACAAACAACAGACACTTTAATTTGTAGAAAGAAATTTTGTGGTCAAACTTTTTTGCTTTGTATTCTTTTAGTTTCATAATATTTTAGTTTCTGTATTTTTTGTTTGCTTTTTTTAACCAGGCTGCTTACAACCAAAATAATTAGTGCAGTCACATTTGGATTAAAGAATAGTGCAAAAATAAATTATCTAATGAGACTTGAAAAGGAAATCAATACAAAATACACTCGGGCATCAACACTGGTGTTGTCTCCAGAAAAATTGCTGTACTGATTGTCATGAAGTATATTGATGTCACTGTCACTATGACAACATTGTGACAAGAACTAGACACTCTAGGCTACCTTGTAAAAAGGATCTGTCATCTTTTTTCTTTCTTTTTTTTTTTTTTTTTTTTTTTTTTTTTTTTTTTTTTTTTTTTTTTTTGTATAAAAAGTAATAGAAATGCTCTCCCCCAGCACAGGGTTTCATTTAAGGTTAGATGAAGTGTTACAGGCATGGGATCAAGGTATTCCTGAAGAAGTGACAAGCCAGCTTTTCAAGACAGGTAAGAACAACATATTGAAATATAAATCCTTTTACTTTTCAACTAGTAAAAATAAGACAAAAATTCTCTCAGATAGAAACATTTGTATGCAGAAAAATGTTTTGATATACTTCTCAAAAGTATGGCATGATTTATATCCAAGGATGTAAGAAATATTTGGAAGTAGTGTGTGTGTAATGTAACTTATAAAGAGGATGGGGTTTTTTTCCATACGTGATTCTTTCTGCTCTTTTAATTTAAAACAATCTCACCAACTTTATGTAATTCTGATTCTGTGTTATTTTAATGAAGTCACAGAATCTGTGATATACTGCACTTTTCTGTCCTTTTTTTTAAACTATATTTTATCACCCACAGATCTAGTTTATTTTCTCATCGTGTATCTGTGTGATCTCTACTGTCTCATTGATTTTAGTGTTTGTGTTTTCCCACATCAGAGGTACTGCTTGGTGTCAGCATAACAGCTTGAGAAAATTGCACTCTCTGGAAATACTACAGAATTAACAGTATTTCCTGTCTTAATCTACATGTTACTTTTTTTGCAAATATGTTCATCAACTACAGTGGTTTTTATATATTTATTTTATATTAGCAGTTTAAACCAACATGAGATAAACATGGAAAAACACCTAGATAAATTTTCCCAGAAGTATTTGAATTCCTAGTAATTCCTAAGCAGATCATAAACTCCTATGGGAAGTTTTCATGTTTGCTTTGCTGTCATTTAACTAGGCAAGCCTAAGTGAGGAGATTTATTAAGGTCTGGCTCTCTTGATCTTGATTTCAGTTGAAACAATTAGCTGGTGTTGATTTCTAAACAACAAAGATACCATTTAAGGCAAACACTCTTAAAATGGTCATTACTTCAAAATAAAACTTTAATAATTTGTCAAATACAACATTCAGATATTAATAAGAACAATGATGACTTTGTAAGTTTCCTTTTTACATTAATAATTATTCTGTTCTTCATTTGTTCACCAAGTGAGACTAATTTAATTGGAAAACTGGATAAACAAATAAGTTATTATTTAGCTAATATATAGTCCTGGGACATAACTAAAAAATAAGATTGTGTATATAAGGTTTGAAGACAGGCACATGTATTCAGGAGCTAAAAAGCAATCCCATGTGAGGGGAAAAGAATAACAGCAGTAGTCATTACACCCTCAGTGCTCATTGTACTGAGGTCAAAAAATCAGAATGAGTTCTATCTCCTTCGAATACAGGCTTGAAAAGTTTCTGTAATGCTGTGGAGCCTAATGCACATTATCTTCAAAAAACAAACAAAAAAACCCAACCAAACAAAAACTTCCTTTCTCTACATCCATCAAAAAGGGAATAATAGGTCATCTGCTTTTAAAATAATTGTCCTGAGGTCTTGAGAAAGTTAGCTGCTCTCTTCCAAGACATATAAGTTCATTTAGGTTTTCTTAATTGTAATGTGTTTGATTACTTTAAAAGCATTTTAAGCTTGGCTGAAATGTCTTTTGTAAAATGCATGTGAAGAGCTGTAAATTTTCACACCATATTTTCAGTTAACAGTGCAGTGCACTGAAGTCATATGAACGTACACTCCTTGCATAAAGGGGTCAAGTAGCAACCAGCATGGGAGATGGTGTGGTCCTTTGGCTCTCTTTCACTCTCTACCACGTCAGATCACTCTAAAATGCTCTGTGTCTATCTAGAAGTGTGTTATAAGAAAACTTATCTTCTTCCCAAATGCAATTAAGCCTCGGTCATAGCTGAAAGACCTTATCCTAGTGGAATAAGAGCAGAAGATGGGTATTTTCTCTGTGGATGGATTCTAGGCCCAAGTGAGGTAGGAAGGCACCAGGGCATTAGACTGCAGGAGCTGGCTTTTCCCATTAAGAACCTGAGTTAAAAGCAGGCTGGGTGGCAGAGCCCAGAGAGTGGTGGTGAATGGTGCCACATCCAGCTGGCAGATGTTCTCTAGTGGGCTTCCCTAGGGCACAGTATTGGGCCCAGCCCTGTTTAATGTCTTGGTTGATGATCTGGACCAGGGGATTGAGTGCACCCTCAGTCACTTTGCAGACAACACTGAGTTGGGTGGGAGTGTTGGTCTGCTGGAGGGCAGGAAGGCTCTGCAGAGGGGTCTGGACTGGCTGGATGCATGGGCTGAGGTCGACTGTATGAGGTTCACCAAGCCAAGTGCCAGGTCCTGCACCTGGGTCACAACAACCCCAGGCAATCCTAGAGGCTCGGGGAAGAGTGTCTGGAAAGCCTTCCAGATGCTAGTAGAAAGTGACATGGAGTTAGTGGTGGGCAGCCAGCTGAACATGAGCTCTCAGTGTTCCCAGGTGGCCAAGAAGGCCAATGGCAGCCTAGCTTGTATCAAAAATAGTGTGGCCAGCAGGAATAGAGTGCACTGTAATGAACATTGGTGAGGCCACACCTCAAATCATCTGTCTAATTCTGGGCCCTTCACTTCAAGAAAAATATTGAGGTTCTTGAGAGTGTCCAGAGAAGGGCGGTGGAGCTGATGTAGGGTCTGGAGCACAAGCCATGTGACGAGCGGCTGAGGGAGCTGGGGGTGTTTAGCCTGGATAAAAGGAGGCTCAGGGGAGGCCTTATCACTGTCTACAACTCCCTGAAAGGAAGCTGTAGCCAAGTGGGAGTTGTTTTCTTCTCCCAGGAAACCAGGGACAGAATATGAGGACACAGCCTCAAGCTGCACAGAGGACATTCAGGTTGAGTATCAGGAAGAATTTCTTCATGCAAAGGATTGTTAAACATTGGAATGGGTTTCCCAGGGAGGTGGTGGAGTCACCATCCCTAGAAGTGTTCAAGAAATGACCGGATGTGGCACTTTGTGCCACAGTCTAGCTGACAAGATGGTGATCAGCCACAGGGTGGACTCAATGATCTTAGAAGTCTTTTCCAACCTAAGTGATTCTATGGTTCTGTAAAGAGCCATTCTGCAGCCAGCAGAGGCTGGGGGGTACTTTGGCAAAGGCAGAGAGACTGTTCGCTCTGTTAGGACAAGTTACCATCTTCTATTGCTGCCTTCAGGAGTTTCCAACTCCAATTTCTCTAGGCTCCATCCTATCTGAAGAGTGCTCCTTTTCATCTGTGTTCAACCCTTGTGTTCTTTGGACAAGAAAATTTTGTTTTGACCACGTTGTTGGAAAAACCCAGAATTGGTTCTATCATTCCATGACTTTACTTCTGAGAGAGGTTAGTTTAACTCTGATGATGCTTTGTGATATAAAGTTTGACAAATGGTTGTTACTGACAGGCAATGGGATTGAGGCCTTATCAAAGTTTAAACCACTAAAAAGATAATTTATTAACTTTGTCATGATCAGTATAAATGAGAAAATAATGTATTTCATGTGCAAGTATAAATTTTGATTTTTGAAAAATAGTTACGTTAGTGGAATGACTGCATTATACAACTCTACTATCTCAGATTCTGTTCGTGTTTTGAATTCTGTTAGAGCTTGTAATATTTTTATGACTTTGATATTGGAACCTTCAGTGCTTTAGAAAAGAATAAATATTTTGGGGAAAAAAAAAAAGGCGCCCAGCAGTTTCAGACCCAGATTTAAGTGACTATATCAATTTATAGTAGTGTAAGCAGTAACCTGCTTTGGAAAATATAAAGAACAAGTTGTAGTCAGCACTGACTTTGATATTTTTATGATTGGCTATATCGTATATTCTGTTAATGAAAAATATTTTGTAAACAATGCAGAAAGGATTAGTATTCAGATTAATTAATATTAACTATGTGCTTTTAGAATATAACACAAATGTGAAGCTAATTCCTTCATTAATGTTTTAAAATAAGCTGATTTTGCATTGTTTTGAATAAAGTTACTTTCCATTTCCTCAATTGCATATTTTTAAGATCATGTTAAGAGGTATAAATCTGTAAAACAGCATAATTCTGAACAGAACCACTGTAAGACTGGTGCCTTTTTAGTAAGCATTTTCACCTGCTGAAGATACTCCAAATGGTAGTTGTGTTCCTCTCAGAAAAGATGATTTACTGCTTTTAATCATGTTGGTGAACACACATGAGGGAATGAAGCTGATTCTGTTATTTCTTTAACTCTTATGGGGAATTAGTGAATCCCTAAATACATGCAAAAGCACTAAATAGAAAAGTTTTAAGCAAGGACATCATACAGATTCTGTAGATAGTCCTGCAGGCTGTGATATGCAGTTTTGAAGGTATCAGTCTGAAGCTCAATTACCTATAGGTAACCATGGTGCATAATAGTAAAAAAAATTAAAAATACCCCAAACAAAAAACAAACAAGTGAACAAAAACACCAGTGAAAACACCAAACAAGCAAAGAGAAGGAGCCCCAATACATGAATTACACAAATAAAAACCTTGGTTTGATTGTTATAAAGATGGAATAAGAACAGACATTTTTCTGCATTTAGAATTGTGTGTCTACACAGCAGCCAGATTTTTTACATGGATGAGAACTTATTCTGTGGGTCTTCTCTTTCTATGAATAGTTAATAAGTGTTGGGTGGTTTTGTATTGTGCTTTTTTGGTGTTTGCCTTTTTTTTTTTTTTTTTCCCTTTTCTTTTTAGATGCTGGTTGTTTCTGTTTCTTTCTTTTTTGATGTTTTTTGTCAAGGAGTTTAGAAGATTTAAATTTTCATGTCATATTCTTGCCGATTTTGAATTATGGAGATATGTATTTTGTTATTTTTATACATTTTGCTGCTGAGGGATTTTTTGAATAACAGTTTTATTTAGAATTTAATTTTTTACAGTGGCTTCAATTTTAAATTAATCGTATCTTGGCATTAGCTCAGATTAATCCTCACATAACAATCATCCAGAAAGGGGAAAATTGCAAGTTCCCTTTCAGATTGCTTTTAATACTCTTCCATGATTGCCTCTTCAAAAATAAATGGGAAGATGATCCTCTGTTTCAATTTCCCACTCAGCCCTTGAGTAGATTCTTTTAACATGGTGGAGACTTCACACAAATCTGCACTTTTTATGAGAAGTAGTTGGGAAAGGCATGTCTCCACATTTCTTTTACAGATGGCAGATTTGCTTCTGGTGTTCTTATCTTCTGAAATAACTGAGGGGCTAAAAGAGAAAGTATTTTTCTGTGTGTTATTACATTCTTTTTTGATCTGACATCTCTTCCATGATAAGATGAAGGCAAGCAAAACCGAGCATTTATAAAACATGTGCAATGTGTAATGGAAAAACTGAAAAATCAGAAATAATGGATAAATTATCTGTTCTGGTTACCAACAAAGGCCTTTGTGACACAAATGTTTTATGCTTTGTGTGCTGCAGGAATACTGAGACTGTTGCTGCAGGCTGGGATCAAATCAAAGATCCCAGTGAACTTTGCACTTAATCAGAATGTGGATACTTCGTATTGTTAGACAGTTTTTCCTTAGAAGGGAAGAACAGTTATTCTAGGAATTGATGGGTTAGTAATTATGGGAAAGTCAGAGCCAATGGGCAATAGCTACACTGGTGAGCTGCTGCTTCTCTGCTTTGTGCAGTTCCTTCTTTCCTTGCTCCTGTCTCAAAGCCTGTGAAGCTTGTGTTGTCTTGAAATGTCATTGCAAGGAGTAGTTAAGGTTTGAGACAGTGTTGAACACTCTCACTGTGCATCTGTTCCTCGGCCCTTTGGTGTGGTAGCATGTGCCTGTGTACAGCCCTCATCCACAATGTGGGTCTCTTGATAGTTTGTCTTGCCAGCACTGCTTGTGAAGAGTGTGGAAAGGTTTCTCAATCAGATTTGAGTAATTATTTCTGCAACACAGTTATTTTGTGGTATAAATCACATCACACACTCTCCCTTTCCCCAGAGAAAATATACAGGTAGCATCAGTAATGCTGACAGTAGATATAAAGGCATTCATAAAAAAAAGAAAACAAATAAGTCCTCCTACTTTTTG
Source organism: Prinia subflava (assembly GCF_021018805.1). Classification (NCBI taxonomy): domain Eukaryota; kingdom Metazoa; phylum Chordata; class Aves; order Passeriformes; family Cisticolidae; genus Prinia; species Prinia subflava. The sequence goes on from NC_086247.1 coordinate 125,353,261, forward strand.
AATAATTTCCAGATTCTTCTTGTCTCAGTGCATATAAGCAGCAGTTTTTCCTAAATATTTATGAGACAAATATTTATGTCTCCTCCAAATCTGAAAACTAATGATTGATGAAAGCTATATTGCTACTGATGAATCAGTGCAAAACCTGCCACATGTGCACACACGTGATAGAGGCCATAACTCAGTCCTGCCAACACTGCCCTCTTGATATTATTGTCCTTTTAGAAATATCTATTTACTAACATTACTTAAATCCAGTATATAACTCACTTTAAAAGATGTTGGGATGAATATAATTTTTAAATAATAACAATGAAAAATGTATTTTGAAGTAGATCGTGTTTTGAAAATCTCTGATAACTTAAAATTTATATGGTGCCTTACATGTTTAAAACCTGGTGTAAACACTAATTAGTTTTTCACTTCTAGCTTATAAGCTAAACACTACACCAATTTTATGATATGGAAAAATGGGAGAGCAAAAATTAACAATGTAGTGAAACATTCCAGATGAGATTTTGGGAAATGTGTTCCCAAAGCTATCACCAGCCATAGAGGATGCACTGATTCTTAAGATTACAATGTTGGCTATAGTCTTGCTATTAAGGAACTAAAGCAGAAATGGTATTTAGCATTTCTACTAGAAACTGTTAGTTGTAAGGGAACACTTAAAAGGTATTCTGTGTTGTGAGCTATGTGGGTCATTTGTTTATGTGGTTTGGGTTTTATGAGGATTATTTTCTGATTATTGCATTAATATCATTTCATCAGTTTAATCACTGACATAATTTGATAATAAATAAATAATAAGAATGACTGTGTTTGGTGTACTATCTTTCAGGGTTTCTTTCCAAGTAGATACAACGGCCTTTGGATGGTCGAATTGCTGTATATGTGAGTTAAATTTCTGATTGATTTAATGAATAAACTGTCAGGGATTTCTGTTTAAATATGACTTTGCTAGCCAGGTAGGTTTCTAGATCTTTTTCCTTGTTCAATCAACTTTATAGTTATCAGTTTTTGTGAAATCTTAAAGAGACTTTTTCATAATTTTTGCTGCATGCAATTTTTTAATCTGTGAAAATATTTTCACAGAGTTGTTGCAGAAATAAGCCATAATTTTTTTTTCAAAGGAAACCCTCTTTCAGCTCAATTTTTTTGTAGTTATTGTTTGCTTGTTTGTTTTTTCCTCTGAGATTTTACTGCATAGGCTACATTTCTACTGCACTGTATTTCAGCTTGGTTATCTAAAACCAAGAATCTGGAAATTACTGAACAGTGTACAAGTAAATTATTGAATTATCTCATTGCTAACAGGAGACTCACTGTGAACACATTTTATTTGCTTTCTGTATTTAAAAACCCCTTATATCAGGAAGTAGGGATATCCAAACCGTGGTCAACGATGGATGCCCCAGTTTGTGATCCATCAGGTTGCAACATGCCCTGCCCATGCTCCATCCTTTCCCTCTCACAGGAGAAGTCTTTCCTACTCATATGACAGCTACATGGTGGGAGCTGTTCTAAGTCCTTTAACTATCTAACTATATACACATTTTCTATAATTTATGCTGTTTATATATACATGTGAAAACAGTGTTATCATACACTGTTATATCATAGATTTAAGTACATTAATTTGATGTTAGTATCTTTTAAGTGTCATATTAAACAAACACCTTAATTATTTATGCAGGTGTCTGGAATTACATACTCAATGTTTCCAGTTTTTCCTGTTTTTAGTTACAGTTGGTGAATGAAATTACTGATAAGAGTTAAAGTTTGCCATTTTCCCTTGAGACTTGCATTTATGTCATGGGCCACTCTCTGTTTGTTTTAACAAAGTCGTTCATCACAGCAACTCCTATGACAGAATGGTGCAATTTTATCCTTTATATAATCTGTGGGCAAAGAAGTTATAAAATGTAGTGAAGCACAATAAAGTCTTTATTTGGAACAAGTAAATCCTGGTAACTTCTGATCTGGTTCTGCATCCCTCCTGCTTCCCATGGAGATTCCTGCTGGAAGTGTCCCAATCCTCTGAGCTGGTATCACAGAGTAACCTCCTTGGAGAACTGTACTTTGTTGAGGAAGCACCCAGCCATTGCAGATATTAGCTGTGTTGCCCTCATAGGCTGTCTGGCTGAAGAAAGGGCTGTAGCAGCTCCAATGATTGCTGCATTGGAGTGGCTTTGTGGCACTTAATGAGTAAATATACAGAGCTTCTTCCAAGCAAACCTTTGCAACAGTAAGGATCTTGGAAATTACAAGAGTATGGGATTACAGTGCTCTCTTTATCTTGCTGTCTTTTGACAACATTATTTCGTGAAAATTTAGTGAAATCCAAAAATAAATTTGTAGGAAAACCTGTTTTGAGATGGGAGTTTTGATTGGAGTATGACTTATCTGAACTGACAGGTGTCTTTCAGAGGGTTCTGAGCTTCCCTCTTCTGCTGCAAAAGCAGAGAGAATAATAGTGGGTTGAATGTGTATTAATGTGGCATGTAATACATTCCTTGTGACAGAAGGATGTAAATGTTTAGAGATTAAATAAAATACTAAAAATTGGGTGAAGATATGCTGCTGGATTAAGTAAACTAATTAAGGAAAAATCTTGGGTCAGTAAATAAAGTACTTTCCACCTTTGAAAAAGAAAAGTACACTGCAGAAGCACCAGATAAGTAATCTTGACTTCAAATTGAAAGGCTTTGAAGTATCTCAAAAATGTGATGTAGTCAATAAAAACTTGATGGGAGGTTTAAAGTAGAAATTATTCTTGAATATGCATGACTAAATATCCTTTCAGTTAGAAACTGGAAAACTAAACCTCATAAAGATTTGCGCTAACATGAGAAGGTCAATATATCTTGCATAAAACTGTTGGAGAGTTCTGTTACATTAGACAAAATTCCCAGCAGCAAAGTGAAAATACGAGTGGAAGATTTGGACCACAACTCACAAAGAAAGAAATCAGCTTTGTCGTTGGAGATTATTAGAGCCAATAAAGATAAGGTACAGACTAGGATGTGGCGCACATGATCGCTTTGATGTCGCTTTCATTTTTTCTTCATAAAAATAAAACCCAAGACTTGCCTGATGTTCTGAGATGCAAGTACTTAATGGTGTTTCTTTCTGAAGGCTCAGAAATGAGGGCTAAAGAAAATTGAGGCAATTGTATACAATTTTTAGTTTTGCTGTTTTTTCTGGCAATTTCTTGCTCACAGGAAGTTGATAAACTTCAAAATGTATTGGTAAGAGGAAAAGAAAAGGGTAAAAGTAGCATCAGATGGAAGAGCATAAAATATAAAAGGTAAAAATATCACTCAGAAATACACTTACTCAAATATTTGAGAATGAGGATGAGGTTGCATTGACTCTGATATAAAAAAACCCTGTGGTTTTATTAGACTTAAAGAAATCTTCATTTTTCTACAGAAATGATGGTGATAAAGGAATATTGGAAGAATCTTTGAAATTTAAGTATAAATATAATTTAAATATGGCCTATAAAATCTGTGAAATACATAGAGCCTTTAATTTGATGAATTCTGGTTGTAAAGCATATGCAAAAGATTGCAATAGACTGACATAATATATGGGCTCTTAAATATAGTATCTTAAAGTCAGTGATAAACCACAATGTTGTCAAAATGTCCGCCATCTACAAGGAAAATAAGTCTGATTGATATTCATTAGATTATATTTTAACAATGGCTAAAGTTTTGAGGGGGTTTTTTGGTTCATAAAATTTATAAAAGGAAGAGTATGTTTGCTTTATTTTTTTTAGAATATATACTGATAAAATAGCTTTTGAGATGAAAAATAGTAGTAAAAATAAACCTAAAAACCCTCCTTCAATTCACAGAGAAAGAAAAACATACAACATCCTCCTTCCCAGTTGGTTTTGGAATATCTTCAGGTTTTGCTGTCTGCCAACATGAATAGTTAACATCTTGCAGGAAGCACAGAAAAATTAAAGTAAGCAAAACTTGAGTGAACTTGAGAAAACAGTGTTTACCATAGGCACTGTTGTCAGATCCAGGCAGGTGTTTTCCCTCATATGTTTTTGCATTGATATTAATTTCATTATGACAAAATATGTGGATTGATGTTAACAGCCTGGATTTTGCACTGTGTTCAGTTTGTAGACTTTGCTGATGCTCTAGGCCTGATAGCTAGAAGCTCAACCAGTATGCAGCCTGGATATAATAGTAAATGTCCAGCAGTACAAAATGTAAAAAAAAAGAAACACACAACCCCCACCCAAGTTTTAAGCAAGGATAAGTGTAAATATATGTGGTGATGCTCAGTGCATGGGGTGGTTGCAAGGCCATTGAAAATAACTGAATACTTATTTTTGGTGGCACTGTAATTCAGTTCCAGGCAAGGAAAAAGTGGACTTTTGCACAGAATAGGGTGGCATTGTGGGAAGACTGCCTTAAGTTGGTTTTCAAATTTTTCTCTCAGAAAAGTTGGTTCTCTTAATGCTAAGCTGCCATGAATGACTGAAGGTAAACTCTCCTTTTGTATTTTCTTATCTGAGTATTGTAAACTAACTTCACCAAGGCCAGACCATGCTGGGTACATCTCTAAGGGGCTAAACTGAATAGTGTTTAGATCCTAAGCAGCTTTAGGCTGATTCCAATGGAGATTAAATGCTCTAAAAAGGCAATGATATGACTTGAAGTGCCTAGGGATATGACCCTCCTACATCAAGGTGCAGTGGACATAACTGAAATAACAGAAATTCTGTTTAAGATTCTTTCCTCTGAGTGTTGTCAAACGCTGGCATGGCTTGACCAGGGAGTTTGTGGGATCTCCGTCTTCAGAGATAGCCAAAACCCCACTGGACACAGCCTTCAGTAACCTATCATAGCTTCAGCAATCCTGTTTGAGCAGGAGGTTGGGCTAGATGATCTCCAGGGGTGCCTTCTTGTCTCAGCCACCCTGCACTTCTGAGTTTTGTGTTGCATTATGCTCCTAGAGTAGACAAAATTTAATTGTATATAGAGGAAAAAGTAAGAAACAATTTCTGACAAGAATTTCAGATCTCACACAATGCAATGAGAGGTGGCATTAAAGGTGGATCAATCACATACTTGAGATATTTTAATCAAGGTATTTCTTCAGAGAGAAATTGTGTAAATTAGAAAAGAGGAAAAAAAAAAGGGGGGGTACAAGAAGAAAAGACCATAGAACCTTAGTAATATTTAGAGGTAACTTTAAATGTTTTATTTTTTTCAATGCATAAAGGCAATGGTATCTTATTACATTTAATTCAAAACATTATCTATAGAAGTTTTATGCAGGATTTCATTAAAAAACCCTCTAGAAGGGTGCAGGATGCAGTAACATTATTTTAGATGTGCGTTAATTTCCAGACTGGATGTTGTTGAAGAATTGGAACAAGTTCAATATTTTTATAGCACATTCATACCTAGACCAGGTAAATATACAAGATTCTTGAATATTCCCTTAGGTTTTAAGGATTTTTTCACCAACAGAGCAAACAAAAGAGATTTTCAATAGTATTTGGGCATCAGTAACTTTAACAAGTGAATTATTTCATTAAACACAAAGAGCTATGAAAAGCAAACTGAAATTAGATTCACTATTTGTCATTGCATAGAGCTGCAATCCCTTTTCTCCAAATAGTGATGAGAGAAAATTAAAGGGCTCTAAATCTAAATACTGTGGGTTAGTACAGTAATATGCAGCCCTGTAGTCCTGTACTCCTCATGCATCTGAGGGATAAAATGGTATAATAAATGAACAGGATTTTCTGCCCTCTACAGACAGGTTTTTATGCTATTCCCAAGCAGCAATTAATAGTTTGCCCTGAGCATGTCTGTGACTTTTTAAAGTTATGCGTTAATATGGATGCATGCATATGAAAAATAAACAAAGATGACATCAGTGTTTCTGACATACAGAGGAGCCTATGTAGTCAGCACTAAAAAGATATTGTAAAGCAAAAAATATTTCTGTTTTTTTAGATTAAAATATGTTGTTTAACAAGAAAAATTAAGACTTAGAGTCTAAGTCTGGAATTTAAGATGTCTGTTGCTGATTGCATTATGGTGAAACCAGATATTTTTCTAGTTCTGCATTTTGGTGTAGTGCATAATTCTCTGAATGGAAGGAAGAAATCCCTGAAAAAAAAGTTAAATATTCCAAAGAAGTATCCCTTAAAAGTGAAGAAAAATCTAAATCAGTCTTACAGTAGAGAAAATCTTCACCTTTTTTTTTTTCTTTTTTTTTTTTTTTTAAATTCTAGAAACTAAGTGCTCAAGTGAGGGCTCAAGATAATTTAACAGCTACAAAATATAACAGCTACGTGCCCCTGTAAGTATAAGCAAAGTCCAGCAAAGAGACTTCCTCAAAGGTTTTGTGTCAGAAATGAAAAAACGAAGAGGTACTGTTAATCCCACTTTTTGAACTACACAGATGTTTCAGATGTAGGGTAGAGGATTGCTGCTCACCAAACAGGGCTGCTTGGCAGGTAGGTTTATCGTGTTTCTCCACAAAAGATCACCTCTGCATACCAAGGGCCATTTCAGAAGGAGGATTATATCAGCCAGTACTTGGTAGTTCAGACAGCAGGCAGGAGGATAAACCTCCCTTTTCCCAGATCTTGGCACCAACTGGGGTGATGGACACACTGAGCACACTCTCTGCAGTATTGATGCTGCTGGCACTGGAAAATTAGACTCCTGGACACTACTACAAGGAGAAACAGAGGGAAAAGTTGTAAATTTTACTGGTTTTGTAGAGAGGAAGACAAGTTTAAAACAAATGTAGCATTATGTTTTCTCCAATCAGCCTATTTTCTCCAGCTGGCTCTTGCCTCTGGGTCTCAGAATACAGAAAGAGTTGATCTCTATAACATATTGCTTTATGCTTTAGGAGATTTAATCTTCTTCTGATACTGTATATTTTATAGTGTATATTTTATCATCAATGTTAACTTCAGTGTGAGAAATACTGAAGAGAAATACTAATGGCTATAATGTGTGGGGCAAAAGAGATTAGAAAACTGGAGAGACAGCAAAAAGAGGAACACAGCACTGGAGAACAGCTCCAAGGCCAAAAAAAAGAGGATCACAGCACCTTGGTTTTAATGTTGTCAGATTCTCTGTCTTAGACTATGCCCTCCCAGTAAGAAATGTATATTTTATTCAAGAGGTGTACCTTGTAAAAGAAAAGGCTGAATCGTATGTTCTGAATAGCACAAACAGCAAGTTTTATGATGAATTCTGTTTAAAATTTTACCAGTATAAAACCACTTCTGTCAAAGTGAAAAAGTAAGGCCCTCATATATTAGAAAAGTCAATTTTTGATGATTCCTGACACTGGAGTTGCTTTTCAGAGTTGACAGGTCTGAGAGACATAGAATTCTGTCTGCAACCTTGTCAGACAAAACCACTGAAATGGAGGAAAACACTATCAAAGGAATACTAATGTTTTCTTTGCCTAAATGGAGTTCATGTTTCTTAGACAGTTGTGAAATTGTGTGGCAGTTTGCTGTTCAGTGTCCAGTAGCATTCATATCACCAACTAAGTATTTCTCTCTTCTTATCTAACTGAAGAATGTTAGATATTTTTTAAAAATAGATTGATTGTGATGGGTAGCATCAAAAGCATCTTCACAGATGGTTTTGAAAGCTTTCAAAGCTGCTTCTACTTTTGTGTCAAAATGTTAGTTCCAAAGAGCTAACAAGAATTCCTTTGGTAGCATCTCCTGGTTAAAAAATGTCTTGGTGCTCTTGTAGAAAGAGTGGGTTGAATGTTAGCTGTCTATAAATTTCACCAAGGATTGGTAGACATAAGGAACAAGACTATTTCAATCCTTAAGAACCTTAATTGAGGTATTCAAGTGTGGTTTTTAAATGCTTCACCTTTCAAGAGCTGATATTTTGAGAATTATACCTGCTTGATGCATTTCTTTGTTTATACTCGCTTTTGAGAAAGATTTTTTTTTTTTTAGTTATTGCACAAGCCATTCTTCTCTGTTTTTTACAGTATTATGTAGACTATTTTCCATCAGCACTGTAACCACAGTGTGTGTAGAGAAACACAAAATTAGAGGTGGAAGGAAAATAAATTATGTGTCAATACTATACTAACTTTGGTTCCAATTATTTTGGAAACTTCTGCATCCATTTCATAAAATATAACTTATGCAGCTATGCCTATTATTTGTTTAGTACCAATGAAGGCTAGAAACTCTACAAGGTTAAAAATGAATGCCAGTTTTGTTCTGTCTGACAAACAGTACTGTCAGATTGGTTGTTGAGTGCAATTATAGAAGCATTCTTTCTACGTGGTTTCTTTCTTTCTTGTCAAAATTTTAGAGGCTTTTAACCGGAGTTTGACTGAGAGTATTATGTGAAATATGGATGAACTGTGTCATCCCATGGTATAGATGTAATTTGTAAATGAGATTTCAAGAGAGAGCAGTGGAGAAGACTACAGTGAGTTGTATCTCATTAAAAATTTTGGATTAATTAGTTCTCTGATCTTTATTTTGACAATTATTCTTAACCAACATTACAGTAGTGATTGCAAAAAAAATCACTGTGGGTTTGATATTTGCTGGAATATATACTTATATGTAAGCATTTACTCACACTGAATATATTTTTAAATTAAACTAAAGGACATATTCATATTCTAATTTATTTTTATCTTTAATTAAGGAAATGGGTTATAGAAAGTGATTTCAGCATATTTACTATCGTATCCTTTATAATTACAGAAACAATTGTCTATAAATAATATATTGCATAGTATATGACTCATCAAATTAATCCTGCCATATAGGTACTTTCCACCACTGTAAGAAAGTTTTTTGATTACAGGTAGTCAGCTGGAATTCAGAAAAAATAACCTGATACACTTGTTTCTCATGTTATATTAATAATTGCTGAAGATTTCAGGGCACAAACAGACTTAAATACTGCATAAATTCTGTGATATGCCTTGTTTTCAAACCTGAACTGCTTACAAATGCAATAAAAAGTTTATTTATTGCTTAAAACCAGAGTAGAATCATTCCATATAACTTTTTTTTTAACTGAAAATATTTTTACATGTAGTTGATAATACTTTTCCTATAACGTCAAGTTCAGCATCAGGCTTAAACTCTTGAGTTCCTGACTTCTGTGAGCATTTGAAGGATAGAGTGTTGTTATAAGTGAAGGTGATACATCTTGATGAATTCTTGAAATGAATAGTTGCAGAAGGAGTTTTAATGACCGTTTGAGCCCCTTCCCCAGACTGTAGCCAAATTCCCAGGATTTATATCACATGTTAAAAATTTAGGTGTTTATAACAGGCTACCCTGTGCTCGACCAAGACAAAAATGCAGCCCATGAGGCCATACTGTCCTGGAAAAGGCCAGATGGCTGAGCCTCTGCCCTTGTTTATATCTTGCCACTAACTGAGGAAGAAGGTTTGCAGAGAGATTTTGAAGATGCTTATCAACAATATAAACTTACACATGGTAATGTCATTTATTTCAAATGGATTAAATGCTATTCCAGTGCATAGGAATCTAAATGACTGAAAAAATAGGTTAAATAAGCAGTTTGGACTGTGAGGAAAATGACAAGTGAATGAGCTTCAGATCATGCAGACAAATGATGAAAACAATTTCTATTAGTTAGATTGGTATAGTACTTTTTACTATGAATTGGCTGTTTAAACAATGCTTAAAATGTGATGACCCTGTTGTTGCAAGGTTTTCGCATGCCAGTATCAGAGCCTTTTTCATTGGCTTGTAATAACAAATTCAACTGGCTTGTAATCAACAAATTTGCCAAAGGCTACTTAGTGCAAAACTTATTTACACAGGTGAGAACTTTCTCACGTGAGCTGTTTCACTCATGTCACAGGAATTCCTCACACAAACATGTTCCACCATGTGAAAAATGTTGTTTTCCAGTCTTTGAGTGAGAAAACAGGTTGATTTGGTGAAGTGTATGCATAAATTCTTGGCAATTTGATGATGGTAATATGAATTCCTCTAGACTGTGATTACCTTTCTTCTTAGTACAGAATAGTGTATAGATCAAAATCCATGTATTTTTCCTTTTGCATGGAGTCATGACTCATGAAAGTAATCCAACACAAGAAATTTCCAAGATAGTTTTGAATTCAGACCACAGCAGGACAGTATTGATATCCAAGGTGTTCCACTCTTAATGTTTGAAGATCACAAGTTTCTTGAAAAACATTTTACGTTTGTTATATTGTTGCTTTTCTTAAGAGACCAGGGCAAGAATCCCAGTGTCATAACACCTACAGCACCTGCTATAGGTGTTATGATAGCATACCTCTCATATGCTATCATTCCTGCCAAGCAGGCAGTGCTGGAATCATAATGCTGTCCTGCTATCAGGTGGGAAGATCTTGGTTCAGCAAACCAATAAATGTATTTTTTATTTGGAGGTGACACCACTGAATTATGAGAGATGAAGTCTTAATTGCTAGAATAGAAGTAATATATATGCACGTTTAGTTCAGAACTGGGAACAGAAACATGTTTTCCTTGTCACATCACAGTTATAGCTTAGTGAGACTATTGTAAAGAAGCTTGTGCCATGACTTGGTAGTTTCATACAGCTAACCCTTTTCCACTTAAAATTTAGCGATAGTTGGCACTATCCTTAGAGTGATTTAATACAATATATGGCTTGAGTCTTAGGCTCTCATTTAAAGACACCTGTTTTTTGGTATAAAGGGGCTGTAGCTGTGAGCCCATTGAAGATGGTGATAATTTCAATAATATGGTGAATTGTAGGAGTGACTGAATTTCAAAAGCAATTCTCAGTGTTTGAAATAGCAGTAATTCATTTGCAATTGCAGACACGTGCCAATCTGCACTCAGTTTTGGGGTGGGAGGGAGATATCAAATCTTCCCACTTCGTTATTTTAAAACAGATATAATGCTAATTTAAAGAACTATGCTGAAGATTAGGAATATAATGGGGAAGAATGATTAAAGGTAATTTTTTCTTTTTGAGGAGATTGTTATTCTGAGGTACAGAATACCTGATTCTGTACTTTGGCTGGGCAATTATAAACAGATCCTGTAGTATAATTTATCTTTCAAAGCCTAAGAAAGAATCCAGAACCAGAATCAGTTTACTTCTGTTTCAGCTGATGCTAGGTCCAAGTATGGAAAGATTTTCAGAGTTTTTGCTGCCAGTTGCAATTAGGTTATACAAAAGTTTATGCCTTTTGGATTTCTTTGTTCTACTGCATAACCTGCCTTTATTTTCATTCATATGGAATTCAGATTGATTGTGTACCTGGGCCTACAGCTATTCTATTTATCTTGCACTTCATGTCTTGTCTGTGATTTTTGTTTTCTAGATTAGTTGTAAATTAGGGAATGAATTTGCTATTGCAACTGATTGATTTTGAAATTGCAGAATTTACTAATCTCCCCCACCAGTTATTATCTAAAGTGTAGCTTGTTATTTAAACGATTAATTTGAAAAATTATGTTGTGGATGTATATGAAAGTACATACAATGCACAAAACCTTTTGGATTTTTTTTTCACATTTTAGGAATATTTAAACAGTGTATTTACCAACTATGAAAGGTTGCTCATACTAATGGTGACTCACTTAGCGTTTTGCTGAGTCTCTGTGATTAGCAAAATACAATAACGGTACAAAATTACTGTAATTTGGGACTTGGATCCATGACACGACTCCACTTTTCTGTTTGCATTTCTTTGGGGCTGAAAAGGTTAGATTTCTATAAATAGGACATGATTCAATAATCTGTAGAATTGTCTGTCCTTTGCTTTTGAGAGTCTGTGACATTTTCTTTTGATGATACCAGGTTCAATGGCTTTAGAGAAGTACAATTGTGGTGGAAGGAAATGGTGTCCAGACTTACTTGAGCTTCATTCTTCTTTTCCTGTTAATACTTGTAAACTTTTTTATATAATCAATTCCAAGAGGCAGTTTCCAGAGGTTATATTGTTGCTGGGGTTGGGGGAAAACATTAAATATGACCACGCCATACTCTGCAATGTGGAAAATGGCAAGTTCCATTGTGAAGCCTCTATTTATTGCAAGGCAGAGGCAGTAAAGATGCTAATAAGTTCTTTGAATTATGTTCCTAGTTCCCACGTGTACTAGCATATCAAATACCAGTTCTTTTTGACTGATACAGACAGTTTGGCAGACAGCAAGATGCTCACACTTGGTAAATTTCTAAATCCATGTTTAGGCATAAAAGTTCTAGTGAAATAATTTTTTGTGATTTTGAACCTTGGCAGCTGCTTTTGGTTTGGAGATGATTTTTAGTTATTCACTGTTGCTGGAATCATTAATGATGGTAAATGGCAGTGAGTGGGTTGTATCAATTGTAACTTTTTAAAAGTTAAAAAAAAAAGAAATACGAGAATTTGATCGTGACTTGGAATCGCTACAATCTTATTTGCTTATTCTAAAAATAACTGTTGCCATGAATTAATGAGAGATTTTACCATGTTAACATCTGGGCAGAAAGTCAGGAGGTGCTGTTTCTTCAGTTCATTTACATACAGAAGAATAATTTTCATTGTAGGCACTGTGATGATTAAGAGAAATTTAATGATTTCATAGGTAAAGATCAGCTATTACAGTATGCTAATCTCTTGCATTAGAAATATCTCATATTCCTGGCAATCCTCGATCCTGGAATGGCTTGAGGGCAAAACATCATGGAAGAACAACATGGCCAAAGTTAGGATATTTCAAAAAGTGTGGCTTTTTAGATAGAACCCCGAGAAAATGCCAACATTTTATCGTTCTTGATTTCACTTTATGTTTTATGTAGGAAGACCTCTATAATCAGTGTCATTCAGAAAGTAACTGAAACAGTGATATCTCTTATCCTGCATCTGAGTTCTTTTACAGGACTTGCATTACTGAGGTTTTTCAACCAGTGTCCTTTGCTCTGCACACTTCTAATAAAATATTCCAGAAGAATATCGAATGCTATGGAAATGGCACTTCCTTTAAAAAAACATCAGTATCAGTTCTTCTGCTTTAGGAAGCAACTTTTTCCACTCTGATAATACATCAAATGTCTGGTATGTGCTGGCTTATGGTGCATTCCCTATATTTATCTACTTCTGAGCCTATTTGTCGTAACTCTTATTTGTATCTCATTTATTAATAACAATTAAAAATTACATGTGTCTCAAGCCTGGCGTGAAAGCTGAAGAGAAATTCCCCTTACCCTTGTGAATAACTGTCAGAAAGACCTGCTTGTCTCATATCTTCTCTTTTAATTTCAGTCTGGATCTCAAGAAAAGAGCAGAAAAAAACCTTTGTTTCTTTGCCATGAGCAGAGTCTGGTGACCTTTTCTGTCATTCTTAGAATATATAAAATTAATTTTAACATCACCATCCTGACAAAATTTTAGGAGATTAAAGCAGTACTTCAGAGAATGTACCACTAAGTTTATTTATTTCATTAAATGAGCATGAATAATAGAATTTGCAGCAATGCCTCACTGTAGCAGGTGATATGTGTTTCCTTTTATATAATATATAGTATTATATATTCAGCAAATATACTGAAAATACAATATTTTAACCAGCATGGTTAAATAAAGTATTTTAAATAATGAACTTATATTTCCCTAATTTAGAAATTACAACAGTTAAGTGCTTTGGAAATATTTCTCTCTCACTGCATTTTCTACTAAGCAAGAAGCTCTTGTTTCTGAATTATTTTCTCTTCCCTTTTTTAGGCAGAATCAGAAAGTCATGAAATTTCTGATTTACTATTACCGCTAAAGTCAACAGGAGCTTTTTAGAATTTTAGAATTTTTCACTTCCTCAACTTTCTTTCCAATTAATATGATTATCATTAAAATTGAATTCAGATATTTCCATACTGACTTGGGCTTTACTACTGGACTCATTCCATTAAAAGCACTACATTTGTCCAAAGGTAACTGGTATTATTTATCCAGTACTATACATGCTTTGCTGTTTTCTGGCTTTAGGATCAGAGTATTTGCTCCACACTTTTTTATTGCCTTCTGACTGAATTCCTAACTCCACAGGGAGCAAGAAGTAAGGAAAAGACTTCATAGTCATACAAACATGGATGGTGTAATTAATTTCAAGTTATGACTATAATGGGTCCCAAATCATCTGGAGTAAAATAGCAGCTTCATGCAGTGCCAATGCTTATAACCACTGACTGGAACGTGTCTTCCGTCACTCAGTACACAGGATAATACACATAACTGATGGATTGAACTATAGGCTTCCTCACATCCCACAGCAGAGGCTGTACGTCAAAAATCACTGCTTTTTAAGTGTTTATTTATTTTTTTTTAACTTCATTGCCCTTACAGGATGAAGTGGAAATAAATAGCTAAGATATTGAGGAGTAAAGGATATTTTTATACTCTAATGATAGGGATGAAAGGAACTTTTATTTGTTCTAATTATTTCAACAGCTCTTTAAATGATGCATAAAAATAACCAATCTTTTACAAATTTTCTGAAAACATAATAATTTTTTTGTGTCTAATTATTTTTGCCAGTGAATATAATTTCTGATCAGTCAGATCCCAAAGACTGGAAACATTACTATCCTATCTTTCAAGAATGTATTTCATAGAATTGTGAAATAGGCACAGTGATAACTGTAAAAGATGTTGGTGAACATTGCATAGAATAATTACTGCATGTGTCCTACATAGATTCTGCTTACATATGTTATGACAGTATGCCATTTTTGATTCCTCTTCGAAATTCATTACCCTTTCCAAATTTTTGAATGCAGCTATTTATTCCCCATCCTGTAGAAGAAGTAATCTGCTGAAGCTATGTTGTACAAAGGATAATAGAAAAGGAAAACCATTGTGTCTATGAATCCATAAATATTAACAATATATGGGGTTTGTGAATTAGCTGTATAACGCACATAGCATTAAAAATGCATATTATGGATGCAGATTCTTATTTGGGAAAATACAGAAAACCCCCTACCTTCCTAACAAAATTGGAAGATAACTTCCATTATTCAAATACATCTTTTGTTTATAGCTTTATTTGGTACAGAATTCCCCAAGGTGCTTCATACTTAATCAAAAACTGCAATCTTTGGTCAGCAGTTTTGTAGATATTATTCAACACCTTCAATTTAGTTTGTATACTTCTTCTACCTGAAGATTAGCAGTGCTGTAACTTTTTATTCAATTGGCACAGAACATTGCAAAGAATGCCATGCTTTCAAATTCCACACACTGTGAGGCAAACACTAGTTCTAATTTTTCAAGCAGCCCAAAAGGCGAGATGATGTCCTTTATTTTTCCCATTAAAAATTTCTGATGCAGCTAAAATTCATGGAGCACTTTGTCTAAACAGGCTGTTTTGACCATGGCAGTTGTTGAGACTGAGATGCACTCGTGTCAAATAAGATTAGTCCACATTTCCTATATGAAATGGCTCTGCATATATAGTACAGTGTTCCTGACTCTCAGTGTCTCTATGGTACATTACCCTCTTGATGCATAGTCAATTGTTCTTCGTCTTGTATTTTTCCCAGCTGGACATTATTCCTATGTGTGATACTTTGTACTTTATTGAACTGAATCTTTTCCTGTCTCTCTCTTTTTTTTAAATTTTATTTTAGATTACTTTTTCAATTTGTCAAGGTTACTTTCAATTCAAATCCTATTCAGTAAAGTGCTTGCAGATGCTTTCAGCTTAGTATTGTCTGCAAATTTAATAAATGTACTCTCTATTCCATCATCCAGATCCTTAATGAAAATATTGAATAATACTGGATCCAGGACGGGCCCTGTGAAATCCCACTCAGTATTTCCTTCCAGCTTGACAGGCAGTAACTGCTCTAATTATAGCTTCACATTCATGATGCACTGCAGTTACAATAGTGTAATCCAGATTATTTAATTCTTAGTTTATTTGTGAATATAGTACATAAAACTGGCAAATGCTTTAAGGCAATTAACATGTATTATATCTATCCCTTCCACCTATCAGTAGGGCCTGGTCTCTGTGAGGAAGTAGATGGCAGATGTTTACTCTTGCCAAGTGGATATCTACTCTAGATTGTCTGTAGTCTTTACCCAAAGATAACTATTCCATCATTTGTGTGAGAATTGGAATAATACTGATTTTTATTTTCTGGATCCTTCTACACTATTTTTTCAATTTTAAGCACAGCTGTTTACATCTTTTGATCCTGCTGTCCTCTCTATTCTCAGAGGAAAGATAAATGCTAACCTTATTTCAGTTCATTCCTGTATTGGTTCCAATAGCCTGTAACTTGCTAATTACTCAGTTGAGCCGTCCCTTTTGAATGAAAACTGAAATAAAAATTTCCAGTAATAAGTTAGTAGCGTCCCTTTTTTCATAATCAAGTTTTGACAAATTTTTATTATACTGTATACTTCCTACAAAGAAGTTCTCAGTATGCATCCTGATGTTTAACTGTAAAATATCTGTTTGTTTGTTTGTTTGTTTGTTTTGCTAATTCATTCATTATTTTTCAGGTACTTTTGCAATTCCTTGTAATAAATTTTTCACTTTACAGTCGTGACTAATTTATTGTTGCCAACCACAATAATCATCTTATTACTGAGCCTTTTATGAAAATTCTCAACAGTATCTCTGTGGACTTTTGCTGGCAACCTCTCCATGACTTTTTAGAATAGTGTCACTTAAATACCGTCTCCACACATTTGGGATATACTCAGTTTTAGTGTATGAATTAGTTCTCATTCTTTGTAAAACATGTTGAATTTTTGACCATGTTTTATTTACCCAACCCCACCACACCTCTTAATTTAGGGTGGTTTTAAATTGTTCATATTGTTCATGTTGTTCTTCCATGTGAAGGTCTTTAATGACCGGAGGGCTGGAGCACCTTTCCTGTGACTCCAGCCTGAGAGAGTTTGGGTTATTCAGCCTGGAGAAGAGAAGGTTCCAGGAGGATCTTGGAACAGCCTCACAAGTCCTGAAAGAGTACTCTCCTGATGGAGAGGGATTTCAAAAGGACATGTAGAACAGAACAAGGGGGAATGGCCTTGAGATGAAGGAAGGTAGGTTTAGATTAGATATTCATTAGATATTAGAAAGAAATTCTTTACTGTAAGGGTGGTGAGGCACTGGAACAGGAGGAGTTTTGCCCAGAGTTGTGGATGCCTCATCCCTGGCAATGTTCAAGGCCAGGTTGGGTGAGTCTTTAAGCAACCTGGTCTAGTGAAAAGTGTCTCTGCCCATGGCAAAGGATTTGGAACTAAATGATCTTTAAGGTCCCTTCCAACTAAAACTATTCTATGATTCCATGATTCCATGGTATTTTTAAGAAGCTTCTAGACTTCTGTTCTCTTATATTAAAATGAAAATTATTATTCTATTCTACTGATGTGCTGACAAGTTCTGAGTAGACCAGTGGTTGTGTTACAAATAAAAGACTTCAGGTTCAGTGTTACCTGGCTGTGAAGTATTCCTGGTACAGCCTCAGTAGGGCCATGGAGCGTGGCTTCATGGCACCTTGTAAAACACAAGGGAAAAATATGCAGTAAGAATTTACCTAAATCTCTTCCTGGTCTAGGAGATGGCAAAACCTACATGAAGTTTAGTGGGAACAAAATTAAATAATTTTTGAATTTCAAAGTATGTATTAACAAATGCATTTACAAATTATATTTGTTTTCATCATTCAGATAACAGGAAATACAATTTATTTAGCAGCTCTTATCTTCAGCCACTAAATGATAGATCTTGATTAAAACAATCTGCAATAAATTGGAAAACTTTACTGTCTCTACAAAATATATCAAGGAGTGGAAAAAAAACCCAACAAAAACACTTCCTTGAGGCTAAGTTTAGAGCTTGTGAAAGTACACTGGAATGGCATTTTCTTAAACATTAGACACTGTTCTTCAGACTTAAGAGCAAAATGGTCCAAGAAAATCTCAACAGAGATTTTCTTGATAAGCATTCTCAAAAAAATTTTATTTCACTGACATATGATACAGCAATTTCTGATGGAACCAAAAACTCACATTGAAAGAGTATATGATGTAATTAATTATGGGAAGGCTAAGAGATATTTCAATTTTACAGTAATTTACCAAATCAAGTTTAATCAGAAGAGGGAAGGACCTGAAACTGTGTATGATGCCTTAGTTATCCAAAGGTAGCTTTTTATTTTGAAAGTTGTGATGAATAGAACCTGAACTTTTTTAGGCAAAATCTATGAAACAAGAACTTTGGTTAAATAAAAAGATGGGTTTTTGAACTTGCATGATTAGCATTATATTGCTGTTCAGTTGAGAGACTGCTTTATCTTATCTTTAGCCTCAGGAGGAGTAAATTATTATACTTGGGTGTTGCTTGAGGCAATGGTTTCTTCACACATGGTCAGCTGCTACTTTCTTTTTCTTTTTTTTCTTTCGATTCAAATTAAAGAAATCTATCACAAGATAACTATGAAATAAATAATTATAGATAAAATCCTCTACTTTCATCTTAGCTTTTCAATTTATAAAAGTATTCAGAAATACATCTAAAACATTTGTAAGAAAAAAGTTAGAATTCTCTTAAATTTTCTAGCTCTGACACATGGTTTTTATGATGTTTGGCATCAGACAAAAACTGTCATCCTAAGCCTTTTAGGAAGTCTGAAATAATTCAGGAATTGTTAAAATGAGTAGATTTAACAAGTTAAAATCAATCAAAAAAGTAGTTGTCAGAACAAATAATTCCAAAGATGCAATTTAAAAGATGCATGAAAAAATCATCTCCAATATTCTCAGATGAAATTTTGGAAAACATGTTTGCTACCCCAAGCTGCTTTCAGCTAAGTAATGAGTCACTCGTGAAAATAAAACTCCAATTACTTTGGCAGATTCCTCATTTACAAATGCCCTATAGTAATGCCAAAATCTGTTCCACGGCTCTCAAGATCAACTTTAGCTATGGAAATGATGTGAAATCTATCAGAATTCTCTTAAGCAGAACATACACTCTGAGTAGTAATGCATGCTATCTGATTGTTTTTCAACAAATAAGGTTACGAAAAATTGTAGTTCTGTTGATGAAGCTGCCTTCTCTGAAGATAGTATTTTCTTGTTAATTTCCACATATTCAAGTTTTAAAAATGACTTCAAGTCTCAAAAAAAAAAAAAAAAAAAAAAAAGTGCTGTGCAGAACAATGTCATGTATGGTACCATTGGGGAAATGCAAAATATCAGCCTCACCCTTATTCTTGTGGCAAAATTCTTCACAAACCTACAGGGATTTTTTTCTATTACTTTTCTTTATCTATCTTTCTCTGGGGTTGCAGATTGATCTTAAGGGGCTGTTTATACATTTCTGTGGATATATATTTCATGTTTACATTTTAAAAGCTTTCTTGGGTATGGTAGCATCAGCTGGAAAACCAAGGGAGAGCAAATCCTTGGTGGTAAGACCCTCATGTAAAATTTTATTACAGTTAGTGTTAGTGCAACCTAGCTTAACAAGTTCATGCAAACTAGTTTCCAATTCTCATTTTTAGCTACTTTATAATATTCATGGAAAGTATGCAAGAACACAGACTCCATGTCTGAATAAAATTAGGATTCACAGCACATGTCTGAATTTGTTTATGATAATTTGTACATCCCAACTATTCACAAGATGGACTTGACTAGTGCAAAAAATACTTCTATCCCTTCACTTGGGAATGCACCAAATCTCTTGCTCAGCTCTTGACACTGCTGTTTGCACCCCAAAAGTGAGCCATGCAGAGGGCATCTTCTGATGCCTCTGAAACTGCTTGTTCTGATTCCCAAGAGCTCTGGTTTTATAACTTGGAGTGTGCAGCCTTGGAAGATGAGGCTTTGTCTGTCTGCAATGGGAAACTGAAAACCCCTGGGTTTTTCTTTTGGAGAAAACCCTTTTTTCAGCCTTTCACAATTTTTCCATTTTCTAGCACGGTACAGTCATTTGAAATAAACAATATCAACAAATCTATTGCAGTGCAACATTAATAAGTATGTTATTTTTATCAGACGTGCGATGATTTTATTTTTGCTAAATAGCAGCTGTTGTATTTAGTTCTAGGCCATAAAAAAAATGAAACCTAGATTCCAAAGCCAATATTTATGTATGGAGAACTGGTATTGTAGCCAGTATTGTGGTGTTTGTCTTCCAAATAGAAATCAAATATCACCATCAAAAAATTTATTCATAGACAAGTGTATATTCTAAGTATTCTTATTTGATACTGTCAATTTTGTATTCCTTTTTAAGCTGCAAACAAATCCCAGAAGGCTTTTAGCATCTAGAAGGTCTGTCCTTAAATGGGTTATGCTGAGCTTAAGTGGGTTACACTAAGGAGAGATTTCTACAACTATGAATCAAGATTTAAAAGACTGAGGAGCTAAATATAGGGCAGCTTCTTTAAGTATGTGAAATATTAGTAATTGGATTTTGAATACATTATTTACACTTCATCCAGAAATTAGGTGGTTGGCAATTATGCATGTGCAGATTTTTCCAGCTGCGGGTTTATTGCATTTTGTGTGTATAGACATGGAAACAGATTCTGTGCAGCCTCAGCTCAACTTTGCCAGCACTGTTCTTCCAATTGAAATTCTGGGGAGTCGAGGCAAGGTTGAGAGGGAATGTGGGAGGGAGATAAGGAATATATTAAAAGGTGGAAGGTAAACCTTGAACTGATACTACTTTCATTACCCTGAGGCTTATTTATTCTCCAAAGATCAGATCCTACAAATCTTGTTGAAAGTGAATTTTCATAGGAGCTTGTTTTAAGGAACAAAAGTAGAATCCCAACATTGTGTGGTGTGTGTCCATGTCCCCTTACCCTTTTCACCACTTTTACTATTTTAATTTCTAATTTGTCTTCAATTTATTAAGCATATTAGTTTAATTTTAAGAATAAATTAAGAAATAGCTTCTGTGTACCTATGTGTAAATAGAACAAAATATCTTCTGAAATAACAACAGCAGAAAGTGTTTTACTCCATTATGCAACGATTCACTTAAGAATAACTTTCTCATCATAGACTTCTGCTCAAGAAATTTATCCTGCCACCTACTTCGCCATATGGAGCTTTAAGAGTGCTAAGTCACAGTAGATGTATCTGTAAGCATTTGTGACAGTGCTGAACACGTGCGTGAATCAGTGAAGGTGCAGAACCTGTACACACATAGCACAGAGAATTTGAGCACTACTTTCTTTTGGAATTTATTTGCTGTAGTACGGCTTTAGATACTTTATATGTTCTCCAACGCCATGTCCTAATATAATTATTGTTCTGAGATTCAGACTGCCCTTTCTGCAACCCAAGATTTGATTTTCTTTGTTGTTGAAAAATATATTAACTTTTCTATTTTAAGTACTCTGGAAGAAAATATTTCATGCCCTTTTTTGAGATGCTGTTATCTTTCATCTCACTGATCTTGCAAATCTACAGCTGGGGATGAACACAGTTGTAATGGTAGAAAGGGATATTTTTTCAATACTTTAAAATTATACCTGTTTGTTTGTTGTTTTTTTAAACTAAGTAAAGAACTCCGAGCCTGTAAACAACAAATAACAATAATTTATAATTACAGTAACTGGTGTCTGAAATTTCTAATGGTTGAGAACCTTCTCTTCTGCCCTATAAGCAAATATTCCTCTTTATTCAAAGTACTAGGACAACAAGACAAAGAGAAATAATGCTATTCCATGCCACAGAGAACATCAGTTTGCACTCTATTTAATATGGTTATATATTTTTCCTGCAAAAAATAGTATTTATTATTTACCATTTCAATAGCTATTGTTAAAATTGTAACTGTGGAGCCATAGTTTTAGCCTGGCACACAGGGTATCATTTGCTTTTTTTTTGGCTGGGAAAATCATAAAAGAATATGCTAATAAGAGAGTTTTCCATGCACAAGCCTGAATTTTCTCAATTGCAAAGAATATGACTATTTTTAGTAAAAATTTAAGCTATTTTGCTCTTGCCTTTTTTTTTATTATCAACTATAGTTCTTACATACTATTAATAATACAATCCTGAAACTGCTCTAGATGTTAGTTTTATAATGGCAATGCTGATACCAAGAGTATTTATTTTTTATGTCTATTTTATTCCTGTTGTGCATGGAAGTCAAACAATTTTTCATTCCACTGACAGGCTGAAACATTTTGTAAAACAAATCTGTTAAATGCTTATTAGTAGCATGTAAAACAATGAAGATTACATATTATTCTCATAAGAGTAACCTTTACTAGTTTCCAGTTGAACAGAACCCGGTCTTTACTTCAGCTGTGTGCATTTGAAAAGTCTCTTGACCAAAGTATCAAGTGGAAAGGAATAAACTGTATGTTAATCTTTAGGAAATTTGTTTTAATAACATCAGTAAAATAGACTTACCATGACAGAAATATAACTTCTTTCTGATATTGCCATGCTTTTTTTCTGCTTCAGTTAGCTTTTTAAAGAAAGCTTTGTACTCTTGCAGCAAGTTTACCTTCAGAGAATAATCTTTCTCACTGGACAGCAAAAATGTGTACATTTAGTTAAAATGAGCTTTCCAGAAACATTTGAATGAATGGGGAGGTTCTGAGCCAGCTTCTAGCAAAAGGTTTATCTACTGCCCCATGTGAAATCTCTGTATTGTTTTGATTAAGGCTTGAATGGAAAACTGCTGATCTGAGGTAGTACACACTATCAAAGGCGAAGACAAAGCCATTTTCAGCTGTGTACACTACAAAAGTGTTATTGGTAGAATAACATAAATTGTGTGCCATTCCTTGGGGTACAATATGTGTTCAGAGATTAGGCATACATGAATAATGTTTCTACCAAATTTACTTGCACGTACGCCTGATTTGCAAAGACCGAGTTTAGCAGGAGTATCAAGCGATAATGTGGGATAGCATCAGAGAAACTGTCATCTCTGATTTTCTACTGCATGTTTTCACTTCCACACTCTTCCACAGTATACCAACTGCTTTAGTTCACTGTAACTTCACAGAAGTTCAGTTTGCTGTACCTTAGACATTTTTCTGTCTTTTTTTAGAGTCAGCCTAGAGTACTAATCTTGGTTATGACAATGCAAGGCTGATTTTTTTTCCTATAACTGCCCACAAAAATGCAGACTTGAAAAGCAAAATGACTTGGTTGATGAAAACAAGCCATTCAGTGATGCGGACACATTGATTTCAATGGAACCACAATATTATTAAAAGTGGGATCTTTTAACAAGGTTACACTTGCTTTACTGTTATTCAGTGTTATACTTCATGTGTTAACGCATTTCAAATCTTTCAGCTTTCCAATTAATGGAAAATGAGCTCAAAAACAAGCACAGATTTTTAAATTTCTCACTGCCCAGCTCAAACCAGCTCAAATCAAATTGTTCTGTTCTTCTCCTGATCCACATTGGTAAATGAATAGAAGATATGCAGAGCCACACGTGGTAAGCATGTTTGGAATACACAGTAGCCCCTGGTAGTATTCTTGCTGCTCAGTGCTCTTGTTCAAACAGCCATGTTAAATCAGAGCACATGGTAAATCAAGTACTTCATGAAACAACAGAACTGATTATTCTCAGCGTGACTGTTTATTTTTAGTTTGCATTTTTATGTGAATATAGTTCCTTTTTATTCTCTTTTTTAATATGATAGATTTATACCTACTCATTTCCTAACTGATGCAGCTCCAGGAGGAGGCAAGCTGTTGTCTCCATACCGCTGTGTAGGAGCCAGCTCCTGACAAGGCTATAAAGGGGACATTTTCTGCCAACTCAAAATATTTATCTTCTGGAAAATTCTTTGTAGCATCTGTGAAACAATGCAGTGAGTATTTCTCATGGCCTTATGACAGTCTCATGCTTCAGCCCATGCCATAGGCACTTCAAGCTTTTCCCATCTGACTGTGACGCATCATGCCTGCTGCTCTTGGGGTTCACCTAAGAGCAGAGGAGATCAGAAAGGATCCTTCAAGGGCCCTGTCCCTAAGGTATTTGCCTCAGTAGCTGTTCTGAAGCAGACCAGACTGCTTGGGTGTAAGAAAAATGTGAGTATGAAATACCAACTCCATCAGACATCCAAGCATCAGAACCCAACCGAGATCTCTCACGTCAGAGAATTGCAGGGAACTGTGTAGCCATGACATCTAAAAAACACATCTTGTTTGTCAGAGCTGGTCTGGCAAGAGTATCATTGTCCTGGTACAGGTTTTTAAGCAGTGTTTCCACGGAGACAGAACAACCCCATTGATTTAAAAAGAACTGCTACCGATTTGCAAAAAGGAAGAGTTAATTAGAGGAAGGTCAAGGCTGCATACTCCATTTTAATTAAGTGAACTCTGAATATTATTTTAAAAGTGCAAGTCAAATAGTCCTTTTAAATAAATAAATAAATAAGAAATCTTACTTTCCTCTATCTTAAGCACAATTTTAAGGAAGTGCTCAGTGACAGGAGCAAAATTCAGCTATCAGATTTTGACACTGGAATGGAAATGCCCATGTATGTGTGTCTGTGTGAAAAACCCCACACCCTGTGCAGCTGATAGGGATCTGTTTGGTGCAGCCTAGAAGATACAGCCCTGACAGCTCAGTTCCACCAGGACACTCGCACTGGGGCTGCTGAGCATGTCTAGGTCTGTCAACTGCATTGATTCTATTTTCACTGCCAGTGATGGACAACCAATCATCTTAGACTGTGAGCTAATACTTACCTAAGAACCCTTAGGGTTTCTGTTATAAGCTTGTTGTGGGTTTCTAAACCCACTTTTTATGACATTGTGGGACATGAGCAGACCATGTTTTCCAGCTTCAGTGCTGGATCCAGAAATTGGTATAGATATCCAAGAATTTGAGATAATTAATGTTAGAAAGAAGGAGATTTTTTTTTTCACTAATTCCTGTCCAGTGGGCTGATGATGTATTTTAACTTTTAAATTATCTTTAAAGACCATATCTATCTGGAGAAACATTTCTTCTCAAATTCATCAATTTTTTTGTCCTGCTTTTGTTACTGATTTTAAAAAAGGGGGTCTTTTTGCGATAATTCTATATGTCTATAAATTATTTTGACAAAATAGCTTTAATACTATTGTGTGTTCATGAGCTTTCCCTTAATTTGGTGTGCCATGGTGATTTTCTGTATTTTATTTAATTTTTGGGGGATGAACAGTACACTTTAAAAAGAGAAAAACATCTGTTCAGACTTTTAGGAGTAAACAGGTATGTTTTGAACAAGGAGGTAGTTCTTGAACAGTGTGCAATTATCTTAATGCCTGTAAGTAACGTAACCTCACAGATTACATTAGTTTAATTGATAGCTTTTATATATGTAAAATATAAAATATTTGTTGTCAGTCAAGCTCCAGTAAAAATATACAGAAATTGAATGAAATCTATAAAAGATATTAAAAGAATCCTTCAATAAGTATATCCCTGTTTAGAAACAGGTTAAAAATAATAGAAAAGCTATAATGACTGATATTCAGAAGAATATTAACACTAGCAGTGCAGGAAGTGTTTCTTTAAGATCAGACTAGATATAGTAAACTAGGAGAACTTTGTTTCTTATAGGTGCTTGCCTGTTTCTGCTCCTACCATGGATAGCACTGCTGATGTATGAATCATTTGGCATAACAGACAATTTTTATATAGACAAGCACATTTAAAATCAGTGTCTGAAATTACTTTTTAATTAAGGTGGATGTTGTTTGCCATAGCTACAAACTATTTTTTTATTTTCAATTTGTGCATAATAAAACTGGAGATTTCATTTGTTTTTTCAAGATTGAGAATTGACTTTGCAAGATAAAAATTATTTTGACACAGATATCAAGGGATAACGAGGTAGCAGTGAAGCTGGTTATGGAATGTCCTGTGATGTAATCATCCAAGATACAATACAGGTTACTTTATGTTCCCTTCCCCAAAGCAATTTTATTGCTGGAATTCTGAACAGCCTTACAGTCAGTCCATTGCAAATCTTTCATTAGAAGTCTCTAGTTAAGCCTCTGCATTGTGCTTAATATTCTTCTGTGTTGCTTACAACTAAAAACTTAGTAACAGCTAGGACAAATTAAGAGAGCATTCTTTACATGATCCAAGGAAGAAGGGGTCTGTTACTCTATTTAAGTATGCTTCATTTTTTCTCTGTCCTCAGTTCTGAGAGATGATTGGCTCAATGCAGAAAATCTACTCATTACTTATGAGCTATACTGAAACAGATATGGTTTCTAATTATAAAAATTAGGGCAAAATATAAATATTTAAGACAGCCTGGTACAAAACAAAATTTAAAAAACCAAACAAACTGTAAATAGACAAAAATCTTACAGTTTTTTTGATCAGATTGTTCAATTAAATCCTTGTAATTATTCTGTGGAAGGAAATTTTACTGTAGTCTAAGGGAGATTTAGTTAATAGGTATAGATGGAAAGCTTACTAAGTATTTAATCTCATACTCACTGTTTTCAGTGTTTCTGCATTTGTAAAGAGAAAGCTGGAAAAAACTTAGAGATCGGCCTCTCTGGCTTGTGTGGAGGTATACACATCCAAAAGACTGATTTTTGGTTTTTTAACTGCTATTTCCAAAATATCTCTTAGTAGTCTCACTATAGGGACAGCCTTCAGGGAATTCTATACCAGGTGCTAGACAAAAAGTTCTACCTGATTCACTTTTAGACAAGAGAAATGAGTGGAAAAGCAGACATCAAGTTAAAAGAAAGAGGAATCTCAGAGTTATCCTGCTAGTCAGCATCAGGACCAGGAAGAGAAAGCATCTCTTGATTCTCACTGTAATATTGTGGGTTTTAGGTAACAGAATCTTTATGATTCGTAATAAAAACTAATAGCTAGTTTGGTTAAAGAAGCACCCTGAAAGGTTCCATTTGTTTTGCAACATACCTATATTTCATTTTAATGCAGCACCTGATTGTTCCACAGGATCTGAGTGTCCATATTCCTTTGATCAGCTTGGAGTATCTGGGAAAAGAAACAAATATTCCATGGCTCTGCAGCATGAATCAGTGTTCATTGTGCTTTTCCAAGGATAGGTTTTCTCAGCAGAAACCATTTGGTTATCTGATGTGCAGACCAACTAGTTCCACATGCTAGTTCCATAAAGTAAAAAAAAAAAACAAAAACAAAACAAACAAACAAACAAAAAACCACAAAAAAACCAAACCAAAACAAAACAAACCCCACAAACAAACAAACAAACAAAAACAAAAAAAACCCACCTACAAAAAACCTTCTTTTATTACACAGCACCAAATTTGCAAGTGGAGATAGATCTATAAAATCTGCTGTAAAGTCAGGGTACCCTTTGCCCAGACATAATCTCTTTTACAAAGTGTAAATTCCAGAAAGGGCTGGCTATGACATGAATAAAAATCTTAACATTTCAGTAACACTATTCATTAAACTTCCTTTCATATGCCTTTCTCTTAGCTGGGTTGGTAGAATACAATTTCCTCAAGCTATCTAATTTATCTATTGAAAGGGAAAGCTGCTGCTCTTCCTATTCCTATGTTTTCTTTGCTTTTGATAATACATAAATTAAAGGAAGCCTAAATATAACTAAGCATTGAAATAATTATTTTCTGCATTAAAATCATTAAGCACATCTACTTTATTTCTGCAACATATTCAGTCCCATTCTTGCTTATATATTATTTTGCCAAGGCCATAGCTTTGGTTTTGATGCTATGGTTCCAGTCCAAATATCATTTGAAGTGATTGAGACTCTACTTTTTATATAGTAGGTACTGGATTATGCTCCAGTAGCCCAGTGGGGAATTAGAAAAGCAATTACTTTTATTAAGAAGCTTAATTCAATGAAAAGACTTTTTCAAGGAACTTAATCTCAGTTGACAGCTCATTGTGCCATTAAAAAGTATAAGAATGTGGTACTAGGGCATCAGCAAACCAAAGTGTGGCTTCGTTGCATGAGATTTTACAGTAAGTGCTAACGATTTTGTTCTTTTTTGTGAATTATGCAACTTTCTTGAATTTTTGATGTATTCAATCAGTTCAGCTGGGAAAATTGGAGAGTTTCTAACTGTAGCATCACTCACTGTTTCCTAGGCTTGACAATTATTCTGAATGCCTTTTAGTAAGAAGGTGTTTTTCAAATACATTTTTCTTAGGAATTAATATTAAACACATCTTATTCAGGTGCATAATTTTTATGCAGATGGAGTACCTATGATTTTGACAAGTTACTATAGTTTACTTTTCAGCACTGTTTATCTCAGGATCACTGAAATCTTGCAAATCTTGCTGTCTGCTTCCTGAAAACTGTGTATCATCAATTTTTTTAGTTGTTTTACTGCATTCAATGCTAAATATTACAAAAATAGCATACCTTCTTTATGGGCCTTACAGATACTTAAAGCAAATATCTAAGCTATTGTTATATTTTTTTTCTAGCTGAGATGTGATTAGTAGGGAAAAAGATTACAGACTGAGAGCATTATAATGTGGAGAATTTCTCTTTGTTCTTATCTTCCGTATATATGATATATTCTACTTAGTTTATAGCTCATTAAACAAACTTTCTATTTCTCTTTTGTTTCTCTTTTCTCTTTGTCATTATTTAATTTCTTAAAAATATTGGAAGTTACATAATATGAGTTAATATTTAGAAGTGTCGAAGGACGGGGCTTTGAGCAACTTGGTCTGGTGGAAGATGTCCCTGCCCATGGCAGGGGGTTGGAAACCGTTGATCTTTAAGGTCCCTTCCAACCCAAGCCATTCTGTGATCTATTATTTTACCTGTATGCATCCATCAGTTTTTCTCTGACCTCTTTATTTAAGATTATCTTTCTACTTTTTGCATAGAGTTCACTGGTTTCCTTCTTTTTTTTTTTTTTTTTTTTTTTTCTTAAAGCAAGAAAGAAGTATATTTATATAATAGTAACTAACAAAGATGTCTTCGTTTTCATATATCTGGGATCCCATCTGTAGCCTCTAATGTTGGAAAAAGAAAATCCCACCAACTCTTCCATGAATATTCACTAATATGGATTAATTCCTCCCAGTGTATCCTGAATGTTGTAATTTAATAACTTCTAATTGACTACAGTTGTGACATCTAATTAAAAAATTAAAATAAGGTGAAGGATTTTAAAACTGTAATTGAAGTCTTTTCATTTGCTGTGGTTTTCAGTCTAGTCAAAGCTCAGCAATGTGTCCTAAATGCAGGGCACTTTTTCCTGAGAAAGGAGAGAAACAGCTCGTGTGTACTTCTGCTTCTGATAAAATTTGCAAATTTGGCCATTCTGGGAATAGACTGATCCCTCACATTGAGGGAGTAGCTCAGTTATCTAAGAAGTAGCTTTGAGCAATTAGTGGCTGTATCTGCATACTAAAATTGTTTTGCTGAAAGCATTTCTATTTAAAATGGAAATGTGTCATTGCATGGCCAACTTTGCCACAAGTCCTAAGTGGTATCTTGAAAACCTGCAAAGATCTGAGTCTCTGGAAGGGGCTGTACTGTAACTGTACAATATCATGCAGGGACAAAGGGTTTCTACACCATAAGCCTCACAAATTCTGCTGTCTCTTTTCAAGTCCTTCATGCCAAGTGTTATCTGTCTTAGTGCTTTCAGTCTCAAATAGACCTTGCACTGGCTCTTTGTACATTGCAATCCTTATTCCTTTGTGGAAGTGACCCAAATTGTCCCTGCTTCCCACTGTGTGCATGTGAGTCAGCTGACAGACCAAATAGAATAGGTAACTATTCTATTCCTTCTGCTTCCCTAATGCTGAAACCTTTTTCCCAGCCAAGCTGCTAAACTAAGTGTCTCTTATCTGCTTAGCCACTGGTCTTCGTGGAGTTTACAAGAAATTATCATCCCCAGAGGTTTCTGCCCATCCTAGGAAAATGTTATGAAGAAGCAGGGATGCTTTTGCAACAGCACCAGCTATTTTAAGCTTTTCTACTAAAATCAAATGGGGATTCGTTAAAATGCTGTTATATAATAGAATTATAGAAAGTTAAGGGGTTAGAAGGGACCATAAAGATTTTCTAGTTCCAAGCCCCTCTGCTTTAAGCAGGGACTGTTACTAGCCCAGGTTGCTCAAAGCACCATCCAGCCTGGCCTTGACATCCACAACATCTTCAGTCAACCCATTTCAGTGCCTCATCACCCTTACATGAACAAATTTCTTTCTAAATCCAACCCAAATTTCCCCTGCTTCAATTTTTACCCCTTATTCCTTGTCCCATCACTGCAGTTCCTGACTAGAAGTTCCTCTGTGTAGGCACCATTAAGATTCTGGAAAGCTGATATGAGGTCTCCATGCAATCTTCTCCAGGCTGAACAGTCCCAACTTTCTCAGCCTGAAACCTGTCTTCGCTTTGTAGCAGTAAAATTACCTTTGCATTAAGTATTTTGTCACCTTTGTTAAAAGCTGAAAGTTGTTTTTAAAAGCCATTTGGAGACCATTAAGACCTGAATTTACATCATCTCTAAAAATAAATTGAGTTGTAGCTTTATGATGACCATCAAGAATCAAGAATCAAAGCAAAACCAACAAACCAAATACAATAAAAGAGGAGATTGCTGAACTTTGACAATTGCAAGCTGTGTGTCTATTTTGTGAAGGTGGTGAGGAGCTGGAGAAGTCCCTGTGTATATCTTACTGCAGAACCCCACACACCACAGCAATTCTGATGGTTGCAGCACTATTTGGAATTGTTGAAAAAGATATCTCCCTTTGCTCTCCCCCAGTCCTAATTCCCTCAGTATCTATGTCAGGTGAAGCCTCCTACAGAAGAATCAGGGACCAATCAATAAAGAGCAGAAGTGGTGCATAATGTCTGAAATTCCAACTCACAAGTGCTAAACACTGCACCAAGAATAACTGTATGCAGGTGGATTACTATTCATGCATATGCAAATGCACAATATCAAGGAGATAGTTTTGAGATAATAAGCCTGAATATATAAGTGATAGAAATTAGCAAAATTTTCAGCATCAGGATTGGTTTTTGTTCTGAAAGGGGCTGTGCATGTTTATTCATATTAGCAGACAGAAGTAATTCTGTTCAAGACAGTTTTGAAAATAAGAGCTAATCAAAGTGTTTGTTGTACATTGAAACAGACTCAGCATTGCAAAGCTATTAAAACTAAAATATTATAAAAACTGTTAAAGCAATTAAAGAAAACAGAAGAAGCATTACATTAGTTGGTATACTCAAAGTCTGAGTGCAAAAATTTAGCCTAAAAAGTTTAAGGAAGTAGCAAATGCATGCATTGTATTTACTGTTTGGTTTCCTGATTTTGGTTTCTTTAAGCTTTTGGAAGTAAACATTTCCTATGCCACACAGCTATAAGGCTGTAATTCATAAGACAGGTGAATATACACAGGTCCATGGACTCCTTTTATGTTGTGTTAGATCAACCCAAATTTGCTACACCATTCTGCTGGCACTGCATAAGCATGCACATCAGAGAAACTCCTTGCTCCAGATAATTTCAGTCTAGAGAAGTAAAACATATATAAGTAGTTAAAAGGCTTGCTGAATGAATGATTGATTAGATTATCTAGGCAAACAATTAAAATGAAGTTCCAAGTATGTGGTTCTTGCATCTTGCTTTTTAATGCTATATTCAATATGTTTCTTGTTCTTTAAAACTTAGAAACCTGGTGCTACACATATTCATACATCCAAAAAGGCTCTAGTCTTCATGGCTGAGACATCATGGTACTTTATGGAAAAGTTGAACTAGAGTCACAAGCAAATTAAAAGTATAATAATTTAAACAACTTTATCTAATAGACATTTCAGGGTATCTCCAACAGGTATTCACATCATCTTAAAAGTGTTAACCTTTTTTTTTTTTTTTTTTTTTTTAATTTGTCAGGAAAATGAGAAAGTAAGAACATCAAAATCAGAAGTTGTTTGAAACATTTTCTGAAGGGCTTCAAAGTCCTCTCCTCCAATATGCTAGAATTTTAACATTCAATCTGGTTTTGGTGGAATCTGTCTCTGTCACGTGTTTTGATTTAAAGAAATTTTATTATATCAAAATTCAGTTCAAAACATGGCTTTATAGATCCCCTAGGTGGAAAAGCATCCCAGAATCCAGAAGAAACAGAAGGTGGAATCAAGTTCTTGGCCCTCAGCAGGAGTATCTGTACAGTACCATTCCTGTGTTGTGTCCAGTTCATCTTTTCTGTATTGGTTTGCATTCACAGGTAGTGAGGATGATGAATTATCTTCCTGTGAAGGAAGATTTGCAGATTTGTGAGCCTTCAGGAAGAGAAGTCTGAACTTGGCCACTCAGGTCATATACTCAACCTCCAGGGCAATCTGCTCTTGGTGATGCCGATCGAGCCAGCAGGGTTGGATCCGATGACCTCCAGAGCGCCCTCCCAACCTCAACCATTCTGAGATTCTTCTAAGCTTTTGGAACATTACCTCTCTGACTTCTGGCATTATTTCTGAGTGAAAAATCAATTTCCCTGTGGTTTGTACAGACCTTGAGTATTTACAGTGAGAATGATTGCAATGTGTTTTATATTTAGTCTCCTGAAGGAGATATGAAAGAAAATGGCCCACTGGTGGTGGCCTAGGCATTGATCTATTGAGCATCAACAAAAATAAGAAATTTGTGGACATCTTTGAAAGTAGAACTTTAGTTACATGGGGATTTTTTTCTCTTTCTGACTGCATACTTGAGGTTTGTTGTGTTAAAGGAAGATTTAAAAACATTGCAGTCTTAAATCACAGTGCTGATTTTACTTGTGTAGATCTTGGATGTCAATGTCAAATAAAGGACCAATATCTATGCTTGCCACTGAATGCTTTATTCACAGGATGCTGCTGCATTCAAAAACAAGTTCCCTTGTTTTCATCCTATTTATATGGTGTTAGTCTAGAATAAGCTATGTTGACAGTACAACTAAAAGAGAACTTAGATTTAACATCTTGTAAAACAAAATACAAAGGCAAAAACGCATTGATAAATTTCTAAAATTTCACCTGGATGCTCTATGTGAATCTGTTCTCAGAAAAGTAAATGGAATGAGTTTTTTGTTACATACATGTTCAAAACACTAAAAGACATGAGCATTTTAACAATAGTAGAATGTATTAAGAATAGAAAAATTATTAACTTTTAACAAAACATGTATATAAAACCGAGTTACTTGAAGTATCTGCAGTGTAACACTGCTCTGTACATTACACTTAAATACTTTAAAAATATCAGTGAGCAAAGACAGCAGCACCAAGTACATAAAAGTAAAATGTGTGCTTCTTTAGGGATCTACTTTATTTTAGATATAACAAAATATCCTTTATTACGTTGTTATAAAATATGTTGTTCAACTGATTTAAATAGGTCCCTGACATTTCAGCAAAACAAAACTCAGATGAAGAAAAAGGAAAATATTAAATTCCACCACAAACTATATAAGAATCTGAGATTTAAGGGCTATATATAGAGTAGGTGCTAACTAGCCCCTACTTGCCACTACTGTTTTCTCTTCTTTCTCTGATTGCCTTGAATCCACCAAAAGACTGCTGGTGGCTTCCTTGTTACTAACTTGAAGAAAAAGTACTCTTAATTTCTTTTTCAATGCTCAGCCCACCTTTTCTGCTTTCTTCACTTAAATTTCACTGATACAAGCCATTTTTGGAGATGTTCTTCTAAATTCATTCCATCAGTGCTCTGGAAAACCTTTCTTTTAAAGTAATTAAATGTAATTAGTTTTCTCTTCTTACTATTTTTTTTCCCAGTTTCCTTTTAGAGATAGTCCTTCTTAACTATTTCTAATTTATTTCAGCTTTTAAGTTCTGTTCACTGTGAGCCATAATAATACACATGCCTCTTGAATATGTAGAACCTTAGTAGCTAACCCTAAGTCTTGATACTGATTGTGTTGTTAATTATTCTCACCAGTCAGGTATACTCATGCTAATATAGTTTGATATATAACTCTAGCTTACTAACATAGTATATCTCCTTCTAACTGTTGTTTTTCCAAAAAATGTTTCTTCTGAACACATTTAATGAAAATGCAAACAAAGTAGGGCTAATTAGTTAGGTCTAACTCGTTAGAAATGCAAGATTTGAATTATTTTAGTTCACTTGATAGTTTTATGACAGGTTATACTCAAATATTGTGAATGACAGGCACATGTGTACTTTTTAATTTCAACCCTACTTTAAAATAATTTCTTATAATTCTTGTTCTTTTTCTGATGCTGAATTTTAAAGGGTATTTTTCAAGATAAGGAAAATTGTAATATCAGTAGTTTGCTGTGTATTCCTTTTTCTTTTGGCTCTTTCCTTATGTGCATCAACCAGGAAAATGTTAAAATTTTCTTTTATGGTTTATACTAAAAGCTTTCCATTTTCATGGAAATTTCTAGATTAATTTAAACCCATTTTTCTCTTCATTATTGATTCATTAGTTCTTCAGTCAGCTATGTCTGTACTGATACTTGTTTAATTATAACCTGCAAAAGTTCTATGCTGCCCCTCTGGCAGACATACATTCTGTTCTATGTTACCTCTGTCAATTCATGGATCTAGGGAAGAGTAGCTATGCTAACTTCTGTTTTTCTTTAAGACATGACATCCCACTGCTGGCCTTTCATTAATCTACCTGCACGAAGCACATGTGCAGGCATGATATTTAACATAACTAACATGAGAAAAGCAAAATTTAGAAGAAATGTAGAAAACAGAAGAAGAAACACTACACTCAGGGGTCCCTCAATATCTTTTATTTTGTACTTTGACAGGAATGATCTCTGATGATTACCATGAATGAACTAAAATTATCTAAGTATAATAATTTTGTCCCTCAGTTCTTTTAACAATTACAGAGAATATATTATGTTTCAATGGTTCTTGAACTAAGTTTAAACTGTAACAAAAAGCATTCCTGTAACAATTACATTGGTCATTGAATGTTAAATAGTGATTCTGCGATATATGTTAAAATTCAACAAATGTTTAAGGACATGTTCTATCTTTTCACACAGTTAAGACAGTTCAGCAAACATACATATGGTAATTAATTTTAAAACCATAATTTAAAATTAAATGCAGATTTGAGATACATAAATATATCTCATTTTTTGATGTCTGCTAGCCATATGCTTCCTTTTTATATCCTGCATATATATAAAATAAAATGTAGTGAAAAAGTATACGTGTTACTCTTATAACACTACATACAGAAATACAGAGTAAGCACATTTTGTGCCTACCTCCTGCCCCAGTAAGGTCCTATGATATTTGTATAGAGCTTAGTAGTCTTTATATTTTAGAGCTTCAGAATGAGTGAGCTGTTAGATGTCTACTTCTTAAGTAATCTTTAACTAATAATATCTTTTCAGACTGAGCAAACATCTGTCTTTTAGTATAGCTAAGGGCTCATTCCTGTATCCAGCTGAAATAAGTAGTATCTTTCACACAGATTTTAGGAGCTTGTCAGCCCATTGCCCCATCATATCACTGAAAATCCTCCCACTGACCTAAGGTTTGTCCAAGGTCCCTCTCTGAAGTAGGAACAACAGAGTGGGAAAAAGCCTGCACATGTACATGGAAGGTAAAGATGCAAGTAAGTTGTAATGAACAAAAACTTTAAATTCCATGAAAGGTATTCTACTTCCTTAGTCTTTATTGTTTTTTTACTTGTCATTTCTTCCTTTCAAGCACTAGAGGTAATATTATGAAATCAGAATACAGACAAACCCATTAATAATTTGAACATTTTTACACCTATATGACAATCTGTATAACCACTGGTTCATCTAGGATTGTCCAACCTGGAAAGGAAGGATTTTGGGACACCTAGCAGTAGCCCACAGTTAAAAGCATGAGGAGTCTAACAAGAAGGCAGAGATATGCTTTTCATAGTTATGCACGGTGGGAAGATATGGGGTTATGGGCAGAAGTGGAAATGAGAAGTTCAGACTTGATATATTGAAAAACAAATTCATCAGAGGATGCTCCAGCACTAATCAGGTTGTCCACAGAAGTTATGCTGTATCTGTCTTCTGAATAAAGCCTCTCAGTCTGATCTCACATTAATCCTAACTAGATATGTCCTGAGAGTCTTTTCAGGCAGAATTATCCTACGATCCATTATTCAAGGTGTGATCTATAAAATACTGGTCAAGGGGGGCTAATAACACATTTTGTTACTGCCCAGGATGGCATTGGCTTTCTTTTCTGCCAGGATGGATTGCTCATGGTTAGCTTCCTGTCTGACAAAACTACCAGGGCTTTGTCAACAGAGTTGATCCCCAGCCAGGCCCCATCACTGAGGGTTTTTATTTCCCTAGTGCAGGGCTTTGCATTTCATAAGGTTCCTGTCAGACCTTTCCTCCAGAATTTCTAGGTCCTTCTGGATGGCAGTCCTACCTTGGCAGGGGTTAATTAGTCCTCTCACCTGCAGCCCTTAGGGACAGGTACTCCTGTGTGTCCTTCACGTCACTGATAACTATGTAATGACATATCCTTTATCCTTAAAGATGTAAAGATGTATTCCTGGGAAATGACACTTCCTTTTGGCATTTAGATAGAGTGGAGCCCTGTAACCACTACCCTCTTAGCCCAACCATCCAACCAGTTGCACACATATCTAGTTTCCACCAATCCAATCTGTTATATGCCAACTCAGACAGGAGAATGTTGTGGGAATAAGCATAGAAAGCCTTGCAAAAGCTAAGATAAGTACCATCCACTGGTCCTTCCATTTTTCTCTCATCCATATATTCAGTCAGTTCATCACAGAGGACAATCAAATTGATCAGGCTAGATTTACCCTTAGTAAATTCATGTAGATTGTTCCCACGCATTCTGCTGTCCTTCATATGACTCAGAATGTATTCCAAGAAGAGTCAGCCTAGGATTCTCCCAGGGCAGAAGCTAGACTGACTGATATATAGCACTTGGATCAAGCAAATAATCTTGTGTGCTGGTGTTAATTCAACAGGTCTGAATTTAGATGCTTTCCATCTTAAATCTTAATTGCATTAATGAAAGAACAGCTAAAGATTCTGTTAGAGTATCTGGTGTACTGGATACCAAGCCCAGAAAAATAGATCAACAGATTAATGTAATTTCCTCTAGTTTGTCAACAGTCCTTGATTTTCTCCAGTACAAATGTATGCTCTGTGGCATAGTTTCTCTTAGCTACCCTAGATTTTATACACACACACACACATACACATATATATATGAATATGTGTGTGTATATATATATATATATCTCATATCGATAACGTGAGTGATAGTGGATCTACAAATGCCTCTGGGTATTTTGAGTATTTCACAAGAATTTTTCCCATCCCAACTGTGTAAATAGGTATATTACTGTGTAAATAAGTACATGGGTCGTGTGGACTATACGTACCATTCTCTGGTATATTGTTATCACTACAATAATTAATGTAAAGTGATATCAGCATAATCTATGAAGGGTCTTGTTTCTGACAAAATGGTTTGATGCCTTTGGATCCCTATTACTGATTGCTTGTGAATTTGCTGTTTCTGGGAGGGAACAGTGTAATCTACTCTATATTGACATTCTGTGATGAAAACACATGAAATATAGAATTACAGTGAAGAAAGGAGGTTTTTTTCCACTTAATTCCATTTTCTCCACAAAACTCTTCATATAGTCTAAAAATGTTCTAAGGTAGATGAATCAAAATTTGAGAAGATTTATTTTTTTTTCTTTAACAATTTTGGTGAACTACATTTGTTTCTTAAAACCATATATTCTGAAAAAGATTTTCTTTTCATACAGCTTGCTGTTACCTCAGCTCATTTCACATGGAGTCAGACTACTTTTCAACAGTTTGTACCTGTAACATTGTACAGTAATGCCACCACTGACGTCAGATTTATAAGCCTGAACCATGTTTCTTTCAAAACTATTGATATACTATAAATGCAGATGACTGGTATTGTTGCAATATATTAAAAGCAAATAAAATATATTGGAAACTGATGATTATTTTTCTCTTAGGATTCTTGAGTTAGGTGCTTTATTCTTTCATGAACCATACAAAAAATGTATGGCTCCAAGTTCATCAAAGTTTTATTAAATGAGCACCTTAAAGTCATGCTTAGCAACAAAATTCATTTAAATATCCAAACACAGATCTAAGTATACAGTATAATAAATTTAATATTTTAAATTCTGGCTGTGGCTTCTAGACATCTGTTATTTTCTTTGCTGTGAGGGAGTGAGCTGTTAACAGACAAACTCTTTGCATATTTTAATCTGCTTATGGTAGGAGCTTGATTAAAGGAGGGGAGAAAAGGAGCATATACTGTTTGGGCAGCATCCTGCTTCTGGAACAGGATGATGGAGCTTTGTGTTGAAAGCAGAACAAAGATGCTTATGCGAATATGCTATGCACAAACGCTGCCACTGAGCTCTGTGCTGAGGAAGCTCTTAGCCATAATCCATAATCCATCTATCCCCATCCTCTACCTGTTCTCAAAATGGCACATAATATAGCAATGTTTCTAAAACTAGGCATACGGACAGCAATCTCCTGAGTATTTTACACTGGAAAGAAGAATCTCAGTGTTAGAGTCTTTCAGTTTGACATCTTTTACACTGATCTTTCACAGCTCAGCTGTACTGAGTTGGCTTTCACCTGTGCTTTCCTAAGGCAAATGAAATGTTTAATGAAGGGGTTAATTTTTCTTCCTGTGTTGTAAGACTTCCAGATTTTTCTTTGGAGTTTAAAAGCTATGTCAATGGAGTTGTCATTCCAAACTGCAAATGAACTTGTGGGACCTTTTCCATTTCAATAGGTACTGAAGTTGAACCCTACTCTAAGCACAGCAGAAGAGAACAGTAAAGGCCTCAGTTAAGTGAATATATGGAAGTTCTGCACAACATAAAAAATGTCTTTTTAATTGTGATCATATTTTTTGCAGCAATATTTTTTTATACGACCCTGTGTAACTGAGAGTGCTTCAAAGCAATTTTAAGGCAATATGGTGCTTCAAAACCAGCTCTCCGCCCCATACCACAAGATGTAACATTTTATTGCAAGGCCTATTAAAATTTCGTGTTGTACTGGAATGATTTATCACAATTAAGTAACTACTCACTGTATTACAGTGTTTTGATTCATATTTAGTAACTTGAGGCTCAAATGTACTGGGACTGAATTCCTTCCCTGGGAGAAAAAGAATCTCTTGAAATCAGTGTTTTAAAGGGAAAGCAATACATTAGACACAGGGAACTAAAGACAGTACTTGGCATGTGCTATTGTGAAGCTGGCATTTGGAAAGGTATTTATAAAGTTGACTACTGGATGTGAATTTAAAGGCTAATACATAAGATGCTATGCCTCTGAGGAATATATTTTTCCAAAGTTCCAGAAAAGTTGTTGGAGTTTTTTTGGTTTTGGGAGTATATGAAGAGAATTGAATGGATTATTTAGAATACAATGTCATTTAAGAGAAACAAAACTATATCAAAATGAAATTTTACTTATGAATGCCTTTTTATCACAACTTAGTACGGTATAAATGTGTACTTATTGCATTATATGATAAAAAATTGCATTTCACTTGTACACTGGATGCTCATCTAAATTTTCAAACTCTTTTATTAAACAAAAAATTGGAGTGTCAATGAATTTTGGAAATGTGCAAATTCAAAACACTTAAATGCCTTTTGTGGTGTTGTGAAGCTAATTTATAGAGAGCAGGTACCATTTATGCTGAGGAAACCACGTTCAGTGCGCTAGGTGAATTAAGGAATCTGCCTTTAAGAAACCTCTCTATAAACAAAATCATGCTGGCGTGGTTTTCATGATTCCTAAAATAAAGAGGATTCCAAGAATTTCTAATACTTGTGTCTTATGAAAACTAAACCCTTTAAATGCACATTTTAGAATGGAAGAATGGATATATGTACAAAAGAAAAAAAAATGCTGGTAAATGTTTTTAGTTTTCAAACTTCAATGGATTTATTACATAAAATTATCAGTGATATGCTTAATCTCATCTACATTGTCTAAAACACCCTTTAAAGCTAGTCTTTTAGTGCCATATTTCAACAAAGTGAATATAAATAGAAATTAATGTCATTATAATTAAACATCAAATCAGGTTCCCAGCTGAAGTTCTGAAGCTTATCTGACCACCCAAGACTTGGTGAAGATGGAAATTGGTAGCGCATAGAAATCTCTCATTAAACACACTGGGAACCTGTCCGTGACAGTTCGATCAGCTCCCTAGTTGTGTCTTGCTAAACGGTAGACACTGGCACCAAGGCATTAATTTCCATGGCATTGCTACTCCGGTCCCTCATTTTTTCTTTCTGAGTAAATCTGCAAACTCCTACAGGCCCCAGCTGGGTTGTTGCTACCCTCAGAGAGGTTCCGAAACAGGTGCTGAAGGAAAGCACCCTTTCAGGGCCCCAGGGCAGCGCTCGGCGGAGCGAGGTTCGCCAGGGTGCCTCGGCCGGCTGGAGGCTGGCGGGCCGGGCACGGCGGGCCGGCCTTGCCGGGGGACAGCGGCTGCCGGGGACCGGACGGTGCCGCGGCGGGGAGCGCAGCCTCTCGCAGCTCCCCGAGGCGCGGGCTCCGGCGGCGCAGTGCCCGCGCACCTGCGTGGGAGCCGCTCCGCGGCAGCCCCGGCCGGGCAGGTACGCGCGGGCGGGCGGCGCTCGGCCCCTCCGCGGCCCCGCGGCTGCGCCCGCGGCCACGGCCCCGCTACCCCGCATCGGGCGGCAGGGAGGGCGACCGGCAGCCCTGGGCGGTCGCCACCGGCGGGGAGACCCTGTAAACTTTGGCTAAGTGTTGCGCGGGCTCGGCGCGGGGCAGCGGGCGGAGAAAGGCTAGCGGAGCTTTGCGGAGCGGTGCGCGGGTCCTGCCGCACCGCCGCCCCAGCGCGGAGCGGGCGCGGAGTCGGCGGGCGGCGCCCGGGGGATGCGGGCGCTGGACAACAGGTACCGCAGCTGCGCGGGGGCGGGAGGGCTGCGCAGGGGGCGTCTGTGTGTGTGAATGAGAGCGTCTGTGTGTGTGTGTGTGTCTCGCTTCTCCCCTCCCCCTGCCGCCCGGCCGGGAAGGGGGTGGGAGATGTGCTGGCGCACCGCCGCTTAAAACCGCGCCGCCCGGAGGCGCCTGCCCGTTCCCGAGAGGAGGGCGGCTGCCGGCTCCGCGCTCTGCCGCGGAGGGCGCCCAGAAGCGCGGCCGAGGGCGGCGGTGACCCCGCGGGGCCGGGCCGGGCGCGCCGGGCTGCGGCAGCCGGCGGCGGGGCGGGGCGGGGGCTGGCGGCGGTGTCGCCGCCGTGGCTGGCGGTGGCCCGGCTGGATGGCCGGTCCGCGGCTGCCCAGGGCGCCGGGCTCTCTCGCATCCCGGGGCCGAGCGCTCCCTCCCGCATCGCACTGCAGTAAGTTCGCGAGGCGCTGGGCGGCCGGAGTGGTGGGAGCCGCGGAACTGCGGGGGCCGTGATGCGCGGCTGTGTGTCTGGGCGTCGTGCAGGGGCTAAGCTGAAAGTTGTAGCCAGCCGTGTTGTGTTGAATTCTTCACGGGGCTTCGCTTTGGTTTCCAGTTGCTGCCAATTTGTCTCGGCGATCTCTATCACTTTGCTCCACCTCAGTCAGTGTCCTGATGCTGCCCCCGATAGCCGGGCTCAAAGCGGTGATGTGCTGAGGCATCCAGTGTGGATGCGAGCACAGCGAGGGCAGGAAAACAAAAGATGCAGCTGCAAACTTAGCCTTTAAAGGCTGGTGCTCTTAAACTTTACGTGTTGATGTTACAAACTCATTCTTGTGTTTAGGGTTTGTTTTGTTTTGGGGTTTTTGTTTGTTTGGTTGTTTATGCTTGTTTGTTTTGTGGCCCAGTGTTGTCCTGATTCTTTTTTAAGAGCGATTTTATTTGTCAGAAGTGAATGTAATTACATTTTTCATTGTGAGTGTCCTGTTTTGGAGATGGATTAAAGGTTTTCTCATCAGATTACTGTATCATAGATATTACTTTTTCATAGCTAAACAAGCAGATTGTAGGGTCTTCAGTTCTTCATTGTTTGACTGTTTTTCTACAAATTTAGGTAGAACTTTATTAGTTTTCAAAATCAGGTTTATAGAGTTGATGTAAATTTAGAAATATTTAAATTTAGAAATTTATAAAACCCTATCATAAAAAAGGCAATGCCACAGGATGGGGAAAACAGCAATTGTAGCAGGAGATGCAGTCTTTTAAGTTTTTATAAAAGCTACTTGGCATTTCCCACTCCCATTTAGGTTAAATGACCTAATGTAGCAAGGTAATAGTTTTTCTTTGCACTTGAATGGTATGATGCACGTATTTGGAAAGTCATTATGCGTCCGGAAAAAAAATCCATACCAAGAACCTAATATGCATTCCCAAATGACGGGACTTGTGCTATGCTTTATGGATAACACGACAGGAAATAAGTCCCTTGTTTCTCCCCAGAGTGGTAATCCAGTATTGCTCAGAGCCTGAAATGTCTATCTGGTACAGGAGGAAAACAAGCATCAA
Source organism: Prinia subflava (assembly GCF_021018805.1). NCBI lineage: Eukaryota > Metazoa > Chordata > Aves > Passeriformes > Cisticolidae > Prinia > Prinia subflava. The sequence goes on from NC_086247.1 coordinate 125,395,806, forward strand.
GAAACATGGGCCATCACAAAGCAGCACTTTCCTCCTGGGGCTTCTCTTGTCTCTCGTTCATTTGTCAAGGTAGAAGGACTTTGTTGTTTATCATGGCAGGGAAGGCATGGAACAATTATTCAACAGTCTGAAATGTTTGTGGAATGATATGTTTTATGCTGTGGATTTGAAATCTTTGGGTCCAGTTGTGTTTATCTAATTTAGGGGCCTGTGAGCATCAGAAGCTGCTGTTCTTATGCAGGTTTAGGAAAAAATCCCTTTCTTACATTTTTTAAGGAAGAAGTATATGTGAATTGTTATGTACTAGCTGAAATCATCTTTTCTAAACACCTATAGGTGTCTTGAACAGCATTCAGTAGTAATGCATGAATGAACAGATGCTTTTTAAGAGTTCATGCAGTATGAAAGTAATAAAGTGAATTGTTTTAAAGAGCACTAGATATTAGGGTTTTACTTCTAAGGAGGTTCTGCACTGATTCTGCTATGGAACTGTCAATCAGGTGTCACTGTAGGATTGGTCTAGGTACCTCTTCCTGAGGAATGAGATCACTGGAACAGGCACAAAGAGAATGATTAAGGGAGTTGTAGGAAACCTGTTAGAGCAGCATTTTGATAAATTTTGATAATTTTGATTAAGCAGAATGTAAACAGCACACTTGGGAGTAAAGGTAGTAATAGGTTAATACTGGAAAACCTCTGTCAGTTGGCTGGATAGCTGGAGTGGGCTGCTTTTGTTTTGTGTGTGCATGTCAGCAGTGCTGAGTTCTTGTGAATGACACATATAGAATGAAAGATAATAGCCTGAAGTCATGCTTTATATTTAATGTAATAAAAACTAGCAGCATATTGCATAGAACCATGGAATATCTCAAGTTTTAAGTGATCCATAAAGATCGCTGAGTCCAATGATCCCTTCTCCTCACAGCACTACCTAAAACTAAACTGTGTGACTAAGAGCATTGCCCGGACGCTCCTTGAGTATAGATAATATATGATGTTTCATTCTCTTTGAATTGTTACGACCTTTATTAGATCATTGATAAGTTAAGCTTTCTGCATGCAATTTTAACAAGTCTTTCTAGGCCTTGGTAAAAAGTGGATGATGAAATATTTTCATCTGTATCGTGAATTATGAAAGAGTGGTGACAATTAGAAGGGAGTGCATTATGGAAACAAGTGGTCTTGTTTTGTGGTTTGGTGTGCTGGATCAAGAGAATTTCAGCCAGACTTCTACCTGTGGAAAGGAGAAGGTACTTGTGAAAGACATTTATGTTTATTTTAAGGTTATGATGAAGTTCTCCCAGTCAGATCTGGGAGACATCAATCCCTTGCAGTGCTGAGGAAGAAAAGGATGCTGGCCTCCTGGAAGCTCCCTACAGCTTGCTGCTATCAAGTAAAGTTTGCAACCTGCTTCAGGAATTCCCAGCTCAGCTTTGCGTTACTGTCTAAAGTGAAAAAGATATGAAGAATATGGACTACACCTTGCTCTGGATGTAATTCCCATTTTTTTTTTTTACACTTGTGTAGATTAGGTTCCAAGTGTTATTCTGAAAGAATTCTAGCATTTCACATCCAGTTTAATCAATAGAAGCTGGTATAAAAGGTTCAAAACAATCATTTTGTGACAAGAATTCTACGTAAAGGATCTCTTGACCTTCAGTTGTGAGTTTCTTCAGTCAGTTTATTGTTTCCTGTGGCACTTAAAAAATACTTAGGAACAGTAATGGAAGACTTAAGACAATTACTTGTCCATAATTTTAGTTTTTCATAACAGTACTTTATTAATAATTTTCTCTTTGGGGATTACTTTTATAGCTAAACCAGTAAATTGTCAGTACTGGAAAGCTGAAGAAATGACATGCTGGGTCCCACTGAGAAGAGTTTGATGCTTGTAGTTATTTTTAATACCTTGCCTAAAAGAGTGAAAAAAAGTTAAAAATTTGGGATTTGAAACTGATATCTTGATTTTTGTCAATGTGACCTAGTTTTCAGTACACTAACAATGCTCTTGCTAGGGATAGAAATGATCTGATGCAGGTATTTAGGCTAATTTAGGAAGCTGAGAAGTAAATATTTATTTATTTAGTTGGAATTGAGATCATTAACTGTCCCCAAACACTTTGTAAAACAGCTTTATGCAATGTAGAACACATTTTCTTTTTTAATTGTTTCTGAAGAAAATAAAAGTCTTCTCTGATGAACGTTTGCAGCAGTTTAGCCCTGAAGGGATATAGTTAGTTTGCCAAAAGTTTAAAGGCTTAACAAATGTAAGTATTTGGAGGCTGTTTAATTATTTCTTGTCCTACCCCTTAATACAAGTTTGGAATGTGAATGTACAACTCTGACACTGTTGTTTTACTTTAAACAATTGTTTTAAAAGTAAATAAAACAAAGAAAAGCAGAGTTGTAGACATGTTTGTCAGTTCAGTGTTACTAATTAGAATACCGATTCTGTGGAGCAATTAGTTTTTTATTTTTAGATGTTTGTTGTTTACCATAGTAAATAATGGCTAAAATGACCTCTAGATACTTGTTTTTTCTCTACTGAGGATTTTAGGAATGACTTTTTTATGGTGGCAGAAATACCTAGTTAATAAAAATGCCATGAATTATTTAATTATCTTTAGGTTGATTTTCAGCCACATTTTGGTTACTTGGTTTGAAATTGTTGGATTTTTTTTTTCATTAGACATTCAATGAGATGTCTAGTGCTCAGTAGCTGTAATAAGAAGCTCACTCTCTAGTCCTTGCAGTAGTAACAATCTCAATAGAGATGTGATGAAAATGTTCACGAAAGTTTATGCTTGTACATCCAAATCTGAGAGCTTTCTACTGTGACATGGTGCTTTGCTTGCCTTTTGGATTCCTGGTGGATATTACAAAGCATTCCCATGTATTGTTGGTTTAGTCAGGGAATGGGGAGAACTCACACAGTTACTAGAAACGTCTTTCTTTTCTCCTTTGTCTTTTAGAGCATATTGTTTAAAGTAAAAGCAATGAGTCAAATTTTTTCTCTTTGGTCTAAATTTTTCTCTGGGTGGACACTTCTGATTTATACACTGGTTTGAGTTTGGAAATTACCTGAACACAATCCTGAATGCTCTTGAAGTGGCTTTTCTATGCAGTGACATATTTGTACGTTTGTCGTCTTAGAGGACTGATAAGCTAAATGTAAGTGAAACAGAGGAATGACAAATAGTAAGGCAGCTGTATCAGCCTAGGAGAAAATCTCAGGTGCTGTGAAATCAACAAATTTTGCTGTCTTGTCTTATGAAAGGAAAAGTAGAGTTGTCTTCTAAATCTAGACTATGAAGATTATGGCCTAGACATATCTCCATCCTGAGACTCAAGGTCTGCTGCTGTTTTTGCCTCTTCAGTTGTGGATTTTCTCCTGTTTCCTGCATGAATTTATGAATTAATCAAGTGAATGGGGGGGAATATTATGCCAGAAATAGGTTTTAAGAAAGGAAGAAGGAAAAAAAAGAATAAAGAAAAAAAAAGAGATAACGTTTCTAGCCAAAAAATTGATATTGAAGGAGATGAAAACTGAAAGATATGTGATTACAAACTGGAATAACTTAAGCAAACAAAAGGAAATATAATGCTTACCTCTTTTTTTCTTCTTCAATTCTTCTTAGTCTTCAATGAAAACCTTTTTCTAAAATTCAAAAGAGTTCTGTGAAAAAGTTTAGTTTTAGATATTTAAAACTTGATTTAATCTCCTTTCTGTAACTAGAATGCTGTTTTTGTACACCCCTAGAATATTTTACTCAATATCTTTATTTTTTCTATCTCTTTAGATTTTGATAAAAATCTAAATGGCCATCATTAAGAAATAAAGCATTAAAATGTTAAAAGTATACATTAATGTGTCTGTTCTGTCGTCTATTCAATATCTAAATACCATCTGGTTACCTTCTGTCGCTCCTATTATTACTAATGGAAAGTCAAAAGCACCTGCTGGGGGAATTTTTAATTTTAAGATGAGCATCCTTTATAGGTCAGTTGAAGCACATTCTGGATGTATCCAGGTTTCTCAATTCATTATAAAGGGTGCCTGGCTGGTGTGACTTGTTCGCAGTTTAAAATCTAATTTTAAGACATCCGTCTTTGTGTGAGATAAATTATACCCTTGGATATTTTCTCAGCTAGGAGAGTAAGGAAGAATTGAACTCCTAGGAAAGTATCAAGTCTTCTCCATGCATTATTGAATATAAACACGAAGTAAAACAGTGGTTCATTAGAATGGGCCACATACCAGAAGTTAAATATCAAAGGACCTATTTTTAAACATATCTAAATAAACAAGTAGTTGGGAGCATTTCTATTTCTCTTCAAGTCCCAAAAACATGACTATGGTGTGTTTTTACCAAAAATTCTGTCGTAATTTGTTATTGATATATTACAGCAATGCTTTTTAATGAAAAATAAAATTACAGGCTTTTCTGAAAATTCTGGATTTGCTTTGAAACTCTGAAGCCTTAGGCATTTATGTTTGCTCCACATGTCACACACATTGAAAAACTACTGCATCTGTGATAAGGTTTATCTTAATGTACTGTTGTAAATTTAAAATTGTGTAGTACTGCAGCCACTTCTGCTCAGGAAGTACAGTGGGTCATTTTATCTGTTTTTACTTTAAAAGCACCAATGAAGATGTTTGTGTTTAAACAGCCTGACAGCTTCTATGTCAAGGAATTCAAACCTTCTAAACCATATGATCTCATATAACAGAGATATAAAAATTTGCACTTTCCTTTGTTAGGCTTAGTGCTGTTGACACAACTTATTTCATAGAAGTAGAATGGCTGGAGGAATCCTGGGAAACCTCATAGCTTTGAATATTGGATGTTACAAACAGTATAGTACTGTAAGAAGAATGATATTTTACTTCCTCTTTCAATTTAAAATGCCAAGTGGTTATTTTGTTTTCCTCACATTGTAAAATATGTTCAGTTATGAAATGTTTTGCTTTTGTAAATTCAAAGTAGTTCCTCATAGAAAAGCTTTATGTTGTGTCTCAGACTGTTTCCTATAAATACTCACCCAGAAGCTAAGAGAACAGCTTACATGAGAGTTCAGTGTATTTTTCTATGCTGTATTGCACAGCACACAGTACAGTATGTGATTTTTACATATCTCTGTTGGTGCTGAGCAGAAGAGTCTTGATGAAGATCCATTACTTACATCTAGTTGCTTATTTAGTGAACAAGGAGTTGTTCAAGTCCCTTTTAAGAATTTCTGTGTGTTCTTATTTAGGTCTGATGAGCTAATCAAGTCAGGGTAGGTCATCTGTCAATGACAGAAGAATTTGTAGAATCATTCAGATACAGTTTTCCAGCTAACAGGAACATACTCAGTCATATTTCAGTGTACTTTAACAAACAGGTAGCTGTAAAGGAAACAATGGGGATATATGGGCCATAGAAAAAAATCTTACACTTTTAAGAACACTTCTTCAGGGTTTAGGCCATATTTCCTCTGACCTTGTCCAGTTCAGGGCATATTCCTGATAACTTTAGTCACTCAGTGAACCTTTTTCATTTTAGATCTTCTATTAGTGGCTCAGAATGCTGTCCATCTCAAGGAAGAGATGACCCTTTCAGTATCCTAATATGATAATATATTGCGGCAGTGAGTTCTGCATGATTAGTCCAGGACCCTAACTAAAAGGATAACAACTCCTATGGGGGTGGTGGAGTTATGTTTTCATCATCTAGAAACCTTGAAAGCTTCTTATGGATGAAAGTAATTCATCCATAATTCATCTACCAAGTTAAAGTAAAATTAAATAAAAGCATTGTTTTCAAAATCCAAAATAAACTACTGTGGAACATGGGCTTTTAATGAAAGCAGTTGTAGAACTGAGACATTCCTGCTTTGTTTATTTGTACTAAAATCAGATCAGAATCTGTGTATCCTGACAAATTACAACTCCTTGGATTTGCTGTTCAGTCAAGCTCCAGTTTGTCTTGCATTATTTACATTCTTGGCCGGTTTTCACTGGAGAGCATCACAAGCAGGGAAGGTTTTCCAGTTCTTGTTCATATTTCTTGTCATGTTCTGCAGTTTTCATTCAGATTCAAATGCTTCATCCCTTCCCCACGTAGAGTTCTTTTATTTATTCGGGAAAAGTTTCATTACTCCTCCCCTTGTCTTGTTTGCTCCTTTCATTCTTTGGAAATGCAAATACGTATTTGACAGAGCAGGTGCCATCTCTTTTAAGCTGAGAGCAAATTGTTAACCAATGAAGGAATGAAATGCTGTTCCTCTCCAGGGAACTTGATGCATGTATGCCAATATGAGATCTTGTTTCAGAGCCTTGTGTTTTCATATCGACACGTGTGTTGATAACAATGCTTCATAATAACAAATAAATATGAATCACAAGTGTAGATCATTATTGCATGTTAATATGAGAATTTATTTTCATCCAATTCTATGTTTGAAGGACATGTAGACAGTGCACAGAGGTGCACTGAACCTCTATGTCTACTTCCTTTATGTAACCTGCATGTCTCAAACACTTTAAACCAGTATCTTCTACAGCCATTTAAATGTTTTAGGGATATGCAAGAAATGGTGTGGATGTTTAAAGGAAAGTTCCTTGTGCAAAGTACAAAGTTCAGAGATATTTTAAACTGTTAAAAAATGAAGCACCTGAAGGCAGAACAGCTGTGATAATGATTTTCAACCTGTGGGTGTTGAAGAAGATAATACTGAGTCTTACTTTGTCTTCAACAATGTTGTCATTGATTCTTCAGATTTAACAGATACTTCACTGAATATTTCTTGTTTTGAGATAGCCTAATAAAATGGAAGAAGAGCGGGGAAGGAAGGAAAGTTCATGACAGCATAACCTTTCTGACTTAATACTTTAAAAGCCTCATATTACTATTAAATACCTTAAAATGGTTGTAAAAAACATGTTGATGACCTTGGATACAGTCATGAAGTTTATCATGGAGAAGAATCTTGTGTATTAGGGATGGGTTCTTTTGAAGAGTTGATAATGCAGATTACATTCCTCAATATAGTTGGGAGTTGAATTCTGTAAATGACAGCAAGCACAATTACAACTGAAAGGGATGTTTTCACTGGTTGTTATCTAGATATTTTTGAAAACTATATATTGCCAGTAAAATATTTTTTTATGTCTGCTTGTCTGTGTTTGTGGGAAGTGTGTGTTGTGTTTGTGGCAAGTGAGCACCCACACTACATAGTGTGGTAAACGTTGTAGCATTTACTTCTTTTATCCAGAGAAAAATAATTACTATTAATCAGTTTGTCTGTGTGTGTTTGTTTTGGGGGGGCTGTTTGGGTTTTTTTGTTGTTTTTTTCCTGGATAAATCAAATTCTGCACATTGTACTGAAAATTCACTGTGGCTTATTTATATCCTTATCAAGGCACTATTAATGGGGCAGGTGAATGGGATCCTTCATCCTTCTTAAAAGCATAAGGATAGCTTTAGGGGATGAAAGTCTGTCTGGACTAGTATGCTGTCTCCTAACAGTGCTTATCAAGAAAAGGATAGAAGAATGTGCTGAGGATGTCCAGAGTGTTCCTTCAGGTTCCAACACTCTGTACACATTTATTATTTTACAGATATCTGAGATAGGCCTGTTTCATTTTGAAGATGGAAGAATTGTAGTGTACTCTGATTTTTTTTTTATGTTCCATCTCTTTTGTCCTCTTTTTCCAGTTCTACTGTAATAAATTTGCAAATCCAAAAAAGCTTTGGCACGTTATTCAGAATGCAAGTATACCAGAGATCTATACAATAAAATAAATTGGTTTGATCTGATTTTTTTTCTGAATACTTTTACTTTTGAATGCTATCAAGCACTGAGCTGATCTTTTCTGATTGTAATTCCAATTTTTAGTATATTTCTGAGTGGTAACTCATCAGTGATGAGCTCACTGGTCATCACTTTAAATATATTGCTATGATTTTTTTTAATGTACATTACTTTAGATCTATCAATGCTGAGGTATATAAATCTATTCCAGTGGGAAGTGGAGGATAGCATTAGCAAGCAAGAGAAAGGACAATCAGACTATTAGAGGATTTAGTACCTATATCATACTTAATTCAGTTTCAATCCCCTAAGTCTTTTCCTGTACCTATTCTTAAAAACATTTTGGTGTCTGTGTTAAATATTTCATTGGTATGGCTATAATAACAACTTGAATAATGACTTTTTAATCCATTGGAAAAGGATTGTTTTTCTCTGTGAATAATACATAGTGAACTTGAATTTTTTTAAACAATACCCTATGAAACAATACCATGTGTCATACCTCTTGCATACATTTACTCATTTAAACAATTACTAAAAACAAAACTACTTTAAAAATATTTTTGAAATGTTTACATTTTTTTTCTTTTCTGTGTTTTCCAGTCTTCTAATCTTAACCTAATACAAAATATTCTGCTGTCTAGTCCATAAATACTTGGACTTTGTTAATTTAGAACATGGGTGCGTTTATATAAGTCTGCATTCCTTCTATATAAATTTCTATTGACTACATACTGAAGATGCCAGCAAATACTCAGTGCATTTGTGAACATGATTAAATTTATACGTGTCAGAATTCATCTGACAGTTTAGTTGCTTACAGGAATTGCACTTTGAAGTGGTAGAGAAACAGTTCCTTCCCAAGTGACTAACCCTGACTGGGGTCACATTAGATCTGAATGAAGTCCAGTACATGACAAATGTTTTTATTTTGATCATATGCCCCACAGAAGGCAGCTCTGTTACTGGGGCTACGTGTGTATGCATCACTACTAAATATTTGGCATTATATTGCAATATTTCTAACTTTTTTTAAAAAAATCAGCATCACCGTGGTCATCCTCTTTTCATGTAGCAGTGGGAACATGGAGTTGATCCCATGGACCATTGTGCCTAGTCATTTACAGCCTCAGGAAACACATCTTTAGGTGCCTCATGCAGGTGGGGGTTCACTGAGCCTCAGTTTTGCACACCCGTGCCAGAAGCCAAAGCATCTCCCTGTGGAGTCGAAAACATAACCTAAGATTTATAATACATGACTAAGTCATTAAAACAGTAATGTTACAAGAAGAGAGGACTAAATGCTCAGACAATTTCAGTTTAGAATGAAATCTAATACTGTGTCTGTCTGCCTTCTGTGCTCATCTGTGAAGATATTTAAGCAAAGCTGTTGCTGTCATAATTTTTTAAGGTCTTGTATTTCAAATATTGAAGAAGGTGTAAACAAAATTACATCTTAATTTTTAAGTGTGACTGTTCACACTGGGAGGCTGTTTCCAAGATTTTACTTCTTGGATGATCACACTTAATTGAAAGCAATATATGTCCCATAAATTATTCTGTATGAAATGCTCATCATTATTTATAATGCTTGTAAATAATGATGCTTATAAAGTATGTAGCTTGGAATGACATCATTTTTTTTTAATCCTTTTAGTAAAAGTTATAGTTTTGTGACGTGTTATGTGAATCTAAGAGAAATATTGTCTGGTATTTCATAGTGTGAACTAATGAGATGGACACGTGGCCCTTGTTAGGTGTACAGTAAAAGAATTTATGTTACAAAGAAGTCTAAGCAGTTTTCGCTCAGGAAGATAGGTCTTTAGTAAAAACTATTGAAAAGTTTCTGGACTAGTAAAATTAATGAATACTGAATGCTATCAAATGAGTGTATTAGTCTGTGGATCTGAACTTCAGAAGGTGAATATGATAAAGCCAGGCCATGGAAAGTGAGGAAGGCTGATGCTGTCAGACTCCTGTTCCTACTCCATTTAAAGTTTACTTATTCTAAATATATTAAAATTTGAGCAGTTTAAGTTTCTTAAACTTAAAAGTTTTGATGAAAAAAAGGTGTATAGTTTAAAATCAATGTATCATAAGTCTTACCTATTGAAGTGTGACCTCTGGTGTTGAGTTTATTTTCTGTTTATTTTCTCCAAGCTGTGTCATTGCCCTTGTAGCAAATGCATAGAAAGCCTATGCTGATAGCATCTGACCTGCTCATCTGATTTTGAGGGAGTTAGATTAGACCATGATGAATTCCTGCCTCTGGAGCTTGAACTTCTGAATTGTTTTTCTACTTGTCTTGACCTTGAACAATATTGAAACTATTTACAATTCTGTATTCTAGAAATATGTAAAATATGTACATTAATTCTTAGAGAATGCAAATTTCAGTCATCAGTCTCAGATACAGCCCTCTGTCCTAGACCACTGTTGTTTCTGTATACTGCTCTCAATTGCTAATTAGCTGTGCATTATAGGATAGGGTTTTTCTGTTGTATAGATGCTATGGTGGTAAGAGTCTTAGAAGTATGAAAACATATCAGTATAGTCTAGAGAATTCTTTAGTAACTATATATTTCTCATGCTACATGAAAATACAAATTCAGTCATACATAGAACTAGGTCTGTAAAATAAAAATGTTAATCTCTGCATGTAAGCCTTTTCCTACGCTATAGAATCAGAGAGTCAGTGAAATATGCATCAGATGAGCTCAGCTCAGAGTTATTTCCCTTATTGTCCATTCTTTTTTTATAATATTTTGTAAGAAATACTTGTGTTTCCTCAAACAGTCCACCAAAAGAGCAGCTGAAGAAAGTTGTAACTATATCTGCCTAATATTCCATCTTACATCCTCTGACTGCCCCTGCAGCCCTGGTTTTTACATCTCTGCTGCTGCCTCCTGCATTTCCATGTCCTTGAGGTGTTCCTGCTTTTCTTTTCCAGTGGATGTAATAATACACTTGGGAGGTTAGGAACTGTGAAAGTGGGACCTGCTTGGGCTCACCCCAAATGTTGAAAAAGGCACTGCTAGTGGTGACTGTGGTGGAGGCAACCACAGCAGAGAGAAACTTCTACTCTACAAGTCAGCTGCTTTGCAGGGTTTTTTGGTGGTTTTTGTTGCCTTTTTTTTTGTGTGTGTGGTTGGTTGCTTTGTTTCTGTCGTTGTTTGGTTTTGATGAGGTTGGTTTATTTTTTTGTGTGTCCCAAGATTAGGGTAAACAGGCATGTCTAGGAAATGAAGGGGAAAAAGAGAAAACGTTACAATATGTTTTCCTAATGATTATTGCCTGTCAGAGTAGGTGAGAGCTTCCCCCCCCTCCCCTGCCCCACGCTTCTAAAATGGAATTCCAGTGTTGGAATTGAGGATGCTTTCATGTGTTTGACTTAAATGGGTCTTTTTTCAATTTGTGCATCTGCTTTGGTTAGTACAGGCCTGATGTAGGGAATAGTGAGCTGGTATCCTTTTACCAGTGGGCAGTCACTGCCCAGATTGTCTTATGCACAGTCACACTTGATTTATGTTTTCTTTCAGTGTGGATTGGCTGTATTTCCATATCAAAATATTTACTTTTCTACTTGGGATGATTACAGCAGTTAGTGATATGGGAAGAGTCATTTCTGCTTTCCTGTTTACTGAGTGCTGTGGCTAAAATTCAGCAGTGTGTAAAAGTGAGCAGCTCCTAGGCAAAGATGCTTGGAGCTGAATGAGTCTTTGCTTTTCAAATGAAGGAATGGACTGTATTATTTTATACATTGCACTCTGAGGATTGCTTCTTTAGACACCCAAAGGGCTGCTGCTATGGATGGTTGGGAGAGAAGATAACAGATTGACTGCCAGAGCAAAGCAGAAGGAAAAGTTGGTAGAACAGCCAGGCACAATCAAATATAATCTGTCATTTCCCCCCCTGTTGTGTGTGTGAGAGAGATGTTTACAACCATTTCCTAGATAGGTGAAAACATAGTGATAAATGGTTGTGTGTATGAGAGATACTCTGGAAATACTGTTGGGCTTTTCAGAAACCTGTTGACCTGAGTGGAAACCTAGTGATCACACCTTGCTCAGGCAGAGAAGGAAACCTGCACTGCTGATGGGTCCTCTTGAATAACAGAATGCGGGAACAGGAGGTGGAAGATTGAAGGTGTTCACATTCCTTTTGAAGGGTGGAAGGAGCCCGGACTGCTCACAGTCTGTGCACGAGGCAGTGTGCTGTGGCTTTGGAATGGGTAGAGCCAGGAATCTTTGAGGGCATGAGCTATGCCCCTGGTGAATTCCAGAGCCCAAGAGGAACAAACAAACTCTTTTGGTGAGTGAGCACCATCCAGTTTGAGAGGCGTGAAGTGGTGCTCAGAAGAAAGTAGCACACTGGGATCAAGGATAAATTGGAGGCTCTCATGTCTGGAAGATGTCATTGGCATAAAAGGTTCTTTGGCAAGGGAAAGAAAGATGTGTCTTCATGCTGATGTTGCAATTACTATAATTTCATATCAAGTTGTTAATTTTTTTTTTTATTATGCTTTCATTGCATGTCCTTTTTTTTTTCTATTGCTGGTATTCCAGTTTGGACCTATTTTGACAGGCATATCATCTGCATGACTAAATCCATTCTAAGTATGAAAAAGAAATGCTGCCTTACATCATTCATATTCAAACAAACCCAGACCAGTCCCAAACCCAGGTCACCCATGTGAAGTGATACTGCAAAGCCAGTGACATTCTGTGTGTGCTGTGCAGAGGGTGGGAGTTAGATTCAATATACATCTTGGGTATTTTAGAATTACTATTTATATCTATGAAATTTGACTAACAAATACTAATAATCTAAGAAGATTGGTTAGGCTATGAAAAGATTGGAATTATTAGGTAACAGCCATTTAATGAAGTTCATAGGAACTTTTGTTCTATTTGTAAATCAGACCTGATATAATATGAAGCCGTACTGATGCAGAAGGTTATTGTTCTTTTGAAGAGGGTTTCAGATGACTTCACCAAGGAATTTCTGGGCTTGTTCCTCTGTGTATCTGTTATAAAGTAACAGCTCTGGTGCAGTGTAAATAAGGATACTATGGTTCTTTATATAAAGTAATTCTTTATTTAATCAGAAATTTCAACTTTATGCATACTTTGGTGTTTTACAGAGATCTCATTTTCAAAAGTAACCAGAGAAGGAAGGTCATGGTGTTCTTGCAGCATTAAAATTTATAGTTGCACTCTGTGTCAGAGAAATAGTCTTAAAAGAGAGTAGACAAGATGTGACAATATTTTTTCCTTTCATGATTTTCTGTAGAGCAGGTGAAGTGCATTTAAGGTATTAGGCATGATGAAATGTGTTCACAGTGTTGACAGAGGCCACTCCTTCCCCAGTCCATGGCCCTTTGTGTGGCTGTGTCATCTGCACTGTTTGCAGTGCATCTTTTGTAAGGACCAGGATGCCGTGGTCAAATGGGAGGGTAATTTTACCTCAGGTCACAAACTTTTTGCTCATGGTCTTCTGGTCACTCCAGGACTGTGGCTGCGTGACTGCTTACTTTTTGTGACATGAATGATGCTGTTGGCTGTTCTGCTGCTGCCACAGCAGCGCGGGGTGTTACTGGTGGGGGTGTGAGTGGAAGGAAAGGAACCAGCAGGACTCGTCTCCTGGGACAGCTGGGGCTCCCCGTGCAACCCCTGCATCGTGGGGATCATCGCCTGCTCTGCAGCCTTGGAGCTCTTTCTCATAGGTCACAGTCAGTCCATGAACCCTTCTCATCCATTTGGGAATAGATAAATATCAAGGGTGTAACTCAGTGGTTACTGCTTTCCAAATTTTTCAGAGTATTTTTCATGAAAAGTATTTAAGCTAGGTAAAAAAAGTACTTTGGGACATGTTGTTCCATTTATTTTTTAAGACTGTCCTCTTTAGAAATCACTGGAGAGTTTTTAAAACAGATGGCATGATGTGGGGCCATTGTAATGCAATTTTCTTTGGAAAATTTTGTGTCTCAGGGCAAATGTACCACAAATGGAGCAATCGTGATGTCCCATAAAAGAGAAGATGTGTTTTTGCAACATTTGGTAGATCTGAAAAGTATGCATAACTCTGCCAACTCTGCCAAGCAAGCAAGTCTGCTATTTTCAGTAAAGTATTTTGGGGCATTTGGAGTATTTTGAAAATCTAGTACGGTAACTGATCTGACTATTCCAGAATACTTAGTACAACCAAAATTTTAAGCATCAATAAATATGGTATTATCTGAAATTATCAAGAAGGCATGTTTGATCTTTCTCCCCTTAAATTTTTGGCAGAAAAGGAATATACATTTTTTGTTAATGGTGTTTACTGGAACATTTTATTTCATATGTATAGATTCTAAGGTCATAAAGCAAAGTAATACTGCTTAGATAATAAAACAGAAGTACTACAGAGTAATCTTTCTGGTTCACAAATAATCAGTGGAAATATTTATCTTGTCCATTACCTGTGCTAACTTGGACCTAGGAATTAATTAAGCAATACTGTTGTAGGAGACCTGCTTTTATTTTTAATACTTGTTATTAAAAAGGTTAGATAAATTTTGTGAATAATTAAAGTAGGGATGAAATATGCAAAAGAACATGAAATGTTACTTATTTTCATCAGAATATTTTGATGTATCTATGTAGAAATATTTATGTTCATAATTTGACGTGTATCATAGGTAGGTTTCTAAAATACTAACAGTGACGGGATACCAGTTATGTTCAATGAACTTGCCGTGAATAAAAATGAAAATAAGAAACATAAACATAGGGTGTACATATATTTATAAGAGTGTATTTTACTGTGAATTATTTAGGTATACTAAATCAATGTTTTTAATTCTTCTAAGATGCCAAAAGAAATAACTTTCTTATTTTAGTTGTGCCAATTTAAGAAATGTGAGCTAAATCTAGTGATGCAGCTTGTGCCTGGGAACCTTGAGAACTGGAAACTGCTAGCAAATATTAGGCATCTATAATAATCTCTTGAATAATCTTTTGTTTTGTGTATCTAAGAAGGCCAAAATCTGAAAAAGGCTAAGTGCACTGAGTACTCCTTTGCTTCCAAAAGCAGATGATTTGGCATTTTGCAGTTTTGTATTCCAAGCAGCATCAGCTTTTTTATAATTTGTTTACTCTTCTTCAGGTACATACCTATTCTTCCCTCACGGCGAAAGACAACACAGCAGTTGAGATTCAGAACAAAGTGATCTGTGTCTGGTTTGGCACATTGTTCAGAATCTCCATCTTCCTTTTGTTTTTAAGGTGCTTTTACTGGAACAAACAAGTGGATACATTAGGAGTGTTTCTGGTCCTTGGGGTGTAGGCTCAGCCCTGGGCATCTCCCCAGCACCATTTTGGATGGAGCTTGGCTTGTGCTGAGGAGAACGGATGGAGCTGCTGGAACTGGATGGGAAGTAAACCACAGTATAAACCTCAAGTAATCTAAAAAAAACCCCAGATTTCTGGAATGGTGTTATTGTTGTGTATATCTATTTAAATCCGTAAATGACAAGGTTTCGTCAAAAGTATCTACTGCCTTTGAACTACTTCATGTGTTAATTAATGGTGTATTAACTAAAGCTAGCTGTACATGAGAGACAGGGAATTTTAATTAAAATTCTGAGGCTTGGTTAATGAGATATCCATGATAATTTTTATAACCTTCAGCTCTATTTTAAGCTATTAAATACATTTTTTAGGCATTCAGACTTAAATTTACCTATTCCAACTTGATATAATAGACAAAAATAAAGCTATTAAGAAGTACAACTGTTTTATTGACCTGCATAAACTAGCATGGTTTACGTATTTAAATATATTCAGTTACAAATCTCAGTTCAGTTCCTGACTTTTCCACACATGCTTCCTGTGTGATAACAAGCAAATTATTTAAGAACAAATGGTTCAATGTGTCTAATGACTTTGAAATGCAATAAGTAATGCCAGCTGAGATCTAGTTACTTGTTAAAATTCACCACTAGGTCTGTATTAATTTTTAGGAATTTCAGTTCTTCACTTCCTTTCTGTAAATTGGAATGTTTCTCCTTTTTTTATTTTCTAGTCCTTGTACTTAAAATAAAGTTGATCAGTACCATTGTCCTGTCTGTGATATAGTCACAGAATCATACAATGATTTGGGTTGGAAAGGACTTTTTAGGCCATGTAGTTTCAACCCCCCAACCATTGTTAAGGACATCTTCCACCAGACCGGGTTGCTCAAGCCCTATCCAACCTGACCCTGAATGTTTCTGGGAATGAGGCATCCATCACCTTTCTGGGCAACATGTTCCAGTGCTTCACCACTTATATTGTAAGAAATTTCTTCTAATACCTAACCTAAACCCACTCTCTGTCAGTTTAAAGTTCCCCTTGTCTTATCTCTAGCTGCACTTGTAAAATGCCATCTTTCTTGTAGGACCGCTTAAGTTGCTGGAATGCTGCTGCATGGTTTCCCTGGAGCCTTCTTCACCCAACAACCCCAACTTTCTCTGCCTTCACAGGAGAGGGACTCCAACCCTCTGATGATCTTTTTGTCCCTTCTTGGGACTCATTCCAGTAGGTTCCTATCCATGTTTGGGCCTTCAGAACAGGATGTAGCACTCCAGGTGGGGTCTGAGCAGAGCATAGGGGCAGAATCCCCTCCCTTGCCCTGCTGGCCACGCTGCTCTGGATGTAGCCCAGGATACAGCTGGCTTTCTGGGCTGCAGGTGCACGTTGTTGGGTCGTGTTGTGCTGCTTGTCCTTGAAAAGCCCACGGCTGCTCTCAATCCATTCTCTGCCCAGCATGTATTTATGCTTGGAACTGCCCTGACCTAGGTTTGGGAACTTGTACGTGGTCTTGTTGAACTTGATGATGTTTGGATGGACCCTCCTCGTGAGCCTTTTGAAGTCCCCCTGGATGTCATTCTTTCCCTCCAGTGAGTAAATCTTATCTCAGTTTCTGCTTTTCTAATACAAGCACATCACTACTAATTATGTTGTTGTTATTACTTGACATTTTTTATCTGTTCCATTGGTCTAGGCAGATTGTAAAGAATGAGCAGGAAAATAAAGTGTATTTAGGCAGTGGATGTCAGAGTGCTGACACTGTAGTTTGGGTCAGAAAACAGTAGATTCCCTGGGCTGCATAATTTCACTTGTCCAGATCATTTTAACTCTGGGATTTCTGTCTGTGCAGTCTAAGCAGCTAAGTAAACAGTAGTACCTCAATTTCTGAATCACAGATTTGCATGGATGCACATCACCTGAGAGTGGATTGGCTTTCTTGGTGGTGATTTTTGTTGCTTTTTCTTCTTGTGGCTACTAATAATTTTTTCTTGGTTAAACCACTCCATGTTACATGGCATGCCTCAAATGAGAAAACAGAGGGGCTGTCTTAAAGTAAACAAAACCTCTTAATTATTAAAGTTACTGGGGTACAGCAAAATCAGTTCTGTGAATATCCATTGGAACATATGAGCAAGTTTATTTTAAATTAATCTTGTATTTTTGAGGATGGAGGGTTTATGAGGCTTTAGAGGATCTTTGATGAGGTTCTCAGAAGACAGAACTTCTATTTCATGAGGAAGTATAACTTTTTCATTTAAAATACAACCTTGGGAAAAAGAGCTTCTTATGGAATGGTTTTAAATAACAGATTTAAATGGAATAATTTTTCTCTCTTTTTTTTTTTTTATGACATGAGCTATACCAGAATGGGATGACATTAGTAAACTGGGTGACTTACAGATTACATAGCTGTGATGTAGAACAAACTCTTTTAGGCTTATTTCATATGTAGAAGGATTCAATTGTGCATATTTTAATACAGAGCATGTGAAAGGAATTACTCATAAATAAAAAATCCTTGGTAAAGTTAAACAGATATTCTTTACTGTGAGGGTGGTGAGGCACTGGAACTGGTAAGGGTCTGGGGGCTGCCCAGAAAAGTTGGAGATACCCTATCCCTGGAATTATTCAAGGGCAGGCTGGATGGGGCTCTATGAAACCTGGTCTACTAAAAGGTGTCCCTGCCCTTGGCAGGGGTGTTGGAACTAGATGATCTTTAAGGCCCCTTCCAACCCAAACCATTGTGTGACTCTTATGATTTCTGTGAACGTAACCGTTTTTAAAATTCACACATTCTCCAGTTGATGAAAGTGAGTTTTACATGGGTGGCTCCTGGGAAAAGTGTTAAATAAGTACATCCTCTGCCTGTTGCCAAGAGGAGACAATGGAAGGGACTTTGGAAAATCTCTTTGTAGGAAAACTTTCATGGATCAGATCAGAAGGGTAGAAAAGAGAGTAATTCTTAACCCCTAAAAAATCTGCTTTTTAAAAAATAGGTTTTTTACTCCTATCTTGCAAGGTTTCAATGGAATTCAAACTCTGTAATATAAATATTTCATGTACATCCTTCTTATAAAGCATCTAGACCTTTAGTGGTGACTTTGTACAAGTAGATGGAAGAACTGTTACATTACTTGCTAAGTACAAACTGAGCTATATAAAGCAAATATAGGATAAAAAGGTTGAAAACCAATCAAAGATGACTAGTGACTTAAGCTTGTGCCTATTCATAACTTGGAAGTTTTTTGCTCGTAGTTTCTCTTTAGTAATAGAAAGCTGAGCATAAATATTGTGGGTAATTCTACCATATTCAGGATCACGTTGAAGTTGTACAGGTCCAATTTTTAAAGTCTTCTAGTTGTCAGTGTAAAACAAATTTTAAACATTTCTGTTTGAGACACCTTTGTTTCAGTGAGTAGACCTTCAGTTGGCTGAAGGTAGTTATACAGGTATGTTCTAAAACTTAAGTTTTAGGATCGTAAGTTTTGTAGCAAGGAAACAAGGAAGACTTGAACATCTGACTTGCACGCATCAAGTGCGTTGTGTTGATCCCAGTGTTTCGGCTGAGAAACCAACAAAACCAACAGCAAGGATTGCAGGTTGAAGGCAGAAAGGCTTCTATAGATGTGAAATAGTGCAGTAAGTACATGTTTGCAATTGTTTACAATTAGTGCTGCTTCTGTTGAAGTTAAGAATATAAATTCATGGAAGTAGTACATCTCTAGTTAGTACCAGCAGGAATGGTAGTGCTCTTACCTGATACTTCTGTTCTGTGTGGGAGTGTAGTCCAGGAGATTTAATCATGTAATTATTCTTCATATGGAAGCACAAATGTAGTGTTCTCCAGTTGCCATCCATTTTATTATACTTTTTTCTTTGTCATTGAAAAGGAATCCTTCAACAATTTAAGCACAGGAACAACAATGAATCATTGAGTTTCTTTTTGTGTTTGTGTATTTATTCTGCCTTCCTCACTTTCTTACCCTCTTTGATTTCTGGCTTTTCATTAGTTGTTGTATTCTAATATATAAGCTGTTTTATCGTATTTTAATATATAAGCTGTTTTGATGTAAGGCTTAACAATATATTCAAAATAGACTAAATGTTTCATTCCTCAGTAGATGTATTTTATTTATTTTGAAAGAAAATGAAAGGAAATGTATCAAACATTATGCATTGCTTTTAAAAACTATAGTAAAAATGAATTGCACAAAAAATGATTAATGGTTTAAGTGATGATATTTATGATTCAGAAGTAAACATAGATGATTTTTAGTTCATGGTAAATTTAGTAATAGCAAAAAAAGGCTGATCTGCACTGTAGAAGTGTTCCAATATGAAGCTTATTTAGTAACTGTTGGGCTCTCGATTACAATCTGTGGATAGGATTAAAACTCCCTTAGGAAAAACCGTGTGGGTCCCCAGGGGAATTGCAGAGGATGGGGGAAACACAAGCATCAACATTCGGCAAAGTCAGGGGAAATAGTTTCAAATTTCAAGCTAAATTCTTACTAAGCAGGTTCAGATTTTTTTATCCAGCCACTGCACTTTTAAAGTGAGTATCTCACTGGAATAAAATAATACTTCCCATGTGTTTATCCTATGTCTCTTTTCAGGTCTGTTTGGGTGTGGTTTAGTACTGTATCTAAGCAGCTTGTTCCCAAGGTTATCAATCCTATAGGCAAAAGGAAGTGGAATGTGGCAAAATTGGGCATTTGTCTTCACAGGGTGGTCAAGACCGGCTATGCTGTTGCCCTCAAGATGTCAGGAGGAGCAAAGTCCCACCAGTGTTCCCCCAGCATATATTTAGCAGTCTACAGACAAAGCAAGCAAAACCCAAACCAAATCCTGAAGGGATATGTGTGTGTATTCCAGACCTGCAATGGGATACCAGCTACCCTTTTCTCTCAAACCGTATGATAATGTAGCATAAGTTAAAATTGATGTTAACCTTCACTTAGCTTGATGTTTCCTGCATCTGTGCTCAGACTTGAGCAAAGGTTTCTTTCTGAAAGCTTCATGTATTAGAAAATGCTTCTTTCTGCCAGCCCCACTTTTCTTCTATCTACAGAGAATCATGCATGCAGTAGCAATAATTTTGGTGTCAAGGACTACCGTGTAAAAACACAAACTAAATCTAAGGAGAATTAATTGCAACATCTAAAGAGAGAAAATAATTAGGTAGAATTCCAGAGAAAGACATGCTAGAAAAAGATAACAAAAATGCAGAACCTCTCTCAAGAGAAAAAAAATATTTAAAATGCAAGTATAATATAAGCTAGTTTGGACAAAGGATTTCCACAGAAAGAGGAGACAGGATCAACTTTATTCTTCTTCCCTTTAGGATGGGAAAAAAACCAAGAAACTCAAATTAACAAAAGTAAACTTTCATATTGAAAACTGAACACCATGGAAAAAGAACACAAACTTAAATTTTATGAAAATGTAATTATGTACCTTTTTCAATTAAAAGTGAAATCAAATACCAATTTTTGTTAAAAAAATCCATGGGAATATTGTTGCTTCTTAGCTACAAAGGATTCTGAAGTAAGTAATCTACTAAAGTCAGTAGGTGGGAGGGTATGAATTTCACTGTTGTCTTCTCATACCCCTCTGAAAAAAATCATTGCAGTGAACCATGAAGATGTAGGGTTTTCCTATCTGAAAAATGGGCCAATGTGTTAAAGTCTTTAAGTTTGTAAGTCTATCTGGGTGGGATGGACAGACAGACAGACAAAGGAAGGACTCCCTGTCAGAAAATGCACTTCCATCTCTGACAAGATCTCTAGAGTGTAGTTCTGCAAATGCCAATTCTCTGTCTCAGTTTACTCAATGGCAATATATGAACTGCGGGAAAATCCTTAAGGATATGAAAAAGAGATAAGAGACTCAAGGTGTGTTTGTGCTGCAGAAGGATGTGAGGCCAAGCTGCCTTTAAGTAAGGGTTTCTGGTATTGAGAGCTGTGGACCTGTGAGAGCCTGGACTCCTGCATCTCTTGGACATGTGCACAGGAGGTCAGGCAGAGGTGCAGAGCCTGCTCTGATGCTTGTGGTGCTGAGCCAACTTGGATTTTCCCTTCTGGCTTTGTTTCAGTGAAATTGCCTCACTCATGCTCTGCTTGTGCATCCACATCTCTAATGTCAGTATGGACATGGCATCAGAGCAAATTCTAGGAACATGCAAATGGCAGTGCTCACTGATCCTTCACAAACCTAGCAGTTACTGTCTTCATAGAGCTGGATTTGAACTGGTCAGGAATTTTTTGGGT
Source organism: Prinia subflava (assembly GCF_021018805.1). NCBI lineage: Eukaryota > Metazoa > Chordata > Aves > Passeriformes > Cisticolidae > Prinia > Prinia subflava. The sequence continues at coordinate 125,417,209 of NC_086247.1, forward strand.
GAATAGGGAATTGTACTTCGAGATGCTGCTGCTGCTGCCACCACATAGTTTACTTCAGATGCAGATATGTATTCTTGCAGGCAAGGTGCCACCTCACTTTGATAACTGATTTGGTATCTCACCATCACTGAACTCTTTTATAGTAAAGCTAATGAAGAAATACAAAACCATTTGTGGTTGTCTAGAAGGTTCCACACTATCCCAGTGGAGAGTGACAGCACCAGCTATTCATATCCTAGGACTGCAATAATTTAATCAACTTCTCCATACAGCCCTCTCCCTAGGGGAAAAAAATAAAAACTCCACATAATAGAAAACAATCTTGTATGAAGTTCTCCTTTAACCTACCTGGTAACCTGATCTTTATTCTCTGTACAGATTTCCTGTTGATTAAATCAAGTTCATATTTTCACAAGTTGTTTTATGAGGCATTTCATTGCCCTGTTCCCAGTTTATTTTAAAATTACGCAAAATGTTTGAATGAGGACAGCAGTTAACAAATCTTTTCCTCTAGCACTGTGGAACATTTTTGTCACAAGACTAAAGAACATCTCTTCAAAGACTTGTTTCTGAGCATGAAGTAGGAATTTCTGCCCCAGGAAATTATGGATCATCATAATTCTTCCCCAGTTGTAAATTACACTTTTCAGCTTTGCTCTCTTGTAATGTAATCACCCCTAGAGCACCTAAATATGGAGAGTTTAATTAAATCCAACAATTAAACAAAAAAAAATCCCAGCAGTTTACTGCCAACAAAAGTTAATTGTTCGGCAGAATTTAGAGGTTGCCCCATGAGAGGGAAAGAAAAGAGGAAGAACATGTGGCAGATAATAGCCAAAAGACCTTAACCACTGTTGATACAGGCTTAAATACTTGTAGTGCTGGTTGTGGGGAGGTCATATCGAGGAGGCACTTCTGGAGCTGGCTTTCCTGGGGAAGATGGCAGATGCATAATTTGGAAGACAGAGGCTATTTAATCCATGACGCTCTAGATTTTGGAGGAGTTTTGGTGGATATGTAGAAATAGTGGTGGGTGATATGGAAAGAATTGTTTGAGAGATTGGTTCATCCTCTCATCAGGGTGATTTATTAGTGGACAGCCTAATGTACTGTGTTCCAGAGAATTTATGATAGATTACATAGATATACCTATAAAATCCAATCCAATTTCAAAATACTATCAGCTGTTTAGAATTTTTTATCTGAACAGTTTGTTTTCTACTCTTGTTGGGGTCAATTTTTTCTTTTTTTTTACCCTTCCTAGTTTTAATATGTTTATAATTAGTGACTTACAAAATCAAAATGTTATTCAATGTGATCATTTAGTCATAAAAAAGGTATTTCAAATTTTAATGGCCCAAAAAAATGTTCTTGTTTAGTCATTGATTTAAAATAATAAGAAGAATGAGTAACTTCTCAACTTTTCTAATTTTCACTTTTAAAATCTGTTTTCATAAAATTGTTACTGTGATGTTTCTAACATTGGGAACAGTTCCATGACTCTCACTTGGAGGAGATTTTTTAATTATGTACTACTTCTCTCATAAGCATAAAATAAGTTCCAGTGGTGGATTTTTTTTTAATTTGTAGTTTGTTCAGCTGTATTATTTAAAGAAAGAAAAAAGCCTTTATGTACTTTCAATGAATTGGCAAAAATATGTTGTGATATTTGCTTGTCCCAGATTATCCTCCTTCTTTTATTTCAGTATTTCTTTTAGTGAAGAAAACACTGAGAAATTTGAATACAGTTCCTCTGACTTGGTAGGTAATTAATAGAACAACCTGGAAATAGCAAGCCCAGCAGTTGTAAAATTTAAGTTTAATCAGAAATTGCTTTTAATGAATTTATATGATGAAGTAAAGGTACATGGAGGGTGTCCTGGATAGAGTTAGTTTTAAACTTTGTAGCTGGTACAGAGCTGTGTTTTGGATTTATGATGAGAATTATGCTGATAACAGTGTTTAGTTGTTGCTAAGTAGTGCTTACCCTGAGTCAAGGACTTTCCAGTTTCCCATGCTCTGCCAGTGAGGAGCTGCACAAGGAGCAGGGAGGCAGCATAGCCAGGGCAGCTGGCCAAAGGGATATTCCATACCATGGAATGTCATTCTGAGGGTATAAACTGAGAGGAAGTGGCTGATTGCTTCTCAGGTGAGCAATTGTATTGTGCATCACTTGTTTCTCATGGGTTTTATTCCACACTCTCATTTTGGAATCTCTCTCCTTTTTTGAGCATTATTATTCTTCACAACTTTGCTTCAGTTACTAAACTGCTCTTAAATCAATCCTAAGCTTACTCAGTGATGTTGCCCTCTTGCATTCTGATCGGTTTTTATCAGTTCTCAGTTTTTGTTGCTAATGTTTTTCCCTGTCACAAACTGTAGTATTGGTGAAATGCTTTCACAAAGATTTAAGTATTCTGCTTAGCATGCCACAAGGGTGGGTTTGTGTTGCATGTCCTCTTAGTGTTTACTGATATATTCCACATAAATAATTCAAGAAAGTGAATTTGAGTAATTGCTTCTCTGAGGAATACAGTCCATATTTTTTGTATTAAAATTTAAATGGATGTTTTTACATGTCCCTGGCTAGTACACCTGGGAATAAAGTAGTCAGTAAAACAAGTGTGCTTTTGAATTGTGCTGGTCACTTCTTTAAAGGGAGAGATTTTCAGGTTGATACAGAAACCTGATTCAGTGTGTCAGTGTTTATAGTTCATAGTTCAGAATTGTATTCGTTTACATCAGTAAACATCCTTTACTAAATTGAAGAAAAAAGTTTATTGCTAAAAAGACTCTAGACTAAATACAATGCAAAATAAGGGATGTTGTTATGTAAAATATGCAATTTATATAGGAAAAAGCTGCTGTGTTTTGTTTTGGGCCTTCATTTTTTTCATTCATGCCATTAATCCGGCAACAATTACAAGTAGTTACATTACTTCTATATTTGAAAATAAAGAAACCAGAGTGGTATTTAGCAGATATTTTGGTTGGATTTCTTGCCCATCAAACTCTTCATAATAAACTTTAAACCATGCAAATTTGCAGTATTTCTGGCATTAGAGACATTGTTCTCTATGAAATGTAAAATTAATTGGAGGAACACCTACACATATCTTGTATACCTGTAGATAATGCCTGCATTTCCAGGCAAGAAATTAATGATTATTAGCATGTTTTGGGGTTTTTTTGAACAACAGAGAAAAGCTTCAGGCACACATGTAAGTGTGCGTTATCTGACATGTAAAAATTGTCCTTTGGAAAATCTGTGATGTCAACCACACTGAAAAAAACAGCATCTACCTAACGATGGTGGTTACCTAACCATTTCCTTCCCCAATGAAGGAAATACCAAGAACGTTCTGTACAGAAAAGTTCTTTACAGGCATAATTGCTGCAGCCTCCATAGCAATTAAGGTGTAAAATATTTTGTGTTATTTATTCCTATTGTTCAAGCAAAAATCATTAATCAGTCCTGTTGTGGAACACTGCAGTTGCTGCGGAAGGAAGCTTGCTACAGCTTTACCGTGTGCCCGTTCGTGGAGTAACTGGCAGTTGTTGAAGTTGATGTGAAATGGGCATTATGGAAGGGCTGGTGGAAAGCAGAAGGTGGCTGAGCAAGTCCAAGAGCCAGCCTCTAGGCTGTTCTAAGTTTTCCTGTTATGGTAAACAGAAGTCCCTTAAGGCATGCCTCAAGATTGAGTGTCAGATACAGCAGTGAGGTTGGACCTCCTGGCTTTCATCAGGCAGGATTGCTTGAGAAACTGCGTGTGTCTCCATGGGCCGAAGTTCGAAGTTGAAATCTGTGTTGCTGATCAGTTTTGTGAGACTGCTGTAATTTATTTTGCCCTAAATGCTCTCTGAAAACTCAGCGTTCCTTGTGGGGAGGACTGTATGAAGTGGAATGAGATTGAGCTGTGAGGCTGGCAAATAGGGAATTTGCCTCTATGTTTTGTTTTTTTTTCTCCATCGTATATTCATTTTTCTTTTCTCAGCCAGGCTTCTGTAGAGCAGCTGAGGATTTCGGTGGCATGGGGAATTCCTGGAAATCTAAGTTTGTTAGCAATGTTGGCTGAATGCTAAGTAATTTGATTTGTATAGTTTTTAACAAAGCTTTGCTTCCTAGTTTGGGTATGTGGCCTGGTAGGAATCCTGACAGAACACTTAATAAACTTTAAAATTCAGAAAGGACAACGTGTTATAAAAAGGAGAGTGGAATTCTAAGACTTATTATAGTCAGTGGCTAGAGGAGGAAGATTTTTCTCCTAATTCTTTTTGTGATTAAATGAATGGTTTATTAATGTCATGTTTCTAGTGTCTCTTATTTGTAAGGCCTGCTTTGTCTCTGGCTGAGAGGGCTGTGAATCTTGCCTAAGTGTATATTAACAAAACATATGCACAGATCTGAGTTACCCAGAATAGGTCAAACTCTTTGAGGATTGCTGGAAAGTTCCTTACCTGACATTGTGTGTATTTTAACTGTGTGCTGTATTGTATTCTTCAGAGTAATTTATTTGTGCATGAACAGTCAGATCACTGTGTGTGATCTGTTCAGAGCTGCTGATTTTTATTTTGTTCTACCAGCAAGCACATTTGATTATTGTTGTAATTCGAGATTCTTTTATTCCTATGTGATAGTATTATCCTTGATAGTACTTTTCCCTGCATGTGCTTATCTATAGGTTTCGCACTGCACAGCCTTCCTGGAGTACTTAACGAGCACTAATAAAGTGTAAAGAAATGAATTTTTATTAAACATATCTGAAAAAGATAATAGAAATTAGCTAATACTTTCTTTTACAGAAATTAGGATATTTGCATAGTATATAGGTGATCTTCCAGTGTATACCTTAACAAATAACACAAATATGCATTGATGACTTTTGTCATCAGCATCTGTATACTGTGTTTCTTTTCTTATGACCATGATATTTTCTACATAAACGTCACTGTGAGAGGTTTAACTGTGAAAAACTAAGTGATGCAGGGATCTTTCCTTGTTTAGGATTCTGCTGCAGCAGAACCTAACAGGGAACTGAAAATAGGAAGTAGCTACAAGGTTCTTTTTGGTGAAATCTTCCCCATTATGTGTCTGTGTATTTCTGGATCACATATACTGAGGTGGAGTCAGGACCTGGCTGCAGTCCACAGGAGGACTCAGAGGACTGACTGCCTACCTCTCCTTTCCTGTTCCCAGCTTACACTTGGCAAATTATATCCACTATGTGTCCTCCACAGGCTTCCATTTCAAAGGACAGAACTTACATTAGAGAGTTGTCCAGAATAAAAATGTAACCTTAAATTTTGTTAGGCACAAACTACATTTTCTTTCTGTGAGCTGCCATGCCCATAGTACATTTTCTCCATTGCTGCCATCTCATTCAGGATCTGTATAATTTGTTACAGCTCTGGTTCTAGGCTGTGGAGCCTGGGTATCTGGTAGAGGGGAAAGGACATCAGAGTTGGTTATTTAGATCTGTTTTCCCTGCTGATGAACTGTGGTTGCAGCAAACTTGTAGTCAGCTAAAGGTATTGCATACAAATAGATTGATCAGACCACAGTGCACAGCGTCATTACCTTGCCAGCTGTAGTAATTCTAATGGTTAGCTGTTCATCACAAATATGTATATTTAATAATCAAGATTATCTCTGCAGTATTCAGCAATGTTAGCTTTTGGAGATAATGAAGCTAATGTAGTTAAGGATGATGGAAATTGTAAAACCGGATGAAATTGTGGTAGAAAATTCTGGTTATGTTAAATCAGTTATGCAAATACAGTTTAAAAAAATCAATAAAATCTAATCAGTTGCCAAGATTATAAAAAATATATACCTACTTGAAGATATAAAACTGTCTCCAATACAATCTAATCAACTGCCAGAAATGAAACATCTCTAATTTGCTTAAAATGATCTAGTTGAAAACAAGTTATTTTTTCTTGAGATGAATAAAAGTATTAAAATTTACAAGACAGAATGATAACTTTTCTTACTAAATAGCACATTTGACTTTTGTAGTTGCTGACCTTTTTCAGGCATTACATTGATTCACAGAGATTTGAGGGCTGATTAGCCTTGTACTTGGCCAGGATTACTCACATTAATGTTACACTTTTCATCCCAATCTCCATGATCCTGTTAGTTTTTGTTATTTTTTCAGTTATATTATGCAATTATATATTCAATCAGATTCTAGATGTTTTACGTCTTATTATTTTGTAACAGAGGAGATGAAGAACAGAGGAATCTCTTCTGGTACAATATTTTAAAAGGCAAGACAATATTATTGTACTCAGACTTACTGGCTCATAATATAGTCCATGCATTCAGATCATTCACAAGAAAGCTCTGGGACTAAGGTGTGTTCCTGAGTGTCTGCATGAATTTCTTTGTACAGTGATGATACTTGTATATGTAAAACAGGGGAAAAAAAAAGATGTTATCTGATTGGGTTAAGCTGAGTTTTTTAATATGTTTCTGTTCCTGGTAATTTTTTTGTTTTTCCTTTCTTTCCCCTCATAACTCCTTTTTCTGTCTCTTCTTAGCTACCAATATCTTCCTCCTTAGCGCTCATTCCATTGCTGTGTTAGTCTTTTTTGGTCTGAATTTTTTGTTTGCTCTTTTTGTAATTTAACTCTCATAAATGATACATTGCTAGACATTGGAAGAGATTCCACTTACACTCTAAAATTATCTTTCTAGTCTGAACTGGTCTTCTAGGCAACCTCTGTAATCAATAAAAGATAAATACCACAGGAGGCAATTTATCATATTTTAAGCTTATGTTGAAACTGGAAGGATTAATTGCTGCCTGGGCCACCTGTCTCTTTGTGATGATTAAAGGGAGTGCCTGAGATGACAATCTCTGGCTCTCAGATGGCTAAAATTAGATGAAAAGTAGCCTACCTGTTGTCCCAGGAGTGGTGTTGGTAATGCATTGCTTTCAGAGGGTCTGTCCTACAGAGGTAGCAACTGCATAAAATTGGGATGAGAAGGCACCCACAGTTTGAATTTTTTTCCCTGAACTGATTTGTGATGGTACCAACAGTTCTATTTGTTTTTCACAAGTGACCAGCCATGTTGTGATGTTCTAGAAACCAAACCCCCGCTATTTTGCTAGAATAGTTGATATTTGTATAGCTCTTACATGAACTGCTCAGCAAACTGCAGAAGCAATTTCATTTTTGAAATGGAGAGTTAGAAGCTTCATAGCATTTCTGACAAGGCCATGCAGTGTTGTATAACTGGGTACAGTTAATTGGGTACAAATCCAGTTACAGAAATTCAATTTTAAAATCATAAGGAACTAAATTTACTGATAAGATAGTATCTGCTTTTTCAGTGGTTGTTACTAAATTGGGAACATCTCCATAAAGTGTGTCCTGATACATTTGATCATGACAGTTGATAATTTTTAGTGAATGCTGCACATAAGCATTTGGAAATACGGAAAAATAATTTGGAAATACTTGCAAAACTATTTACAGACAAACATGGTATGGAAATATTTTGAGCAAAACTTTATATAGGGAGATATTTATTAGTTACAAATATTCCCATAGGAAAACTGGTGTATTCTGGTATTTAATATTTTGCATTTTATTCTGGTATATTTGGTATTTATTCTGGTGTTTAATATTTGTTCTTTTAACAGTGCTGTAACTTGCCACTGAACCAGCATTTGGAACAGTTCATAGCCTCGAAAACTTCATCCTCGTAGACTGATGCCATCTTGGCACTCTCCAGACACTGTGAACTGAAGCTAAAAATCTTTATGGAGTTTATAACACTTGGGTCAAAAGGAATTTTCTTCTAATATACAAGGAGTTCCCTTACTGCCAGTATGACGAGCCAGGAGAAGTGGGTTAACCTCAGCCCTGGAGAGTTCTCTCAGCTTCAGAAATATGCAGAATGTAAGTAACTTTAAAAATATTTAATTTTATGGATGAATAAAAAATAAGAGAATTTTTAATGTAGAATATAAAGTTGTTGTATTGATACTGTTCACAGCTTAGAAAGAATGCATGCACATTTTATATTGATGATTCTTTGCTTGCAGAGACCATTGTGAGGAAAACTCTGTATTTCACATTTTTTATATGAATAATCTTGTTTGTTTTAAATTACATCACCAAATAAATAGTAAACATAATAGAGCAGTTTAAAAAAAATCACTTTTGAGAATATTTACTGCTTCCTGGGAAAATATTTTCATGTTATTTTTCTTTATTTTTTTTCAATATCTGAATCCAAAGATTTCTAATAGAGATAGAAAATTATGGGGGTTTTTTGGTTTTTTTCCTATGCATTCTTATAACTTAAGCCTGAGTGCAACGCTTGCCAAAACATTTGCCTTCCTTGCTGGGAAAAAAAGGCATTTTAGATATTTCTTTGCTTTTGGCTTCCCTGTGCTCCTCCAGCACATCTTGCACACACAATAGTTCAGAGCCATTATTTTAGTAGAACTGTTGGTGTCAGGGAAATTGCTTGAATGTGTTTCTGTTCAGGTTTGTGTGTGTACATTAAAGAAAGATATATTGTCTTTCAAGCTTCCTCTGCTACTCTGTAATGAAAGGATGTTAGTTTTTTGAAAATGTGAAATGTGACACATTTTTATGTAAATAGTTGCATTTCTGAAGCAATTAGAAAAAGAAGTTAATAGTATATAACTTTTAATGTATAATGCCAAAGGAATAAACCCTGGGTATGGACCTTAATTGGAATTTCTGGGCTGTCCAATTTAAGTTAACTAAATGACTGAATAACAATATCTTTAAGTGTGTGATCTAAGATTTTAAAATGCGATTTAAAAAATGGAACCAATGTTTTTGAATTTGATATATTGTTTATGTAACATGGCAAGGTTTGAAAGGTTGTGACAACAGATACCTTTACTCATTACTAAATAATAGCTACGTTATATGGAATTTTTTAAAGCTTGAATATATAATTGCTTTGCTGATGTCTTTGTTGAACTTGGAAAGGCAATGAACTGAAAATCACCAGATTTCATTTGGTGACTTGGTAGAGTATGATTCGCTTAAAAAACTAAAACTAAAAATAATAAAAACCCTAAACAACAAAAGCCCTCAGTTAAAAATAATGCATTGCTTGTTTTTCTCCAGCATGGAACCTGAAGTACCAGTGGTTCTCCTGCAAGATGGAAGGGTGATCTGGGTGTCAGAGGGTGACACTGCAGGGAGGTTTGACCTTGTGGCAGGTGTTTGCCAACAGGTGATGATGATGAGCTGTGCCTTGTGCTAAGGAGCAGGTTTCACTGCAGGACTTTGGAAAAAGTAGGGAATTCATAGAGAGATGATTTAGTTTGCATTCACCGTCTGCTGGCAGGCTCTTCGTTTGCTCTGCTTTTCAGTTTGATGTAGAGGTTTTACTTCATCTTAGCTAAATTGCAACATTATTTTAACTATGGAAGTTTTTAACTTTCCTGAATTAAAAAAATACAATTTTTATGAATTCTATTTTATTTTGCATCAAGCTACAGCTTATGCTAGTACTAGAGTACTAGAACAAAGAGTATACTCTGCCAAAAACCCATCTGCCTTGGATCATACTCCTAGTGGCTGATAGCCACTTTTGCCTAATAAGATCACTGGAAATCAATATTACTTTTATAAAGCTGTGTTGGGTTGATTGTGGCAGGATGCCAGTTGCTCACCAACCTGTTCTATCACTCCTCACTCTCTTCCCATGTCCTGGTGTGGGGTGCATTCCGTGGAAGACTGTCCTCAACAAACTTCTCCAGTGGGCCTTTCCCCTGGGTGCAGTTCTTCATTGATCCAGAACAGATACCTTTAGCTGGTGAATGGGAACAAGGGATGTGCTGAGCTGCCTTGTGCTAGAACCAGTAGGAAGTTCTTACGTACAGGAGGATTTTGATTTCTGCTTTTTTTCGGAGCCTAAGTAAATTTGGTTAAGAAAGTTTGCTCATCCATTTTAGGCACTTCATGTGTCTATTCATGCAGAAAGTATTCTCTTTAAAATGCATTTGCTGGGTTTTTTGCATACTGACTTTTTGATCAGGAAAAAACTCCTTGCACAGTTCCCTTCTGACACTGGATCTCCTCAGCCTAAGGTGGCTACAGAGTGAGAAAATATTTTACTTTTGTGACAGCCTCTGCTCTGGCCACAAGCACACACCACCTGGCAAGGCTGAAAACCTTTGTTTGGATCCAGCATAGGAAGGGGTGACACTGTTCTGCTGCATAGCAGACAGGGCACACTTGGAGCAGGGAGGGATTTGGGTTTGAGTCTTTTGAGGCTGAAACTCAGTCTGAAACCATATCCTTGATCTTTCTCCTATCTGGAAAGCAAGCCTGTCTCACCTCTACCTGTTTTATGGAGAAGACTTGCTGCCAGACTACTGATATCAGTCACTCCTGCAAGGGTTACAGTTTCCAAGAAGAATGGAGAAATGGGTCCACACACACTGTAAGGGACAGATTAAGTGCCTCCTCTTATCTTTACACTGAAATAGAGCTCAGGTGGCACCTAAATGAGCTGCTTCTCTTGGCATCTCTTAAGTCATGCAGAGAAAATCTCAAACTATATTTAGATACAGACTGCACAGATAATAAGTACATCCAGAGCTGAGTCATATGTGCATATATAACTAATATAAGTGTGGACATTATACATCCAGCTGTCTTGGACTTAGAGCATAAATTCCCTTTTTAGTCACCGAAGTAGGTGTGTGGATCTTTCAATGTATAAAGCCCTTTAAACTACTCCTGTGGGTTCTAGAGCTCTGAGGGCATGTGCTTTTCACCTTCTCACTGAAAAACACTTTTCTCTAGTTTAATGTAGTACTTCTTTTTATTAATCTTCTGTGAGCTTGATGGTAGTCTGTACTTGTGGCAAGTACTGTTAAACAAGGTCTGCTCCTAGCTCTGTGTGCAGGTACTGTCCTTGTAATCACTTCCAGAAGTTCCTACCATGTCTTGTTTCCCGTTTTCTTCTTCACATAGTTACAATATGAGTCAGTGCTTTATCCAGCTGTACTGTTTGGTGAACCCAAACCCTGAATGCAAAATTTCTCTCTTGAATATATAATAGCTTTTCTCAATTTCCATAAATATAACTGAACAGCAAAGGAGAAAGAGTTCTCCACCACTGGTTCCTAATCATTAAATATTTCCTTCTAAGCAACACTCAGAACTTCATAGTAAGTGAATATCTTCCTGTAAATTAATCTAAAGAGTATTTGTAATTTTTTCTTACTGAATTATTTTTGAGCTCAAGTCAAGGCAATTTTATGCTTTCAACATAGGACCCTTCTTTGTCTGACTGCCATATTAAATAGTTTGGGGCTTCAATGAGTTTTTTGGAACAGTTTAAATATTACTTAACAAAAAAAATGTTTCTAAAGTCCAAAGAGTATGTTACCTAATACTTGGCACTTTGCAGTTAATATGCATATTTGTGGTTTTGCAAGAATAGTTATTTCCAAAGACAGTTCCTCTATGTCCTTCTTCCCAGTCAAATTAAAAATCTCCTCTCTTGTTCTGAAGACAGAACAGCAGAACATATTTTGCATTACATCTTTTCCTGGTTTTAAATTGCCTCAGAAGAATAGGTGAAAAGAAAAAAAAGCCTGGGATAACTGGTGTAGTTATTATATAATAGTGATAATAATGACAACAACAACAATATAGCCCACTAAATCCTGAAGTTTCTAGGGAAATAATTGCACTTGAGAGAAGAAATTTTTTTGTCCTTTAGATTTCATAATCAATGTTGGCTGTGGGAAAGGAAGGTGAAAAGATGTAGGGATTTTTCTGCATAAAAGTGTCATTTCATAGAGTAAGGTACATACAGGACAATTCAGGCAGAGAGTTTCTTCTAAACTATATGGTACTGGGTACGTATTTGTAAGTTGTGTGGGGAGCAGCTGAGGGAGCTGGGGTTGTTTAGCCTGGAGGAAAGGAGGCCCACAGTTGACGTTATCACTCTCTGCAGCTTCTTGAAAGGAGATTGTAGTCAGGTGGGGGGTTGTCCTTTTCTCTCAGGCAATTAGCAATATGACAGAAGCTGTCAGTCGATACGACAAAAGCTTGAAAGTCTCAAGCTACCCCAGGTGAGGTTCAGGTTGGACATCAGATTTTCCTCCT